>NC_084887.1:32374043-32697108 GCF_958979055.1 Alnus glutinosa | reverse complement strand
CACAATCCTCAATCACCTCTACTCATAAGTCGCTTTACTACATGCAACTTTACAAGTATCACTTGTCTCTTTTACAAGTCCAAATCAATTCACTAAGTCTCCCTTCCTTAGTTCAAAACTCATTATTTAGACTATGACTTATGGTGGATTATACCTATTTTTATATACCATATTCTCTAGTTTATTCTCTTAACACAAATCTTTCTAAGTAAATTATACTTAATCGAGAGTATGCAATAACTCTATTATACTAAAGGGTATTCCATTTGGAAACCCTTCCTAACACGTGCTTATTTCAAACATCAATTTTATTTTTATTTTTTTTTGAAAAAATGTTCTTTCAATATCATTTTAGTTACTCGTTTAATCTATCTTGCATTAATATTTTAACTCATAACCATCGATCAAATTCCTCGTGGAAACATCTCTCGTCATTCGTGTAATCGTCTCGGCTGATGGTTGTCCCCTTGCTATGTTGACGCACTTGTAACTGCAGTTAGGCCGTTTCTTTGAAAATGGCTTAGTTCTCCGCACAATATTTTGTAAGTCGCATGATGGCAACAAAATTGGTGAGTACTACTGGCGAACCGCTTCCTTGAATTGGTCTCGAACAATGGCCTTGTTGCTTCTCCTGTAAGCGCGTAGACGTTGAGGTTCACTTCTCGCTCCAAAGGGACTCGTATAACTATCGAACAAACGATGTGGGTATTGCCTAAATTCTCTACAGGAACGCCTCTCACGGATGCTTCAGATCCTCTGCTTCCAAATGTTGGGCATCATTTCTTCTAGTTGATTCATTATCTTCTCCGAGGTAGGTGCAGCATCAGTGAAGTTTCTGGTCCTTATTTTTCTGGTTGAACATGCTTTTCGAAATTCAAGCCTTCAAATACGTCATCACTTCTTGAAAAGAGCGATCATTAATCTACCCTCACGAAAACTCTCTCTTACATCATTCACCACTTAATACAACCTTGCTAGACCTTTCCAAAAAACTAAGCGACTCAACACTTAGACCTACCGAACATAAGCTATAATAGATACATTACAAGAACCATGCATTGCACACAAGAAATTTTATTTAAGTCTTCTTATCTTTGTTGAAGTTTTTAGAATCCTAAGGCTCTTTTCTTATCCTTAGACTCTAACACAACCCTAGACTTCCTAGCAACCCTAGAACTAACTGCTCTGATACCATTTGCTGTGATGACCCATTTTTTTTTTTATACAACATACAAAATGAGTCATCACAGTGACACGATGCCACGACTATTTGTCGCAAAGCCAACATATGAAACATATCCCATACTATGTACTTAGTAAATCAGAGTATAATATCTATCTAACTATGCAGTGTACGTAAATATAAACCTGAATAGCGGAAATCACATCTTATACACCTATCACAAGTTAATTACAACAAAGAGCCATTTAACATTTATCTATTTAAGGCTTATCAAAATAATAATTACATTATAAAGAATGACTTTACACAATGACAAGTGACACAAGTGTCGCAAGCCGTATAACTGTGCTAATTTATGAGTAGCTCCGTTGCATTCTCGCCTCACATGGTTGACTTCCCATGACTAGATAAAACCAAGACACTCCTGTATCTGCCTAAACAGTCCACATGTCTCATAGCCATAACAATCTCCTAGGCATCCCCCTCCAATATAATCGATTGAAACTCTATATCTCGGCCAAGAGTCACTCCTTCCCATGCACCAATAGCTTCTGCAACGATTGGATCAGACACATATGGCCTAAAAGAACAGTTGGATGTTTGTAGATTGCAAATATGATACCAGGCTATGAGTCCTACATCCATCATTTTATTTTTACGATCCACCGTTGCGTCCCAGTTCACCTTGATTAGGCCAAGGGCCGGCTTGGACCATTGGAGGGTGCTGTTTTGGGGGATTTGAATCAGAGATACCGGAGTCATTGATTGACCTTGAACTTATCTGAAATTGGCGAGTGATTCTTTTGTGCAATTTATCAAACAGGAGGGGGACATAAAGGTACCATAAAAAACAAACCGGTTTTTGCGAAACTAGAGCTTTTGTACAACCATTGCTACTAACTCCAGCTCTTCTCACTCCATCCTATTGCTTAGTGCTTAAAAAATAGTGAGAAAATCATATTCGTCTCTACTACACTTTTGGAGCTGTCGACTGCATTCTGCCTATACCGTTATGGACGCTTCACACCCCCACAAAGAATGACCACTTGATTCAACCTCGAGCCCGCAAAATTGGCAACCAAGATCATCAACGAATATAAAATAAAATTGTATTATAAAGAGTATTTTAGAAAATTTAATTATAATATGATTCCATTAATTTTATATATATATTCCATTTGGGCTTTTTTCTATTTGCTTGGCACATAAACATTTCTTTCCCGCTCTACATTTTCAATAATCACATAAATCTAAATAACATTGAAAAGTCAAAAATCATCGTGGTCGTCATAATCATCTCCTACACGATGCACAAAGGGTTCCTTATCAGGGTTACCCTTGGGAGGTGGCTGCCATGTCATGTGCCCAAATTGCTCCTTAAGATGTCCAGTGTGCTCAGGTTCATCATTCTCCATTTCCTCTCCTCTTCCACCACCACCACCAATATGTTGCTGCACTACGATTAGGACTGATACATTTGATGAAAAGCTCGAAGACACCAATGTGTCCCCCAAAGCTCCAAGCTCTGGGAAGTCACTCCACTCCGTCAAACCCGATGTCAATGGTGACACCATTCCTTCCCTTCTTCCTACTATGTACAAATCATATTCATGCCCCAAATTACTTATTGTTTTTACAGTTTCTTCCCCATTATTTGCCACCTTCTCCATATATGTAATTGAGGGGTTGCTACTTGAACTTTGCCTGAATTTTGCTATGTACTCATCATCCAACTGCTTTTCTTTGTCAATATCCTTTGGGGTAGCTGCTAAAATCTCTTCCTTGTCGTCGTCTTCGTCTCCTTGGTGGTTCTCATCTGTTGGGTTCAAATGGTCATCATCTGTGTTAGAATATAAATTAAATAATTAAATTCATTCTTATTAATTTATACTTTTGGAATAATTAAGTTGTAATTTAATATGGTATCAGAACTAAAGGTCATAAGTTTCAACTAAGACTTAACAATTTACCCCATTTCAATTAAATATTCCATATCAAATTATTAAATTTATTAATTCTTATTAACTTAAGCTTTGAGGATAAGTAGTGAAACCTGAAAGAAACCGGACTACGTCTAAGCTTACAGCCGAGTGCCCTGACAGCCTCCACGCATAAGCCAATGCCTCACGGTCGTCTCGACCGCCAATAAAGAGTACGAGAAAGCGTTGCCCAATGTTACCATGGTTGGAATCTTTGCTCGTCGTGGACAAAATGAGTCCACGGTCTACAAAGATACCAACTGAGCACGGTGCATTTGCCAACACGTTTTCGTTGACTCCTCTCAGAATAGGGTTGGAATCCTCCATTCCACCGTCAAAGGTGGGTTGTTTGTGGAAGGGAATGAGTATGAGGATCACACGCTTGTCCTCCGCAAGGCTGCAAATGTCTTCGTGCATTGAGTCATAAGCGGACATGGCGGTTAAAGGGTGGACGGCCACGCCATTGCCTTTGCTTTCCAAGCTCTCAAAAGCACCCAAAACGCTATCAGGATGGGCAGCTCTTGTAGTGCATGCAGCACTACCCTTGTTTAAACACTTGCCGTACGTGTCGTGCACAATGAGCATGGAGGAAGCGCGGCCGGTGAGTTCGACTAGGTGGACGGCGAAGATACAGACTGGGGATAGTTCAGTAGTACTACTGGCAATGGAAGCCTGGAGGAGGCTGATGATTCCGGATACATTGCGCATGGAATGAACGCATGCAAGGATTACAAACTCGCTTTCTTGCTTTATACTTTGTATGGTCCTGCGCTTGTATTGCCTGCCATACCTTGAGCGCTTGTAAGTGCATGCCAGGATAGGCCCTATCACAAGCGTCATGAACCAAAATGCCACCAACATCACTGTAAACGTTTGGTCGTCCAAAGCCTGCAACAATTACATTTTTATTACAATTTTCTGACAAACTTAACATGAAATTATTTTGTAATTGGTAAAATAATTAATAGCAGATGGTTAATAATAAGTTTCTGAAACTAACTTATCATTACAAAATAAAATTTTGATGATTTCAAAATGAAGGCACAAAATATACATACCCTTCTAGTACGTCCAGAGTTAAGTACAATGAAAGACAATAAACCTTTGGTGGTCATAAGCAGTCCAAGAGCGAGACCGTCGAGAGCTGACATGCTGTAGAATAGAGAAACAAGGCACGTGCTCAAAATCTTGGGTGCGCAAGCTAAGCCTATTACTAGCAAGGTTTGGCCCAGAGTGGTTTGATAGGCCATTTGGTTCAGACTGGTTCTGAGTCCAATAACTATGAAGAAGAGAGGCATCATGAACCCCGACACAAAGTCTTCAATCCTCTCCATTAGCATATCTTTAAGCTCCCCTTTTGGCATGATAACTCCCAGCATGAAAACCCCAGCGATGGGGAGTACGCCGCATGCGTCCGAGATGAATCCACAGAGGAGAACCCCAGTCAGAACACAGCACACATGGAAATCGTTATAGTTATTGTCTTCTTTTGATATGACCCGTTTGAGAGCTGGACGCACTGCAAACACAAGGAAAATCGTGAAGACGATGGTGGAGGACAGTGTAATATACATTCTCTGGGTCTCGAGTGTCGCCTGTGCCAGCACCAGAAGAATCCAACTAGACAAGTCGGTGATCAGGGAGGAAGTCAAGGCCGTCCGTCCCACCTCAGAGCGGAGAAGCTTCACTTCGGCGAGGATTCGAGCCAGCTCTTGGAAGTTGGTGCAGGAGAGAGCGATGCCCCATAACAGATCACCCCCATGCCCAGCCATGCTTGCCTTTGGTCGGAGAAGGTGAAACAAGCCAAACCCAGTAGGCAATGCAACGAAAATACCAGCGAGTGCCACGCTGTAGGCCTTCTTCCCAGCACGTAGTATTAGGCTAACGTCCGTCTCTAGCCCAACAAGGAACATGTAGTAAACCAAGCTTAAGCTTGCCACTGTCTCTAATGCCACAATGCTCTGTACAGGAAACACACGGGTTCTAAAGAAATGTGTGCCTCCCAATCCAGATTTCCCCAATAACACTCCACCCTACACGTACACCAATTACGGTAAAAAAAAAAAATCATGTTGATTATTAATTTGACATTAAAATTGATGATGATCGATCAGGTAATAGCTAGAGACAAGAACACACATATACACACACACACACACATACGTACAAGAATCTCAGCCACTATACGTGGTTGGCGCAAAGGCTTTAGAAGGAGCGTGATTATGCGAATGGTAAGAATAATGCATAATAGTTGGAGGACGAAGATTGGGAGAGAAGTAACCAAGGGGCTTTCAGCCCGCCAGAGGCCTTTGCTTCTGGTTATGTTTCTCTTGTAACATACCTCATAACTATCCTGCATTATTTTGGCTACTACCCTCTCTTCCACGCTCATGTTGGGACCCATTTCTTATGTGTGTACTTCTTCCCTTCCCTTCCCTTAGGCAATGAGCACTTACAGTTGCAGCGGAAGCCACGCCCTCTCTGGCAAGGGGCCTCTCTTGATATTCCACAAATACAAAGAAAATAGAGAGGTGAACTGAAGTAGTTTTTGTACGTGTTTTGAATTGTTTGTTAGCCAGACGTAACACACACACACACAAAAAAAGAAAAAGATAGAAAAGAATTTCTTAGTTGTGTTCAAAGTTTGTAACGTATGGTTGTCCGCTGAATTTGGGTGGAATTTCTCTCTTTCTGTTGTCTTTCTTGTTGGGGGGATTTGGTGGGTTCTTGTCTTTATGTAACCAAATTCTCTACACTTAACTTCCTAGAAAAAGACAGCGTGATGTTGGTTAGATCCTACGTATCCTTAAAATTACAATAAGAGATCGAATTGCTATATATTTACTACATCTCCATCTCACTGAACTGAACAAACAACACGTTCAATAAAAAAAGATTTATTCTTATTTTTTTCTTATGATATGACAATCAAATTTGGGTTTGCAAATTTTTTTCTAACAAAATATTAATCCGCCTTTGAATTCATATTGGAATTTTGATTAAAGTGAAGAGTACTAAGCCTATTTCTTTTTTAATTCTAAGACCAATAGTTCTAGTGGTCAACTCACCTCTTTCAAATTGTTTCTCATTGTTATGAAAATGTAACAAAGATAGATTACGAGCTTGCTTTAATTTATAGCAATAGAAATTAATCATTGTTGTTTTAAATTTAATCTATTCGCCCGTCTAGATAATATATTTTCTTGTTCACTAATAAATCGAGCTAAGTGGGATGCGAGTGTAATATATGTAGCATTCCTCATAATTGTTAATCAAATTATTCTAATTTTGCTATCTCAACCTACAACTTAATGGAATATAGTAAATTAAAGAAATGTGAAAAATACTCTAAAGAGATGGTAAATATTGAAATGTTAAAATTTAAATAATTTAATTAGAAATAATTGCTATAATTTTATTTACTCATTTCACCAATTATAAACTACCACCCCAATTTGTAAGAGAACTTGTAAAAATTGCATTACCCATAGCAGCAACAAATTTAATTATTTAGCGAATGTGCAGTAAATATCACATAGATTATTATGTCAGTTTTTTTTTTAAAAAAAAAAAAGTTATAATAAAATATATAATATTCCTAACAATACTCATATTTCTACACAAAAATAAAATGAGCCCCTTCTGAATGCATAAGATCAAAATAAAATATAGGTTAACCTGATTGTACTCCACTCAATTGCTCTATCTCAGTCACTCGGTCAGTTCTATTACCCAATAAATTTTTATTTTTAATTTTGAAGTATAATCAACAAGAAACCAAACAAACTAGGAAAAAACAGGGGAAGGGATCATTCCTACTGCAAATGAGATGGGGAACAAGTTAGATTTTGGGGGGGGGGGGGGGGGGGGGGGAAACAATGTATCATATTATGAACACATAAATTAGCATTTTTGTTTATTTTCTTTACTTTCCAAGGGAAGTAAATAGAAATAGTGAAGTGGTTTCGGCATCCCTCGTTTTGCCATTTGAAGGAGGCAAAACTATCCTCAATGACTATAATGGTAGTTCGACCACTCCCAAATGATTAAATGGTGGTGACCAAAACCACTCTAATGATATTGGGGGTGACAAAAACACCCCAATGACTAGAGGGAGTAGACGAACCACCACATGCTCATCCAATGGAGATTGCCAAGCTGGACTCTATTGTTTCTCTTGCCCTCAAGGATTTTCAGGGTCTAGATGTGTTGGATCAACCACTACAAACCAATTCAAGCTCCTGGTAATATTATTTGAATTTTTCAACCTAGTTAATAGTACGTACCCTCTCAAATCCTTATCTTCTCCATATATATAGTGATCGAATTAAAATCTGTCTTTCTAGGAGAGAAATCGAAATTAACCACTGGGCTTCTGGGGTAAAGGTGCAAAGATTCTTGGGTAACAATATCAAAACATCCATATAAATATTCCAAATAACACAACACAAATTGAAAAGTAAAAAATTTAAAAATCAAAAAATCTTAGTAGTTTTATATATATACTCCAAATAGTACACTCAGTAATTCCTTTTTCTTTTTCTTTTCTTTCTTCTTCTTTTTTTTTTTTTTTTTTTCTGGTGAACAGAATAACTCTCTTCCCTTCAATAAATATGCATTCTTGACAACCCATAATGCTTATGCTATGGAAGGAGAGGCATCTCACCCGGGGGTTCCTTGGATTACCTTTACAAATCAAGAAGATAATGTCACTCAACAGCTAAACGTACGATCTTTTATGCAAATTAAGCTCCTTTTTTTTATTGATTTACCTACAGCTAAACGTACGATCTTTTATGCAAATTAAGCTCCTTTTTTTTATTGATTTACCTTTTGAACTGCCAAACAAAGCACTTGATGTTCATATATATATATATATATATATATATATATATATATATAATGGAGTTTGTTGATGCAGTTTCCGTATGTCGTGGATGGCACACTTTATGATGTTCTTTCACAACAAAAAATAAAAATAAAAAATTGATTGACGGGCATGTAGTGACGTGTGAATAGTAACGTGCCAAAGTTAGCACGCTACTAATTAGTCACGTGTCAATTTTTGCCACGTCACTAAATTCAGATTTTATGTTTAAGAAGAAAGAGAAGAAGAAAAAGAAAAAAAAAGAAGACGGAAGTTCAATACCAGAAGAGCTACGGGGTAACATATAAGAGAATTGGGGGGTAAGACCATCATGCCTTAATTTTTAGATCTCAAAATTCATAAGGCAAAATATCTGGTAGATGCTTGCTCATACGAAAATTGTATTTTTTATTTTTTAAATTCTATTATAATGTACTGAATAATGGATATGGGTGCATTTAATAGTGATGTTAATTAACGTCTTAGAGTATCATAGTAGCCTCACCAAATTTTACTCACCAAAATAATTAAAAATCACTTTTTTCTATTCTGGTGAACCACTTTATTAAAACTCCTCCAGCAGCCTCACCATATTAACTAGTCAATATTCACTATTCCATTTAAATAATAATTTTTTCATATTTATTTTTTTTTTCTCTATATAATCTTTTTACAAAAAATCATTCATATCCATGAAATAAAGACATTATCGTGTGAGAGATGGGAGATGGGAGAAGAAAATGAGAGAAAAAAGGAAAGAAAAAAAATGTGCTAATCATGTGAGAGAGAAAGGTGAAACAAAATTTGGTGAGTGAGTTGTTGAGTGAAAATGCCTCATATAATTTGATTAGTAATTTCAGTCATCAAATTTTTTTGGTTAAAATGGTGAGGCTACTGGGAGTGATTTTTCAGGATTTTCATCAAATTGGCTCACCAAAATAGCTAAAAAACTATTTTGATGAGGCTACTAGGAATGCTCATTGTTAAATTTGTGGATTCAGGTCTACCCACTATTGGTTGCAATGACATTCGTTACTGGTTTGTGCACCTTCCAGCTTGTGAGGAACATACTCACCAATCCTGATGTCAGGTAGGAATTAATTCAAGAGTTTTAAGGGGAACAAATAAATAAATAAAAATCATTAAGCAGTATTGTTTTTTTCTTTCTTTCTTTCTTTCTTATGAGTAAATATACATGGGGGTGGAATTTGCAGAGTTAACAAATCTCGTCGTAGCATGGGAGTGCTTGACAATAAAGAGGAGGGAGAGAAGTACGCTGAGCGTGGCCTCCGCAAGTTCCTTGGAACGCGCCCGCCAGAGATCATGCCTACCATCAACCACTTCTTCTCGGAAGACAAATGAACACACACACACACACACACACACACACACACATATATATATATAAGAGAGAGAGAGAGAGTACTTTCCTCGTGCTCCTGCATCATTATCTTGGAGAATTACCATGCCAGGACGTTAATGTCACAGTCCGTTTTACAACCAGCCGACAAGCTTTCTGCTCCGGCTAGAGGTTTTTCTAGCTTCGAAGAATCTATCCACCAATTATATCACCAGCGACGGCTTCTCTCTTGTTGGATCGGTTTCCCCCTCCTCCTCCGCTCTAAGCCATGTTTCCCCCGGTATCTTGAAGTTTTTAGATCTGAGTTTCTTGTGACGACCCATTTTATTTATACAACATTCAAAATGAGTCATCACAGTGGCACAATATATATATAATCCAGGTCCTATCACTTCTATATATTTATATATTATATCAAATATATATAATGAACCACATAATTAGCACTTCTTTTTATGAATTAATTAAATACATGCAAATATGTAGGTTAAATAAATCTGATATGCATACATGTGTATATTCACGTTTATTAGTAAATATATATGCATTACTAATATATGCATATTATTTACCGGGCATTACATCTCACAATAATATTATTTATCAAAAATATTGTAACACTAATAATATCATGTCAATTAATTCATTGAAATCAGCCTAAGGTGCATTAAAGAAAGAGTGTTGAGTAGATCGAGCGCCAGTCATTTTACTTAGTCTTAAATTCTAATTTAAGACATTAAATTTTATGTCTTAAAATCTGAGGCGCTACAGTTTGGATTTGCGATTTTAAAACATGCGATTTAAAGATAAAGATTTTAAAATGTGTTATTTGGAAACACAAATCTTTTTATGTTTCTCAAATCCCATTTTTAAAAACTCACTTCCAAACGATACATTTTTCTGCGATTTGGTTTAGAATCATACTTTTGATGTGTATAATTTCAGTGCCAAACACACTCTTACTCATGTTGGGGTGTTGGCAATTTCAGTCCCCGCCTTTTACAAAAAAAACGTAAGTGAAAATTTTGATTTTCACGTGACATTACGACGTCATCAGAGTCAAGAATTGGCAGCAGAATATATATTTTCTTAACAACTTAGGAATATAACACTTTAGAGTTGACTGAATTACCTCATTATATTAAAACATGAACCTTGTGTTCTAATATAATAAATACACTCAAGAGAATAACATATGTGCCACATGCGGCACTAATAATAAAAACATTGTTTTAAACCAACACGTATAAAATCATTACATAACAAATGGCTTTATCGTTAATCATAAATACTAGCATAATAATCCTAGTAACTCCATTCTTCATTTCTTCCTGCAAAACTCGAATGTGATTGTGGTTAACACCACAATCCTATACTGTAAAAACAATGAGTCAACTGCATCCAATAATATAATGACATAATGATTCATTCAACAATACACAAAACTATAACATGATGTATGATGGATTCATCTGCACAGTCTTATTAACACTTCTATATGCACAATCTCGTTACTTAGCGTAGATGAAGAGATAGATGCCGTGAGACTTTAACACATTATACGATCTTATCATAGATAGTTGCTTGGAGACTCTAACCACCTCTTTTTCTTTCATTGATTCTGTGGACTCTAACCACCTCTTTTTCTTTCATTGATACCATGGACTCTAACTACTTCTTTTTCCTTTATTGGTTCATTCGTGCCTTAGGACTTAAACCTTCAATTCTTCTTATTAAAAGATTCATATCTCATGATAGAATAATATGCAATGCCATTTATATTACATACCATTTAATATCACAACATCATAGTAATCAATATCACCGTATAATCGAACAAACCGATATCACCACATAATCAAACAAACCACATGGTAGCACGCCAAGCGGCTACGTGGATTTTAAATTTATAAGTTTACCACTCGCAATAGTACGTATCGATTGTTCTATAGTAAGGGTGATCGAACCACAGAGATTATTGGTTGTTTTGCGTAATAGAATATTAAAGAGCGTATCTAACTTAACTTAAAGATAAAAATAAAAGTAAAGGTTGTAGAATTGAAGCTACAACAACAAAGTGAAGGAATGAAAGCGGAAATTGAAAATAACTTAAAGAAAACTTAGGGTGTTGATCTTATCCAATCCTCAACCAATTAAATGCTTAAAGTCTATATGGATCTTCCTAACATGCTTGATATGAGCGCGTAATGGGTGTCAACCATTACGACGACCTCGACACGAAAATACTTTCGTTAAGACGTAGTTATAAAGCACCTAGTTTTACATTAATCTACTCCACGTAAAGATTACACTATAATTGAAAAACATTTACTCTACCAAAGGTGTGGAGTGACTAATGCTCCTTAGCTTACTACTCTAAAACACATCACAATAAGCATACAAGATATACGAAAACCCTAACTAGGCCACAATGATAAGGTATCTAGTTCCACACCGATCTATTCCATGTAAAGATTAAACTACAATGGAAAGACATTCTATACTATCAAAGGTATGAAATGATCAGTGTTCCCTAGCATACCCTATAAAGTGACTCTAATAGGTAGTCATACATCAAGTCATATAGAACCATTGCAAAAGACATCATTCTTATTTCTAAGAATGTTGGTTTTACTCAAGAAATCTAAGAAAACTTATAGACAAGTTTAACTCTTTTTCATGAATAAATAGATTGGAATCTTGATACCAAAACCTTTTAGCATGGGTTTTGATATCCTCTAGCCCTTAACAATCATCAAACATCTAAAGAAAATCCAAAGAACCTCAAGAACACTACATAGGTTTTGGATAGGATTAGGATCAAACCCTAAGCTAGAATTTAGCTAGACATGAATTGAATCTAATCTAAGCATGAATTTAAAGAAAAACAGTAAAGAAACAAGAAAGAAATGAATCAAAAACAACTATATTGAAATTATGAAATTCGGATTACAAAAAGGAAGAAAAACCTAAGCTAGAACATGAAGAACAAAGAGGAAAAGAAGAAGAAATTGCTCTTTGGAATTAAGCCCAGAAAACGTGCATCAAAGTAGAGTAAAACATGAGAAATTAAAGTGATACACCTGAGAAAATCCGAACAAACCCCAAAAGATGCATGTTTTAACCTAAATCCCTAATCTCATATATATAGAGAATTGGATTTACAAAAGACCATCAAGAGTTAATTCTAGCGGCACAAACAGAGCTGGTCGGCATCCATTTCTGTCCACAAAATCCAACTTATGATTTAAATTGCATAAAGAATGCAAAGATCTGGAAATATCTGATTTTCTGGAAGACGGAGAATTCGATCGATCGACTTTTATTTCGATCGATCTAACTTTCGATCGATCCAATTTTATTTCGATCGATCGAACTGCCTTGGCCAATTCTTCAACTTGGAGGAAAATGACTAAAGTACTCTTGATGTATTTTCAGGTCTAATTCAAGTGTTTTTAATTAGATTTCAACTAAGACCTGAACATAAGACATAAAACAAAACTACAACAAAACGTTATATATACAATACAAACTAGGTCTAACAAATACAATTTAAGGGGTCTTGAATCGAAAAATTCAAGACTTATCACCACACTTAGTAAGTATTCTAGTAATACTCACTTACACATACATAAACCTAAACAATTGCATATCATTAAATAAACCTATATATCACTACATTAAAGAACTCAGTATCATTCTCAGTGAGTGGAATACTCACAATCCTTTCCTGCTACAAAGATTGATTCATAGAGAGACGACTGCATAGTTATATACATACGATTAGTATAAAATACTAAATACCTATTTACCACTTCTTTTCATTTATAATTTATAAACCACTTAACTTAATTCTACTGTTGTTTAGACATTACCACTGTGAAGACCATGAAAATAAATGGGGGATTTAGCAATTAATAAATAGTGTTTATAAATTAATGGGATTAATAATTAGATTCTAAGTGATATTTATAGTATTTAAATTAAATAAGTCTAGGATAAAAGATAGAAATAAAATTAGATGAGGTCCCATTGTGATTAATAGTAGTAGTAGGGGGTTTTAAATAAAAGGAAAACTCCCCACCCTCTTACAACTTGCCACATGTCCCTTATCCCTTATCTATTTCACTTTTCCTTTTCTTTTCTTTCTTTTCCTTTTTTTTCTCTTTTCTCTCCTCGGTGGACAGCAGTCCACGACTTCTTTCTTCTTTTCTCTTATATTCTTCTTCCTTCTTCTCTGTTCTACCCACCTGAACACACACAGAGATTGAGAGTGAGAGAGAGACCGAGAAAGAGGGAGAGCTGAGAGAGAGATTCAGGGAGATTGAGAGGGAAAGAGAGACCGAGAGATCGAAAGAGAGAGCCGGGAGCCAAGAGCCGAAACCCGCGACCCGTCGAACAGTGCACAGAGCCGACGAACGGCGGTTCCAGTGGCGATTCCGGTGAACCAAAGTTGAAATCCGATGGTTTGATGGCAATTTTCGACGATCCCATGGCGAAACCCATAACCCGAAACTCGTGACCCGTACCCATGTGACCCGATGGCTTGAAGGTTAGGTTTCCGGCAAATTTTCCGGCGGGTCAGTGATATTTTCTAGCGATTCTAGCTCACTAATTCCAGTGGATTTGCTATGAAAATCCTTGGGGTAATTTCTTACAACCTATGTTGATTTAGTTTGGGTATTTTACTCTTGGTTAGCTTATTGATGAGTTTGAGTATTTGGGGTTCTTAGATCCTCTGTTTTAATTAATTGAAATCTAAAGTTGGTTGATGGTTGTGTATTGGTTTTGTGTTTCGGTTAAAGCATGAAAACCCTTGTTTTTGGTGTGTTGGCAGTGGAGTGATTTTAGTTGTGGCTTTGGTATGGAATTTCTAGGATTTTGTGGGTCTTGGCCGAATTTGGAGGTTTGTTGAGGGAATTTGGATGGGCTGATCTAGAGGGACTTTGATGGAGTTAATGGCTACGGGCTTTGATCGAGTTAATGAACGATTTTGATGGGTGTTTTAAGTGGAACCCAAATCTGATTTTGGGGTTAGTAATTTGAGGATGTTGGTTAGTTGTGTTGAGGTTTTAGGAGGAAAAATATATCATTGCCATTATGTAAATAAATTGAGTTCAATGGTATATGGAATTTTATTTTATAGGATGAATTTGGTGATTCCTTGTAGTGGTCGATTATATGTAGTGTTGGTTGAGAGGATTTTATTTGGGTTTGTGTATAAAGTCAATGAAGCATGTAGTTTTGGGGAATGTATGTGTCTATGTAGTTTTGATAGAAAATCAATGTATAGCCTCAAGCTTTAATAAATAAATTGGCAAAGTGTAATAAAAGAATGAATATTACAAAATGTGATTATAAGTTAGTTCACTAAGAGTTATTAGATTAATGTCCTATAGTTTAAATTACCTAGATGGTTAGTAGTTAATAAAGATTAAATACCAAGTATATTAGTAGATGTAAATCTAGAGCTTAAGGTTTATATCAAGGGAACAATCTAGTAAGAATATCAAAGAGTTATAGATTACCTAAATAACCCTAAGTTAATAAGTATAAGTTAGTAAGCTTATAAGAACGCATAAATGTAAAATAAATCCATTATCTAGCAACGCAATAACTAATCCACCTATACGTGCAGGCATGATATTTATGTGTCATCGGATTAGGTTAAGCGTTAAATATATATATGTTGTGAACTTAGTAAATAGCAACAAGCTATAAAAAGGATTAGGAATAATAATGTGACACAACAGTAACAAATAAGCTAATGAAATAGTAGATGCGTTTTTTAGTTAAGAAACAATATAAGACATCAACCTATAACCAATGACTAATCTAATAATAGCTTAAGATATATAGATAGCTTTCGAAGCGAGTGACGCGACGGGTGAGCAAGCGGGTAGCTTTTGTGTCATAGAGTATAAAGTTCTATAGCATAGTCTAACGTTATAAGTATTTGCAGGATCGTGTCATAGTTAGAGACTTCAACGAGTTCTCCAATGTAGAGTTCGAGTCAGGAGTTCAATGCAGCCAAGGTGAGTATTTCACTCACTGATAAAATATATATTTTTATATGTATTGGATTGATAAAAATATATATATTGTTTATAAAACCGAACCAACCATATGATGAAATGTATGTTTTGAGATGATTTGATTAGTTTCGATTATGTTTAAATTATATCAATGATGTTTAAGAATTGAGGCATGAGTGAAAGGTGTTAATGGATTTAAAGTGTTTGAATATGTTCTGCGGTTAAGATTTAAATTATGCAAATTGTTTGAGAACATGTCATGTTGAAACTGTTTACGTTTTATGAAACTATGTTTTGAATTTGAGAACATGTCATGTTGAAACTGTTTATGTTTTATGAAGAAACTAAGTTTTGAATGATTTCAAAGTGTTAGATAAAATGTTGGATTTGTTTAGTTTTAAGAGGATGTGATTTAGTAATTGCATGATTTCAGCGTGATACAGTAGTGAAATATATACTGGTCAAGCACAGAACATTGAGCATGTAGTATAGAGCATACATACCAGTAGTATCAGTATATCAACAACATAACAGTATCAGCAGCATATCAGTATCAGCAGCATATCAGTATCAGCAGCATAACAGTATCTGCAGCATATCAGTATCAGCAGCATATCAGTATCAGCAGCATTATTAGCCTCAATTCATGCATAACATATATAGCATTGTTTTATGAGTGAATTTTTTATGTTATGAGTAGCTTTTACTAGACGTGTTGATATGCATAAGTGTCTTCATGGAAAAGCGCTTATGTATATTTCTATCGGATGATCGCATGTGTTAATATCATACATTGAACTTGAAAGTACATGGATACATGACTACCCGGGTGCGAGTAATGGCATGTCTAAGAGTAAGAAGGTTAACTGTTATTGTTCTTCAGGAAAGACGTGTTAGCATGATTGAGTTTAACTCTAGTGCTCTCATGATCTACTGACGTTCAAGGCACGAAACTGAAATACGATTAGAGATGGTGTTGCGAGTATTTTGTTGAAGGATGTTATCCTAGTACGGAAGAGTAAGATGTCATGTTCCTTGCTTAAGACTTATGTGTATACGTGATATCTGTGATGGAGTGATCGTGTGCACACATGTCTGAGCGACCGATGAAAAGTATTAATGTAGAGGGGTCGGTATATGGAAACTTTCAAGGAGGGATGACCGGAACTTCTATATATTTTCCCAGCTATTTAGTATGTTTTAAATGATTTATGAATAGTCGGTGTTTGCTGCATTAGCTATTGGTAAATTGTGGCTAATATAGTGCTCGCACGACTAGAAATAAAATAAAGGTTGGTTCTTTGCGAAAACTCAGTCAGTCTTATACCACTGAGGTCTTAGTATGTTTTATACTAAATTGTGGATACCACCACAATCGTGTAGATGATGTTCTTTTGGCTGCAGATACTTCGGTATAGTTGATGGGTTAGTAGCAGTGTACTTGGGATATTATGACTGAAGCTCGCCGCGACGGTTATAATTGTCGGACCACGGGTTGTCCACTATTTTATAGGTCTGGTATGGCTTGTGACGCTTGTGTCACTTATTCTTTGTTAAGCCATTATTGTTATGTAAATATTGTGTTAATAAGACTCAAACAAATAGATGTTAAATGACTATTGTTGTAATTAATTTGTGATAGATGTGTATATTGTAATTTCCGCTATTCGAGTTTATGATTTCCGCTGCATAGGTAGATATATGTTATACTCTGATTATCAGGTGCATGTTATGAGACATGTGTCATATGTTGGCTGAGCGACACGTAATCGTGCCACTGCGATGACTTGTTTATGTTTGTATTGAAAAAAAAAAAAAAAAAAAAAAAAAAAAAAAAAAAAACGAGTCGTCACAACCACGACATATAAAATAGATTAATTATAATGCCACATATTTCATATGGGTATTACAACAGCATTTACTATTAAATGACCAAAATACCCTTTTACATTAAAATGGTTATTTACATAATATCCTTTATAAAAATAGTCATAATAGTTCTATTAATATAATATTTAAAGTGGGTATTGTTTTGGTTATTTTAACTGAAACAGTGAGATACCAAAATAGTTTTAAACCACATATAGCTTATTTTTATATCAAATGAACTTAATAACATCATTAATATAATTAATGAGTTTTATATTCTAAAAACAAGTAAATATAATATTAATATAAAATAACCTTATTTAAATCTTTATAAAATCTGACAAAATAACAGCATTAGTATTAACAATGCCAAAAATTATTTAAAAGTATTTGGGCAGCGTAACTGCGTTTTAATAAAATATCATCTTTTAGTTGGGTATCACAACGACGTGTTTTATAAATTATTCACTCTGCTTGAAAAGCCCTATTTTAAAAACACAACTTAAAACGTTAGATTAACTAATAACTTACAAAATAATCTAACAGCTTTAGATATACTAAAAGTATAGAAGCTTACCAATTGTCCAAAAATAAGTGTCTCCTTGCTATCCTCAACCGGCCAAGAGAGAGAGAAAGTGTTTATTATGTATTTTATTTCCTTTTTCCTTTATTTATTTGTTCTATTCGTTCATGTTGTCCCGAGAGAACAAGAAGAAGAGTACTTCTTCTTGTCTCTTTTGTTTTGAACTGAAGTAAGGGAGAGGATCCTTGGTTTTGGCCATGTGAAAGTGAAGACCCGGTGAGAGAATAAGACAACTTCTTCTTTTTCTTGCTAGACTGAATCGGGAGAGAGAGTCAGCGAGTGAGAGAGGATCCTCTTCCTTGCTATACAGAGCCGAGAAAGAGAGAGAGAGAGCATAAGAGAGAATTTGAGAGAAAATGGAGAGACTTACTGAAAGAGAGAAATTTCTGTTTCTTCTTATTTCTTGCTTTTCCTTTTCTCTTAGAGCCACTAACCGAAAGATATGAAAAGAGGGAGAGAACTTACTTTTCTGCATTACCAAAAGACCAAGCCAGAGAAAGAGAAGATAAGAGAGTTGAGTGCTTCCTCTTCCTTCTTCTTATTTTCCTATTTTTCTTTTCTGTTAGTTTTTGATTGGCTGCATTCTGTTGACAAAATCACTATCATGTAATGTTGCTGCTTTCACAGGGATGTCGTATATTCCAGAATCTTCAAAGTATTTAGAGTTTATTTATCTAAGATGGAAATAGCCTTATTATGACAAGTTCCAATGCCACAAGCTGCAAGAAGGCTATTTCAATGTTCAAGGAAGATTCTGTGTGGGTTCCAACTCAGAAAAGTCGGATCCCTTGTTTCCATCCGGACATCCTAGTAAAGCGTCTGGACGCTCATCAATTAGCAACATCTGTCTGGACGATGTGGCAATAACATCCGGACTCCCATCAGTGTCGAGAAGCTTCGACCAGTTCAAGGTTGCATCCATCCAGACGTCATGGCAACACGTCCGGACGCTATTCAGAGTTCGAGAAGATTCCAGTGTTCTAGTGCATCCTTCCGGACGACATGGCAATACCGTCCAGATTCCAATCAGAGTTCAATGAGAATTAGGTTTTCCTTCTCAG
This sequence comes from Alnus glutinosa, assembly GCF_958979055.1. NCBI lineage: Eukaryota > Viridiplantae > Streptophyta > Magnoliopsida > Fagales > Betulaceae > Alnus > Alnus glutinosa. The sequence continues at coordinate 32,678,171 of NC_084887.1, read as the reverse complement.
ACACGGATATGGGCAGACAGCTACAAACGTCCGGACGACAGGTCTAAACCGTCCGGACGCCATCCTTGATAAGGCAAGACGTGGAGAAAAAGTGCAACCATCCGGATGTCATGGAAACACCGTTCGGATGCTAGTCCTTATTATGGTAATTGCGTGCAGCAGAGGTGCAACCGTCTGGAAGATAGGGTAATACCATCCGGACGTGGCCTTATTCAGGAAAGATTCTCAGCGCTTTACGGAAAGTCGGTTGCACAGTTCACCATCCAGACGACCTCAGCTTGCGTCTAGATGCCACCTAGAGAAATCAAAGACAGACTTGATTTAGGTCTTCTAAGCCTATAAATAGAGGCCTCTAGGCATGTAATTTGTATGAATTCAGTATTGAATTCTTTTGTACTTAGAGAGGGTGTTTAGGTAGAAATTGTAAAGATCTGCTAGCTCTCTAAGGGTTGTCAAGTGTGTGACTTGTTCGTGTGAAGTCTATCTTAGGGATGAGCCATAAAGTAAAGGAATCCATTGAAGACCCCTTCAAGTAGGTGACTTCGTTGTGAGGCATTCACGTTGGGTTACGTGTCAGAGTGCAAGATACGATCGTTGCATTGGGTATGTGAGTGTTACTGTCTTGTTATTAGCTTTGTCTTCTGAATAGTAGAATTCCTAGGTTTGTCTGCCCCGGATGGGTTTTTCTCTTAATTGAGTTTTCACTTCGTTAACAAAATATCTGTCTCATTTAAATTCTGCATTTAGATATTTTGTTACATGTTGTTCACACACACATCGTAATTTAGAAGTCTCTTTATTTTTCATTTTCTTTTTGTTCTTCTTGCCGCTGGAACCCGGGAAAGAGAGAGGACCAGCTTACTGTTTTGAGGAACAGAGGAGGGGAGTTTCTGCTAGCTGAGAGGACGTGAGAGGAAGAGAGAGATTTTTGTTCTACTCTAGACACAGAATCGAGAGAGAGAGAGAGAGAGAGAGAGAGAGAAAGGGCTGGGGGAGCTATATAAAAGAAAGGGACCCAAAAATAGAGTTGCACTCTTAGTTTTCTGCATGAGCTAAAACATACAAAGAGAGGGTGTTTTCTAGATGCAGACCAAGAGATAATAGGAAAACAACAAACAAAATTTCTATGCTCTGTTTTTCTACTTCTAAACCGTGACTTGCAACTAAGGGAGAGAGGATGATTTTTTTGGTTTCCAAACGGTTTGCTTAGTGAAGGGACAAGAGGATGAGTGTGTTTCTTGTTCTGTAAAAACCAAACAGCAAAGGAAATAGAGAAGAGAAACAAAGAGCTTTTGTGCTCTAGTTTTTGTTGTGCTGTCCGGAACTACACAAGTAGAAAGAAGAGCTTGCTTCTTCTTTGTTTGGTTTGATTTCTGACTGAGGGATCAACAAAGAGAAAAGGAGTGTTCCTTTGGTTGAGTTTATGCTCTAAATTGAGGAGAAAAACAAGTTGCAAAGAGCTTCTACGTAAGAGGTGATTTTCGGTTTCTTTGAAATGACCGAAGCTTGCTTCCTTTTATAGAACTTTGAATGGTCTGGATTCATCTAAGCAAAACAATTTATGGCTGGGGTGCACACAAGTGCTCGGTAATGGCTTCAAAAAGATAGAAAACAATCATTCCATTCTTTAATATCTCTTATCATCTTCTAACTAGAATTAAATCCTAACTAATTGCTAACCAATTAACCTATTAGTTCTAATCCAATTACAATCTCCTCTAACACATTATGGACTCATGAATCACCCAAAATATCAGTTTAAATGACGATGAGTTTTTATCCAAAACCATCAACGTGTTACACACATGCAGTAAGCACTGGAATTATAGGTCGATCGATCAACCTTCATGGTGGATCGATCGACTTCATGACAGTGCATAGATATTTTCCTGATCCACTGATATCTTCATTTATAAATATATATTTATCATTTAACATATATACATATGCCATAGATGTCATCCAATATACTTATGCATTATTCAATATATATATATATATATATATATATATATATATATATATGCATTTAAATCTTAAATTGTTTATTTTTCTTAGGCGTTACACGTTGAGGTTCACTTCTCGCTCCAAAGGGACTCGTATAACTATCAAACGGATGATGTGGGTATTGGCTAAATTCTCTATAGGAACGCCTCTCGCAGATGCTTCGGATCCTCTACTTCCAAATGTTGGACATCGTTTCTTCTAGATGATTCGTCATCTTCTTCGAGGTAGGTGTAGCACCTGTGAAATTTATGGTCTCTATTTTGCTGGTTGAACACGCTCTTCGAGATTCGAGTCTTTTCGATACCTCTTCAGAATACGTCGTCACTTCTTGAAAAGAGCGATCATTAATCTACCCTCACCAAAACTTTGTCTTACATCGTTCACCACTTAATAGAACCCTGCTAGACCTTTCCCAAAGACTAAGCGACTCAACACTTAGACCTACCGAACATAAGCTATAATAGATGCATTACAAGAATCATGCAATGCACACAAGAAATCTTGTTTAAGTCTTCTTATCTTTGTTAAACCTTTTAGAATCATAAGGCTCTTTTGTTGTCCTTGGACTCTAACACAACCCTAGACTTCCGCTTTTCCTAACAACCCTAGAGTTAACTGCTCTGATACTATTTGCTATGACGATCCATTTTTTTGTTTATACAACATTACAAAATAAGTCATCACAGTGGTACAATTACTTGTCGCAAAGCCAACATATGGTACATATCTCATACTATGTACCTGGTAAATCAGAGCATAACATCTATCTATCTATGTAGTTGGAACATAAACCTGAATACACGTGGCCAAGTTGGCCACGCGTATTAAAAATGCGTGGCCATGCGTAATGAATACACGTGGCTAATTGGCCGCGTGTAATAAATACACGTGGCTAAAATATTTATATTTTTGTAATTTTTTATATTTATATTTGCAATCAGCCACGTGTATAAATTACACGTAGCCAATTGGCCACGTGTAATTAATACACTTGGCCAATTGTTTTTATCAAATATATATTAATAAAAACAAATTTTATTAAGGTTTTGATAAAATATATATATGTATAAGAGAATTGACCACGTGGCTTTAGGCCACGTGGCCAGAATTGGTGTAGATAGGCGCGCGGGAGTTGTCCCGCGCCCACCTAACCATTATTAATTTCAAGTTTCAAATATTTGAAAAGAAAAAAAAAAATTCGTTATATATATTACTGCACGCGGTTCTTTCTCTCTCACGGTACTGCACAGTGCACGCGTTCTCTCTCTCTCACAGTCTCTCTCTCTCTCTCTCTCTCTCTCTCTCTCTCTCTCTCTCTCTCTCTGTGTGTGTGTATCGCTCTCTCTCTCTCTCTCTCTCTCTCTCTCTCCGTCAGTACTGCACCACCGGCCAGCTCTCCGACCACCGCGTGGCCGGCCTTCCTGACGTCTCTCGCTCTCTCTCTCTCTCTCTCTCTCTCTCTCTCTCTCTCCGTCAATACTGGACCACCGGCCAGCTCCCCGACCACCGCGTGGTCGGCCTTCCCAACGTCTCTTGCTCTCTCTCTCTCTCTCTCTCTCTCTGTCTCTCTCACTCTCTGTATCTCTCTTTGTCTTTGTATCTCTCTCTAACTCTCCAAACTCCGGCCGACTAGTTCTAAGTCGACGACGAGTTGGTTTTGCATGTGTTTCATATAGGTATATCGTATACGTATTAGGAAGGAAAAAAAAAAAAAAAGAACAGATATGTTCTTTTCTTCTTCTTTTTTTAAGCAATAATATCATTGTTGGCGACGTGTGTTAAGAATACGTGTCAAAAAAAATATAATTTTTCATTTTTTTAATAAAAAAGAAAAAGAAAAATACATTTAGCCACTTGGATTTGAATACACGTGGCCAACGTTAGTCACATGTATTAAAATACACGTGGCTAATTGTTCGCCACGTGTATTTTAGACGTGGCTAAATATGCATTTAGTGACACCCAGATCCGCCACGCATGCACACATGGCCACTTGCACGTGGCCAACAGTTCGCCACGTGTACAGTGACCGTATACGTGGCGAAATGTAAGTGGCGAAAATCTTTTTTTTTGTAGTGATTAGGAGTTGTTTTTTATTAAAAAAAATCTCATTTAAATGAAAAGGGCCGAACAGGGGCCGGCTGGCTTGCCCCTGCCTATCATTACTCCTTGTCTTTATATAACCAAATTCTCTACACTTAACTTCCTAGAAAAAGACAGTGTGATGTTGGTTACAAGATCTTACGTACCCTTTTTTTGGGATAAATTTATAACGGTATATATTCTTAAAATTACAATAAGAGAAATGTTATATATATATATATATATATATATATATATATATATATATATATATATATATATATATATATATATATATATATATATATATATATATATATATATATATATATATATATTACATCTCTATTTCACTTAACTGAACAAACAACACGTTCAATAAAAAAAGATTTATTCTTAATTTTTTCTTATGATATGACAATAAAATTTGGATTCACAAATTTTTTTCGAACAAAATATTAATCCATCTTTGAATTCATATTGGAATTTGATTAAAGTGAAGAGTACTAAGCGTATTTCTTTTTTAATTCTAAGACCAATAGTTCTAGTGGTCGACTCACCTTTTTCAAATATTTTCTCATTGTTAAGAAAATGCAACAAAGATAGATTACGAGCTTGCTTTAATTTATAGTAATAGTCATTAATTGTTGTTGTTTTAAATTTAATCTATTCGTCCGTCTAGACAGTATATTTTTCTTGTTCACTAATAAATCGAGCTAAGTGGGATGTGAGTGTAATATATGTAGCATTGCTCATAATTGTTAATCAAATCATTCTAATTTTGCTATCTCAACCTACAACTTAATGGAGTACAATAAATTAAAGAAATGTGAAAAATACTCTATAGAGATGGTAAATATTGAAATGTTAAAATTTAAATAATTTAATTAGAAATAATTGTTAGAATTTTATAAATGTTAAATTATCCTATTGGAGTGTAGTACTAGTTGACAAATCAACTACTAACTAATTAAATTGATAACTTAGATTGTTTATTTTTATTTACTCATTTCACCAATTATAAACTACCACCTCAATTTGTAAAAGAACTTGTAGTAAAAATTGTATTACCTATAGCAACAACAAATTTAATTATTTAGTGAATGTGTAGTAAGCATATATATATATATATATATATATATATATATATATATATATATATATATATATATATATATATATATATATATATATATATATTCGTAACAATACTCATATTTCAAAACAAAAATAAAATGAGCCCCTTCGATCTGAATGCATAAGGTCAATATAAAATATAGTTGAACCTGAGTGTACTCCACTCAATTGCTCTATCTCAGTCACTCAGTTAGTTCTATTACCCAATAAATTTTTATTTTTAATTTTTAAGTATAATCAACAAGAAACCAAACAAACTAAGGAAAAACAGGGGAGGGGAAGAGATATGATCCTTCCCGCTGCAAATGAGATGGGGGACAAATTAGATTGGGGGAGGGGGGAAGAATGTATGCAGTCAATATGGAGTCTAGACGCAGCCCAAAGTGTCATTGTTTGCACAAAAGTTAGCATTTTTGTTTATTTTCCTTGCTTTTCAAGGGAAGTAAACAAAAATGGTGTAGTAGTTTCGACGGCCCTCATTTTGTCATTTGGAGAGGGCAAAACCATCTCTAATGGCCATGATGGTAATTCGACCACCTCCAAATGACCAAATTGTGGCATGGTGGCCAAAACCACTCTATTAACATTGGGGGTGACCGAAATACCCCAATAACTAGAAGGGGTAGTCGAACTATCACATGGCTTTGGGCCTTGGAGGTGGTTCAGCTATTCTCATTTGACTAAATGGTGTGACTCAACCACTCTATATGCTTATTTTTATATTTTTTTTATTGTGGATGACACATTATAATATGATTGGTATGATGCGGCATTTGGCAATTTATATATATATATATATATATATATTTATTGTGGATCACCTTTTTTCTTTTTTCTTTTTTCTTTTTTTCTCTCTCTTTCTTACTACAGGATCCAAGTATTTTTCTTGATTGGATAGCCAACCCCAGCGGCCCTTTTTGTTGCTTCTGAGCATATTCGAATTAAGCTGCAGGTACCTTTCTGTCTGTTCCTCATGAAAGTTCTGTCGAGTTTCCTTTGATTTCTCAGCCTAAGCTGAGGAAACCAAGAGACATCATCATATATATAATACCCTTTTAGTCTTCGAGTATTTTTCTACCTTTGCCAAATTAATGGGTCTTCGGCCGAAGTTGCTTTTGATCACAGCTTCAGTATTTTTCTGTGTTGCCACAGCTTCCTCCAATGGAGATTGCAGGGTTCGTTTGTCCTTTGAATTTTTAGGCTCCTATTACCCACTATATATATATATATATATATATATATATATATTCTTATTGCTTTTAGCTTTAACTGTGAAGCTCCTCACTAGCTAACTAGTTTCAACGTGTAGCCACTTGATCATCCATGCTCATCCGATGGAGATTGCCAAGCTGGACTCTATTGTTTCTCTTGCCCTCAAGGATTTTCAGGCTCTAGATGTGTTAGATCAACCACTACAAACCAATTCAAGCTCCTGGTAATCTATTTCTTTCTCTCTCTCTCACCCACACATGTCGATCGATCATAATATTATTACAATTTTTCAACCTAGTTAATAATACGTACCCTCTCAAATCCTTATCGATCTTCTCCATAAAATCTGCCTTTCTTGGGTAATTACTCTTTTCTTTTTTTTTTACTGGTGAACAGAATAACTCTCTTCCCTTCAATAAATATGCATTCTTGACAACACATAATGCTTATGCTATCGAAGGAGAGGCATCTCACACGGGGGTTCCTCGGATTACCTTTACAAATCAGGAAGATAATGTCACTCAACAGCTAAACGTACGATCTTTTATGCAAATTAATTAAGCTTTTTCTCTTTTTTTTTTTCTTTTTTTTTTTTTTTTTTTTTATTTACGTTTTGAACTGCCAAACAAAGCACTCGATCTGTTATATGCAGAATGGAGTTCGCGGCTTAATGCTCGATACGTATGATTTTGAGGGAGATGTATGGCTGTGCCATTCTACCGGAGGAAAATGCTATGACTACACTGCATTTGTATGTGCATTTTATTGAAGAAATTAAAAATAAAAAATAAAAAAAAATTACATACCACTCTTATCTTTCATCACTTTTGTAATTATACTCTTAAACTTTAAAAAGTGTTAATTTAGAGTTATCATCTTTTAATTTTTTGCAATGTCAATCCTGCCGTCCAAATTCAACATTAAATCCTAACAAAAAAATAAAATCTCCAAAATACCCTCATTTCTAAAAAAAAAAAATGAAAAAATGTGACCCGCCATGGGTCAGACTTGAGTTTTTCTTTTTCTTTTTATAATTTTTAATTATTAAATAAATGTATTTTTGCAATTTTATAAACATCATATGGGTAAGGGATATTTTTACTCAACAATCGTTTGATTTAACGTTGAATTTGGACGGTAGGGTTGACATTGCAAAAAATTAAAAGATAGTAATACTAAATTAACATTTTTTAAGTTTAAGAATATGATTACAAAAATTATAAAAAATCATACAGTAAATAAAGTTTTAAAAGATAATAGTAAAATAACTTTCTTGCAATAATATAATAGATATGATGTGACCTAATAGGAACCGGCTATAGACACACTGAAGGAAATTGAAGCTTTTTTATCAGCAAACCCAACGGAAATCGTGACCTTGATCTTAGAAGACTATGTTCAAGCCCCGAATGGACTGACAAAGGTCTTCACCGATGCCGGGTTGATGAAATTCTGGTTTCCGGTGACAAACATGCCAAAAAATGGTCAAGATTGGCCACTAGTCACGAACATGGTTGCTAATAACCAAAGGCTACTTGTATTCACTTCAATTAGGTCTAAAGAACAGAGTGAAGGCATTGCATACCAGTGGAATTACATGGTTGAAAATCAGTGTAAGAAGCGTTCATTATTTAACTTCTCGCACCATCATGTCATTTTTCTAACGCACCGTCCATTAGAATTTTCTGTTAAATCTTGTCAAAATTTTTCGTTAGAATTTTCAAAAAAAAAATGATCGGTATTTTGACAATTTTGACAATATTTAACGGAAAAATCTAACGGACGGTGGAAATTGAAAAGAAAATTAAAAGATAGATAACCTAAATTGAGACTTTTAAAAGTTTGAAGTCATGATTGAAAAAATGATGAAAGATTATGGGTTGTAAGCGAAGTTCTTTTTTTTTCTTTTTATTAATGAATGTGTGTTTATCTTTTATGGATGGCAAACCTAAAATTTGCAGATGGAGATGGTGGAATGCAGGTGGGAAAGTGTCCAACTAGGGCAGAATCATCAGCCCTTAATGACAAAACTAAGTCTTTGGTGCTGGTGAATTATTTTTCGTCTATTCCCTTTAAGATAACAGCATGTGAACATAACTCGGCAGATCTCATTAACATGCTCCGTACTTGTTTTGGTGCCGCCGGCAACCGGTGGGCTAACTTTGTTGCCGTTGATTTTTACAAGGTACCTTCAAATTTCCTCCCAGGCTTGTTTCATTCATTCTATTTCGGGAGGATCATAATTGGTTGGAGCTTAATTCCCCTTCTATCAAAAGACAAAAAGAAAGAAAACATAAATGAATGGGCCGGAATGCAGCAAACCCATTAATAAAGTTTGAGAAATTATATAAATATATTTTCTACACATCTCATTTTCAAATTCATCATTAAATTTGAAATTTAAATGTACGGAAACATATAGGAGATGTGTAGATGATATAAGTAATCATTTATCATAAAGTTTTTGGATTCTTTTTTGGTAATTTTGTGCAGAGGAGTGAGGGAGGTGGATCATTTCAAGCTGTGGACACTCTCAATGGGGAGCTCTTGTGTGGTTGTGATGATGTCCATGCATGTGTGGTAAGGTCTAACATTTCCCATTCACCAGTCCACACGGCACAACATGAGTAAAAAAATTAAGCAAAACATTTAATAAAATAATTTAATTGTTTAATGACTCATGGGTCATGCTTGGCCCATGAAAAAACTTTTTGAATTATTTGGGCTGAGCCCCACTTTCTGTTGAGAGCCCACCATATTGGCAACTTCTTAAGTTCTCTGGATTTTTGAGATAGAGCTAGCAAATACTAGTCCACTAAAGACAATTTGTAGCCCAATTGCTTTTATCACAATGAATAAAAATTTGCATCCCAATTCACAGCTAACATTTAGTTTGTAAATAATTTTAAGAGTAATGTGTAGGGGTACTATAATTATTACTACAAATCTCTTATAATTGAAGTGGCAATTCACGTGTCATTTTACAACGTCAGTTACTAAATAATTAAGTTTGATTATGTCTGACGTAACAGTGTTACGTAGACTGTCACATCAGTTTATAAGGAAGTTGAAGTAAAAAGTATAGTACCCGAAACATTTTCCCAACTTAAAGGGAAATTCTAACCATTTTGATTTCCTTTATTTTGCAGCCTGGATCAGCTTCAGGAGCTTGCACTCCCTGAAAATGAACACTTTATACAATAAAAACTATCTCCTACCCAATTTCATAGCTCAACATTATATTCAAGCCTATATAATTGAAAAGAATGAAGTGACAATCTAGAATAGAATTAATTAATCAATGTCAAAGCAGCAATGAAATGTAAGCTATTCACAGGAACAGAAAGCATACTAAACAACAAAAGAAAAGGCTCTTTAATATAAATCATTGTTCATGTTTCAAAGCCCATTCAACTGCTACTATATGTTTGGTAATTTCTTAGATTTTTTTTTTTCTAATTTTTTTTTTTTCATGTGAATATCAACGCTTTTTATGCCTTCCCTCTCAAAAAAAAAAAAAAAAAAAAACACACACACACACACTCTTTTTTTGCCTTGGGCCAGAGTGGGAGAAACTTGGGCCCATGGGATCCATAATAGACCATGGCACCATGCTTCATGTTAACTACATGGATCCAAGTCGAAAATATTACTCGAACAATTCTTGCCCTCTTGGCATCTATGGTTATTTTTCTTATTTCTAATTTTAATTACTTCTTTATTATTTATTTATTTGTAAACATTATTTATTTATTTCTTCATTTATTTACTGTTGTAGACTTGGACCCAACTGTTCCTCTCCGTGTCCAGTGCTTATTCATTGTATTAATTAATGATATATCTTTTAATGCTTGTTTGGTCAGAAAATAAATAGAGGATAATAATAATAAGCTAAGAAAAAGGTAGTCCTCCCCTAGTCGACCTCAACAAAATTGGATGAAGTGCTTGCATGTGCAATGCACACAAAACAATATCTACTTATTTCCCATTAAATACATTCAATATATTTCACACTTTTCTTTTTTAAAAGAAAAATAAAAAATAATAATGTAATATGGAAAACTGGTTACACGAACAAAAAGTAATATGAGAAACAGGTTAAAATAATAACTTACTTGGAAGCAAGGAATTCAGCGCCACCGCCTGGATCGTATCTCTCCAATGAGTGACACTAGCAGAAGACGTATCTCGCTAAAGGACATGAATTAAATGAAACGCTCGGTCAGGATCGTGCCCTATCAAAGGACGACACCTAGTTAAGACTGTACAAGTTGAAAAGACACTACGCATAAAAACAGGAAAGCAGCCATTTCAGGTAGACAAGTTTTTTTCTTCATACCCTACAACTCTCTCTTTCTCATGTATAACATTTCGCCTCACAAAAATCCAAGTTAACTTGAGCATTAGAAATATTCATCACCGGCATTCCCAGCAAAATCTCCAAGCTTATTTTCTAATCTTTTGCAGGTACTCGTGACCTGAGGTTGGTTGTGTGATCACCAGTATTACCATAATATATATGTACTCATAATCAATTCAGAGTGATTTTTTTTTCTTTCTTTCTTTCCCCTGTTTTGACATGGTGAAACTCAAGAAGCAAAACAATGTTGTCTTTAGAATTGAAGTGTTCTCTACTATGTTTTATTTTTTATTTTTTCTCCAAGCATCAAATTACGTTATTTATATCTTACGTAATATAACAAAAGTAATGTCTCAAACATATATATAGAGCTTTCTCCAGTTTGATGTAAACACTATGCATGTGACTGGCTATGGCCACCGTAAATTGCATTTCTTCATTGTTTCAAAATATATTAATTAAAATCATTAAGATAATTTTTTTGGATGAAACTCTATTACGATAAAATTGTAATAAATTTAAACGGCTATTCCAATTGAAATATTATTACCAAAAATCCAAAGAGATTCAGAAAATTGACTATTTTATCATATATTTTAAATTTGTTTTAATAATAATATGGGCTTACAAGTACATGCTTCCGTCACGTAACGTTGTTATTTATCCCTCTCTATTAAATTCTTTGCACTTTTCTTCCTCTTTTTTTCTCATTTCTGTCTCTCACCAATGAAGAACACGCTTGGCTTTACCCAAAATCGGAGAAAAGAAATTTCCCATTGTCTTCACTCCCCACTTATTTCTCATTTTTCTTCTTCTTTTTTTTTTTTTTTTTTTTTAGAACTTCACTTAAAGGTATCAAACTATCAGCCTATTTGACTTAAGGGCACGTACTGAACTTCAAATGTCTCGAAATTTTCAAAATACTCCTCTTTTTTTTTTTAGGGAAAAAAAATTATTAGGAATTAGGTATTGGTCAAATTTAACGGAATTTACAAAAAAAACTCATGCTTAAATCTTCGAAAATTTTTATAATTTAAAAAAAAAAAAAAAAAAACACACGGGTATTTTGAGAATTTTGGCTGAATTGAACGGCAAATCCTAACAGAATACCTGTTATTGAGACGTTTTGAAAATTTGATACCCTAATTTGAGACATTTTGAAGTTCAGTACCCTTAAGTCAAATAGGTCGATATATAGTTCGATACTCTTAAGTAAAGCTCTCCCTTGTTTATTTTATTCGTTTCCACATCAACAAAGAAATGTCTCTTGGCTTTCCAGTTTTCTGTTATTCATCCAAGCAGAAATCTGCCATTCAGGGTACCCCTTTTTGAGCAGCAATCCGAGTCCAGCATCTACCAAGAACATTTCTTCCGATCCCTTTAATGCAAAACTTTAGATTGATAAAGCTGGGTATTTTTTTGATAAGTTTGTTTGAAACTCTTAATGCTATTTTAAACCCAATACTTGGATGGGTTTCGTGTGTTTATTTCTGTTTTCTGATATTTAGGTCTACCCGAGAATAATGATGCAGGAGGAAATCGGACGCAACTATAGAATTAATTAGTCTATGATGTGGCGATGTGATTGGTTTAATTTACAATAAAGGGAAGGGTCAACTACTCAAGAAAGAAAAAAGAGATCTTTGACGATTGTGATTTAGAAGATATTCTCTACCGAGTTGTCAACATCCATCAAGAGAAAGACCAAGAAAGAAAGAAGAGACTATCGACAAATCTCTTGATTCATCTTTTAAAGAATTCTCATATTTATATTTACGTTGTCGTCAAGTAATATTATAGTTATTATTTTTTTTCCTAAATATGGTCATTCTTTGGCACCAAGTATTTTTCATTAATTTGGAGATATTCTTTGGTATCAAGTATTTCCATAATATGCTTATTTGTATTTATTCAAGTCTTAGGAGATTTTTTTTTGGGTTTTGCTATTTTTGGTAAAATCCTAGAGGTCGAATTTTCAGCTATATTAGCCTGGCTTGTGGGCGTTTTTCAGACAGTTTATTGTTATTGATAAATTATCAAAATTCAGAGTTTTCTCTCTGTTTTGGGGTGAATTTCCTATTTTCTTCCTTGCAAATTGCCTGTTGATTAGCCTACAGAATAATCGCTATTCTGTTCCGGCGTCAATTGGTATCAGAACTTCAGCACTTTCCTGAGACGAGTTCTTCATCAATTTCGATGGCTGGTAGTCGTCGTGAGCAGGTTCCGAATGAGGAAGCTCCGCACCATGATCGTTCTTCATCAGTTTCGATGGTTGGTGGTCGTAGTCGTGATGGTCGTCGTGAGTAGGTTCCGAATGAGGAAGCTCCGCACCCTGATCGTAACGTTCAGGATATGATGATTGAAGATTTGCAGAGGCAAGTTGCAGAATTGGCCCAGCGCCTAGCTGCGCAGGAAGTCGGTAATCGTGAGATGAACTCCGATTCCGATTCCACCTTCGACATCCCGTATCACAATCCTGCTCCATACCGGGAACAATGTGGTCGGGATGAAGAAATTGTTGATGAAGAGTTCCAAGAAGACGAGTTCGTTGATGAGGAGTTCATACATGGAGATGTTCATGATGATGTTGAACATGAAGATGTTAAAAATCCTTCACAAGGATTTGTGGATTGGAATTCTTCCCAAATTTATGATGTCTATCATGAAGAAGAAGATTTATTGAAAGAGGTAAGTTTTGTGGGTAATGCAATAAAATTTATTGAAGAAAATAATGACTACCATATGTTTGATGAAAGTCCACATAACGAGGGATTTCAGTTGAGTAATGAGGAAATTAGTTATGTTGATTTTCTTGGGATTGAAAATTTTCTATCAAGTTCTTCTAGTAATAATTTGAATGTTGGTTTTGGTGTGACGGATGGCAATTTTAATTTTTGCGGTAAAAAAAGAATTGATAATTCATTGAAGACTTTTATGGAGCGTGAATTGGAGAAAATAAATAAAAGACGTGAGAAGATTGAATTATTTCAATTCAGTGTGAGGCTAGTTGTTGTGATGAGTTGCAATTTATTTATCTTTTGGTTTCAAGTTATTTTGGTATTGAGAAATACGAGATGGAATGAATTAATCGGCCTTCCAAAAGATTGAGGTAAAAAAGATTCGAATTCGAGGACGAATTCTTTCCAACCCGGTGAGACTGATGTAGGAGGAAATCGGACGCAACTATAGAATTAATTAGTTTATGATGTGGCGATGTGATTAGTTTAATTTACAATAAAGGGAAGGGTCAACTACTCAAGAAAGAAAGAAGAGACCTTTGACAATTGTGATTTAGAAGATATTCTCTACCGAGTTGTCAACATCCATCAAGAGAAAGACCAAGAAGGAAAGAAGAGACTATCGACAAATCTCTTGATTCATCTTTTAAAGAATTCTCATATTTATATTTACGTTGTCGTCAAGTAATATTATAGTTATTATTTTTTTTCCTAAATATGATCATTCTTTGGCACCAAGTATTTTCCATTAATTTGAAGATATTCATTGGTATCAAGTATTTCCATAATATGCTTATTTGTATTTATTCAAGTCTTAGGAGATTTTTTTTTTGGGTTTTGCTATTTTTTGTAAAATCCTAGAGGTCGAATTTTCAGCTATATTAGCCCAGCTTGTGGGCGTTTTTCCGACAGTTTATTGTTATTGATAAATTATCAAAATTCAGAATTTTCTCTCTGTTTTGGGGTGAATTTCCTGTTTTCTTCCTTGCAAATTGCATGTTGATTAGCCTACAGAATAATCGCTATTCTGTTCCGGCGTCAAATAATAAAGCTTGTTTGGAGTGATATTTGGCTCATACTGTGATGGGGACGGTGGAGAATAGTGTAGTAATTATGCTGCCAAAGATGAGAGTATTATTTGATGTTTTTGGTGAAGATGAGTTTTTTTAATTAAAATGAATAAAATATTCTAAAAACTACTATTTTAATAAGATAAAGAAAATGTTTAGATAAGCCAATGGATATAGGTCTTGAAAAGTTGATAGCTAAATTAAAAAAAAAAAATGGGTTTTGATTAGTGCCATTTTACATTGAGATATACATAAGTTATAGGGAATGCTCTAACTGTTAATTATGAATATTCTCGAGATATCAGAAAATGAAAAAGAAATTATCCAACAATCCCTTCATTAATATACATCGTCTAATGGTGGCAATGGCACCCAACAAGCCTCACAAATGGTGGCTGCGCCAAAAAAAAAATTAGTTAATCATGAAGATCGATCTAAAGCAATTTATCTGTGAAGCAAAAAATTCTGATTGATTAATGATGTGATTTGATCTAAGATTCTTCACACCATAATTAGAGATAAAAGTGGCGTAATTCATGTGGTGAATGCATAAAACTTGATTATATAAACCGCTGTTAAGTAATCCAATCAATCATATATACATATACGATATATCACTGTCTTCACGGACCAGATGATGAATATAGACACATTCATGAACTAAGACAGATCGAAGCTGCAGTCAAAAAGATCATGCTCCAATTAAGTAGTTAGTCAAAAAAAATTAGCTAGCTCCCGTGGTTTCAGATTGACTATTGACTTCCCACAGTAGCCAGTAATTAAGTAGTGCAAAGTGGCCTAATTTTCCCATATGATCCATCTTGTTGGCGAAGCATGTGATCGAGTAGGTAGATTAGGAGGCATCTAACACATGGCTACCAATGCTCTGATACCAATAAAAATCTAATTAAATTCTAATTATAGTGGGCTTATAAGCATTATTAGATTATTTATCAGATCTTCATGATTAACCAAATATTACTTTGATCACCACCAACATGCTTGGTCTTCGTGTTTCTTTGCTCGAGAATAATGGGCTTCATGTTATTGCTGTTTCAAACATTATATATACATAAATAAATCATGTGTGTGTCTCTGAGAGAGATCGAGATCGAGAGAGATGTTTTGCCTTCCTATGTCAAAATATGTTTACATTAATATTCATAAAATTTGGATGGATAAGAAGACCGATCCATTACCATGAGGCCAGGGAAATTGAAAGAGCACAAAATTTTTGGTTTTATTGAACCAAATTACTCACTCACGAAGTGTCTGGTACTTGTCAATAGTTAGCTATCGTACCAAGGATGATTACGAAATGCCCACGAGGGGGTAACATGCGAAATTTGGACATGGTTGGAATTGTTGTATGAAGCAACAGGAGCAGCCCCACCAGAGATTAAGTTGCACCGGCATTGTGGGCAAGGAAGGCACCAGATCACATGGGTTTTGGTACCCCTTTTCTAACATAACGTTACCTAATGTGGGCTGGATGGAAGGAAACGAAGAATTAAATTAATATACAAAGTGGGAATGAAAGAAACCAAGAGCAAAGACAAGCACTCGAGCATCAAACAAAATGCAATGGGGACGCTCACACATGGGGTGGGGGGGGGTTCTGATCTTGAGGTTCTGCACTACTACTGGATCCAACCAAAAGCTGAGAATCTTTTCCCAAATGTTGGTTGGAAGCACACACTTTGGGCTAACCCCCTCATGCTCGATCATTTCTTAATTATAGCTTTCTTTTCTTTTTTTCCTAATTGCATTAGATCATCATTTTCTTCTTCAATCCGTTTAAAATACTAATATTATACACTTGTTAAGGTTTGATAAAGATATATATATGAGTTCGATCGAAAGAAGCAAATGTCGAATAGCTGCTTTAATTTATTGGTTTGCTAAAAAGGATGGATGAAGTCAAATTATTACTTACTCTAAAAGCTTCAATAGTTTTAAAGAGTGTTGGGGAGAGAATCACCTAGATAGTCCACCAAGTCCATTTAGATATATTCATTGTACTTTCTTTATTTTATTTTTTTCTCAATGTAATGTAGGACACAACATCAACACATACATGCACTCATAACAAATATTTCCCTACCACGTGAGTTTCCTCTACATTGATCCAACTCCCCCTCACGTGCGAGTCCATTTACAAATTAATCTAATAGTGACACATGTAAAAGAGTTGCACCAATTACGGGCCCCCAAATGCAACTTTTTCTCCGTGATCACTTTTTACATGAGCCAAACCAAACCCATCAAACACCAAAACACTCGTTCAAGCTAAAATTGAACCATAGCTATAATACCAATTTGTTGGAGAGAGAACCAACTAAGAATCGTCTACCAAGAATACATTAATATACGTATTTGAACACTACTTTACTCCAAAAACTTAAGCTAATGGGCTTAGCTGCTTAGGCCTATTTAGGTATATTAGCTATTCACTTTTTTTATTTATTTTTTTTTTTTAATGTGGGACACAACACTTATACATGCACTTACAGAAGTTCAAATTCAAGATTATTACTCTTCTATCATGTTAAATCACTTAATGTCCCACAAACTTAAGCTAACAAGAAATAAAAAAAAAAAAAAAAAAATTGATCATCTAACATTTAATGGTACTTTAACATCAACTACAGGTTAAAAAAAAAAGGCAGTGTACACGTGCGTACGATTCGGAGTTTTGATCAATATATAACACCATTATCTATTCTGGGATAATGACAGGAATATAATTATCCGATTCACGTCCTAATATCAAAGATTTCTTAGAATCCTTTAACCACTATGCTAAGATGGTAATTAAGTTATATGTCTTTATGGCATATGATTGCCTAGCAATGATTTGGAAGGATGAATAACATTTAGAAGAAAAGTGAAAAAGTTGTTGAAAGAAGCACGCTTGAAGTCCTTGCTGATGATCAGCCAAATGATATCCATGCCATGGCCTGCCGCTTTCAAGGGATAGAAGAGGTTTCAATAAAGACGGCAGGATAGAAATTGATCGATCGGGTACGCCTCCATGCCATTTGAATGATTGAAAACCTGTGTGGTTCAGCTCGGGTATTCCACAACTTGTTGAGTACGTTAAAACTGCAACTGTGAGCTTGGATTGGATCATCATCTTAGAAAGAATTTTCAAAATTAGTGTGTGTGTGTATATATATATATATAGGGCTTTGAAAGAAGAAAGTCTTACATAGAAAAAAGATAATGTCAAGTTAATTAACATTTATAAAGCTTAATTCACTCCAAATTATTGCTTTAAAGGAAACAATTTTTGGGTGTGGACTTGTGTGTTTCGTACCGACGAATTTGAGTTTTGTAACACGGATCAAAACTTTACGTAGTTTTCAAATTTAAGTTTCTCTTTCTTTTGATTTGATTTCATTTTGTGCAGAATGCAACCAAACTAAAAATAAATTTTAGACTTTATTGTACTCCGAAAAAGTATTTGTTGTAACTCGATTTGTACGTACATACCAATCCGTCAATTCGTCTGAGTTGGTAGAAACAAATAATTTCTAAAAAAATATGATCAAATAACGCACTTTAAGAGCATTCTATTTTCTTTCTCTACTTATGCTCTTACATATGCATAGTGATAGTTTATGGCACGTTTGAGTGTTCGATTTTTTAAAATTTAAATTCAATTATAATTTATTATACGAATTTCGATGCAAATTAATATATAATATATAAATTAGACATGCAATTTTGTCTTTTCTGTTTTGCCTAAAAGGAATCGATTTTTTTTTTTATTTTGTAAGAAGGGGCCCTTGGGGCAAGGTTCTGTTGTTTGGACAGGGAAATTTCTCTCACATACTTCTTTCCGAAAAAATAAAAAAATAAAAATAAAAGAGAGAGAAAATGAAGAAATACACGTGAATATTGAAAGAAGGCAGAAGGAAGGTAGGTTGAGGCGTAACTGTGGGTCTAAAAGACTGAGCATCTCTGGACCAGCACACGTGACTTCCCCTCTGCGAAAATGGCAGTAGAAAAACAGTCAAAGATGCAGTGAAAATAAATAATAATTATAATAATAATAATAATAATAAATAGGTCTAGCTTAAGGATTATTACGCCATGAGTGCGTAATCTTTGTGCCGTCCAAAAAGCTACTTGGCAGTTCTCATCTCACTATTACACTATATATATATATATATATATTGGTCTGAGTTTCCAGTATCCCAAGCTTCTGACATATGTGAGTGCATGTCCCGAGTACGTCCACGATCTCCCTTCTACAACTCTCCCATAGTCCCATTGCATTTGCTTTTCAAAGTGAAAGAGACAGGAGGGATTCAGACGGAGGTCAAACGCTAATCCTCGATCTCCACTCTTAATTAAGTTGATTAACGTTTATATTAACTTAATGCACGAGGAGATCGATGGGCGGTTTTAATTGTGGACTGTGGTAGGAGAGGGACCCTTAAATGCAGTTGGATATATATATATTATTATTATTATTGTTCAAGTTCAAACCGGAACAGAAAGTGAAGCCTCCTGTTCCTCGCTCCCTTGATCGAGTTCCCTATGCTATAATTAGAAAAAATATATTCGAGGGGCCGGGCTCCCATCACCTTCTTGTCACTCCAGAGTGAATGTGAAAGACATTGAAATGACACTGTCGATCTCACATGGTTAGGATGCCCACTCCCCCACTACCGATGCCTTTGGGTAACTCTGCTACGGTAACAATGGCCGGCTGACATTTAAAGTCAACTTCTTTAAGAGTCTCCGTATCTCTTCTCTTCTTCTTTTTTTTTCTTTTTCTTTTTTCTTTTTTCTTTTTTAGAAATGCATGATAAACTTTTCAAAATTTTCTTCTACAATTTTGTTTGTAAATGATGCTTAACACATTTTTTAAAAGAAATATATTATTTGCACAACTGTTATACTATAATGGCACAACAATGCTAATGTGTCCAGCACTTTTATTTTTATTATTTTAAAAAAACAAAATGCTGAACACATCAGTATTATTGTGTAAAATTGTTGTGCAGTTAACATATGTATTTACAAAATAATAGATCGCATGAGATTATGACACATCATTTGTAAACTAAATTTTGAAAAAAAAATTGAGAAGTGTAACATTGCTTTTTTTTTTGTCTGGCTTTCAAAGTTTTTTCCCGTTATTTTCTTTTAATTTTGTTGTGCCGGTTTGTGTGAGCTTCCTATGTCTTTTAAAAACATATATTGCTATATATATATATATATATATATATATATATATATATATATATATATATATATATATATATATATATATATATATATATATATATATATAGCAATGGTGATTATTTTTGCCACTCAAAATACATTTTTTTTCTCTAATTTAGCTATTAGTTTTTGGATACAAATTTCAGAGATTATTTATCTCTTTATTTCTTTAAATATTATCTTTTAATGTATTTTTTATTGTGAAAGTTGAGGAAGAGAGAGAGAAGGAAGAAAGAAGGGAAAAAAATTGCTCTATTTTTTAGCGTATCTTAAAAAGATAAAAAGTAGTCCATAAACGTCTTATTTTTTTTAGAGTTGTTAGTGAATTTTTTTTTAATATATTCTTTACTTACATAAATAAATAAAATGGCAGAATTATATCTTCTTTTTTTTCTTTTCTATATGCAGGATTATAGCTATTAACAGTAGTAGAAGTGGGAACTAATAAATGAGGTGCAAAGAGACAAAGGAAAAGAGACGAAGAGATATCAGAAAAAGAGAGAAAAAGCAAAGAGACAAATCAATCAATTCTGTGAATAAAACAGGTGCACGTGGATAGACCTACCACACGTGCACTCAATCATCGAATGTGTAAGTGTGTTAACCCCCTTTCTCTCTCTCAGGATAAAGACGTCAAGAACTAAAAAACAATGAAATAGACATCTTTTTATGGGAAGCCAGAAAGGGGGTCCTCTTGTGCAGAGCTGCTAGTACAGCTCTGCCTAAGTATTTAATTTAATTTATCCTTTTGAAGCTTGCAACTGAGATTGTTGGTCTCAAGAAGCCTGATTCACAATAAATTCTATTCAAACCCATTTAAGCTTTCTAGAATCTAGATCACTGAATTGCTCTTGTTGGCAGTTGGCTGTCTCTCTACCAACAAGTAACCTAGTTCAAGTTTCTTCCTTCATCTTTTTTTTTTTAAAAAAAAAAATTCTTCCTTTAAATATTAAAGGGCAAGTACAAGTCCTTTGGAAGAAATTATAACAAATTAATACGCAGAATATATATATATATATATATATATATACTAATTGATTTTACTAAGCAAAAGCTACCATGGTTTGTGCACCAATGATCTTAAAAGAAAGATTCATGTTTTTTTTTTTTTTTTTGTTCTAAAGTTAATGTGATTTTTAAAATTGATGTGACTTGAAATGATGAATTAATTACACTAAGCATCCGTAAAAGACATCACAATTAAACTAGTTGAAACTTTGAATTCATCCAAATGCATGACTAAATGATAAGAGTAGTAGTAGCTAATTAAGCATAATCCCAATTCCTCATTACATTCAAAACTCTTTAATTCGAGAAAGAAATTATAAACTATTTGAAGCAAGACCAAGTCATATATCCAACATAACAAGTAAATAACTAATAACCAAGCTTTGAAAAGAGCCATTTAATTAGTGAAATTCAAAACAACCTTAGTCAGCTACCTATCATCATATGAATATGTAGGGGGTCTGTATAAGAGGTGTAGGGAGTCATAATCAATATTTTCACATTCCACCTTAGCCAAAGTCGGACCTCCACAATAGGCCATTTTTGTCCTGCCCCGCCATTGAAAAGTCGGAGTTAAAGTTAGACGAAATATTTGGAGGTGGTCCAAAGAGATGCATCTTTGTCTACGTCCTCATCTGACAAATATGTAACGAGGATGAAGTGTCTTCGTCTCCACGAGGAAGACGAAGCAATGGTTTATTGGAATGAAAAAACTAAAATAAATAGGTAATTACATTTTCTCCCATCAACTACCAGTCATTGTTAACATGCCCCTATGAACTGACACTTCGACCAAAAAAGAGTATCAAACTACCATATTTACACACTTTGACCCCTTTCATCGGTCTAATTCATGCAAAGACTTAAATGCTTTAACTCAATTTCAAAACTGACCTTAATACCCTCATCTTAAACAAACAAACAAAAAAAAAAAAAAAGGAAAATCGCCACCCCCTGAGGTGGCCGGGTGGCTCGCGGCTACCCCAAAACTAGGGGTGGCTGCGCGGCCACCCTAGCTTATTATCTCTAGGGTGGCCGCGAGCCACCTCTGGGGGTGGTTCGCGCACCACCCCCTCCACCAAAGGGGGTGGCTGCCCCTTAGGTGTTTTTTTTTTAAAAAAAAAATATATATATTAATTTTAATATTTTTTATTAATTACTATAGAGGGCATTTTGGTATTTAAACCAAAATTAACAGTAAAAAATGGCATATTCCATCCAAGTTAACGGAATTTCCTGACAGAATGGGTCAAAATGTGTAAAAATGGTAGTTTGCTACTCTTTTTTAGTCGAAGTGTCAGTTCATAGAGGCATTTTGGCAATGACTGGTAGTTGATAGGGGGAAAAGTAATTACCCCTAAAATAAAATAAAATAAAAACCTTACCCCATCAATCTCAACAGCAATGGAGCAGTGGAAAACGAAGAGTAGAGAGAGGAACGAGCGAACGGTGCAAACAAGGAAGAGGAAGTGAATTAGGGTTTACAGTGGAGAAGTGATAAATTTGTAGGGTTCAAAATTATGTCGTTTTCCCTTAAAACTTAAAAATGATGTTGTTTAATTAATTAGATATTTAAATATAAAATAAATTCAGGTGGTTCATAATTTCATTGAAAACCAAAACAAAACTCTTTCCCCACTTCCATCGACTTTTTCATAAAAAATCAAAACAAACTTGTAACACCCCGGTCTCATATTGTGAATAGATGAATAGTTCACGTAGAGTGAATGGTTTATAAAGATGGTCATGAGTGTTAAATCTCACGTTGCCTAATTACTAGGTAAAACTGGGCTTTATAAGGGATTCTTAGAAAAACTCCAAATTGATTAGTCTTTTTGGAGTAATAGCGCTGATGTAACGACCCACCCCCAACGACATAATATTATCCGCTTAGTTACTAGGTGAAACTAGACTTTATAAGGAATTCTAAGGAAGCTTCAAATTGACTGGTTATTTTAAAATGATAGCGTATATATGGCTAGCAATTTTTTCTAAATCATTACGAGTGGTATCAAAGGCAGGTAGTAATATGTGGTACTATCGGCACCGCATGATGTGGCCCTGAAGAGTACATCTAAGTAGCACTCTGGTCCCATGTTAAGAAGATGAGCAGCCCACATAGAGTATGAATAGTTTATATAGATATTCATGAGTGTTATGTCTCACATTGCTTAGTTACTAGGAAAGTTTCAAATTAACTAATTTTTTTAGAATGATAATGCAGATGAGACTAATTAATTCTCTTAGGCAAATTAGGAAACGCACAGGCTTCCATAACAGCCCTCCAAATACGACGACTAAAGCTACAACTAAATTTTCTACAATATTTTGTCTATTGAATTCTCCTCCATTGTCTCTACCTAATACCTATGGATGACGTATGCTTTCAAGTCGAACCACATAAATCTTGATGTCTCGTGTGATTTGTTTATTTTATTCCATTATTTTCTATTTCTCTGCAATTTAAAATATCAATTTGTCACAATAAAGTGGTATTAGATGTATTGAGGTTTTGGATTTGTATTTTTTTTTGTTCATCACTCCTTTGTGTTTCAATATTTTGTCAATTGAATTCTCCTTGATCATCTGCCTTTGGACATATGCTTTCAAGCTAAACTACATAAATCCTGCAGTGTTTTGTGCGATTCACTTATTATTATCTGTTTTTTTTTTTTTCACTCTTTTCTATTTCTTTCTAGCTAAAACATCAAATTATCACAATAAACTTGTATCAAAGTTTATTATGAGAATTTGTCTATGAATTTTCATGCAGAGAATTTTGATGGAAAAAAATAGTAAAAAAACTTCACTTAACTCTCATGATAACTCATCGTTTTTACAATATTTCTTTCAAAGTTTAAAAACTCTCAATTTAATGTATTGAACTTTGAAGAATTTGCAATCTCATCCCTCCCGTTAGGGTTTGACGTTTGAGGTTAAAATAACGGTCAAAGAATGAAATGACTATTATACCCTTGTAAACTTAAAATCAATATTTTCAAAGGTTTTTTTTAATTATTTTATTTTCAAAATATTAGAGTATTTTGAAAATTTATAACCCTCCGTTAAGATTTTTTTTTTTGATAAAGATAGCACGTTGATGAGGAGGGGCAAACATGACATCCACTTTTAGGAAATGAAATGATTTAAAAAGAAGACAAAGGAAGGTTAATTGAGACAATGAGGGGAGAGACAGTATCTTTTGCACAAGGGATATTGATGCAATTTGCAATTGCTAAAGACAATTAATGAACTGCACATGCATTTATTTGAAAATGCCCCCACATACATACATACACTTACATATATATATATATATATATATATATATATATATATATATATATATATATATAAAGATAGTGTGTGTGTGTGTAATGTTGTGGTATGCATAGATATTGATAGATAGAAATAAAGAGAGATGAATGATTAAGAGGAAATAATGCAAGGGTGAAGGAAAAGCACAAGAGAACAAAATCGAGGCCCTCGTGCAACTACTGGGATGTTTGGATGTACATCACCACTTTTTATTATTATAATTATTATGAAATCGGCAAAAGCAAAAGGGCATGATCCAGCTGCATGTGTGCGTGTGGGTAGACATTCCCTCTCCTCTCTTCTGCCCCTTCTCTCCTCTCTCTCTCTCTCTCTCTCTCCACTTATTAATTATAAGTAACCTTTTGTGTGGCCTACCGTATGTATCGTATCCCATCTGTAGTTCCGTGCATCTTCTTCATCCACCGTTCATATATCCCTATCTTCATGTTCTCTTTGCCTAGCTAGTTTTTTTTTTTTTTTTTTTTTGGAGTTTAGTTGTTCTAATCAATATCTTAGTATGTCGGCAATATATATCTAAATTATGTGATTTTAGGGTGCCCGCCATTACGCCATTTTTCATGCAATTATGATGTTTACCTATAGTTTAAGTTTTTCTTCAAATTGGGTGGAAATATTTAGTAGCAGTTTTCTTAAATTTCATTTTCTTCTTTAAATATAAGAAAAACTCATTAAAAAAAAAATAAAAATACTTGAATCAGATTCCTTTGTTGTTTCATAAATTAAGAAAACACCAAGAGAGCTAAAAGGTGTAACATAAATCTATGAAAGTAAAAGTGGTTCCCTTAACATTATTTTAATATAAAAAAGGAAAAAGTAAACATAATCCCCTCAAATTACCATTTCATTGTCAATGTCTCCCCAATGACAAAAATACCCTTCATAAAATTATTAAAACTAAAAAATTATTTAAAAAATATAAAAAAACAAAAAACAAAAAAGTTATACAAAAAAAATAAAAACGGGCTTTTTTTTCCTTAATTTTTTTTTTTTTAGTTTTTAGTTTTTTTTTTTTTTTAATTTTAGTTTTTTTTAATCTCTTTAACTTTATTTTTTTAATTTGTTTTTTCAAAAGTTTTTTTTTTAGTTTTTTTTTTCGAATTTATAAGGACATTTTTGTTTGATTGAAAAACAATTTATGGTTATTTTTGTCTTTTTGTTGGTCTTAGGGGGACATTGACATATTTTGGTAGTTTGAGGGGGGAACATTGATACAATTGGTAGTTTGAAGGGGTTCAAGGGGACATTGACAATTGAGTGGTAGTTGTAGGGGGGATATGTGTATTTTTCCCTATAAAAAACTTTATCTTTCCTCTTTCATTCATTTAGCATTCATTTGAAACTATATTTAAATTATTTCTCATTCCCCTAACATTTAATTTAAAGAACCTTTAAATGGTATAAAGAAATGATAATAAAAAAAAAAAAAAAAAAAAAAAAAAAAAAAAAGCTATGGTAGAGTGTATTTAAATAAGAAATCAAAAAATAGTTTTAATTAGTTTTTTAAATTAAGAAAAAAAAAATTAAGAGAAGCTTATGCTAGTATTATTAAATTCACGTATGTTCAAAAGACATGTTGATTCACACGTTCATTTTCAAGAAGTAAACAAACTATATTTACATCTTTAGGGTGTGTATATATATATATATATATATTGTAAAAAAATTAGCTTGAAGGAGTTCTCTATTTTTCCACAAGATTTTTATTCACGTTCCATGTTCTTTCACCATCACATCAATGGCAACAGAATTTGGATTGTTGAACCATGTGACTCATCGCTTGCATGTTTCTGATCACGAGATTATCCATCCGTGTACAAACAACAGTAATTATATAAATACAAGAATTTTGGAATATATCAAAAGCAATCTCCTGCTGGTACTGCTTGAACAACGTCCCTTTTTTTTTAATTACTTGATCTAAATACAAAAAAAAAAAAAGAGAAAGAGAAAGAAAAAGAAAAGAAAATGGTAATTAATTAATCTGGTATAACATCTAATATTCGAAAGTGGGAGTGCATCTTTTGTGTCAAATCCCTTTCTAAGGATCTCCTTATGGATCCACACTTTCTTCGAGTCACCATCCACTCGGCCTTTTATGCCGCATGAAGACAAGCCATCAGCTTCAAAAAAAAAAATAATTAAAAAAAAAAGAAAAAGAAAAAGAAAAAAAGTCAAAAAACAAAATAAGAGCAGAAGAGATAAACAGAAATTACAAGACAAAGGAAGGCTGTCTCATTACACAATCATATACCATGTTGATTAGACTGATGATCATCATGTACACCTACTGTACGGAGCCGCCCAAAAGAATATATATATATATATATATATGGTGTATGTTCACAATAACCCCAGCTTTACGCACTTTTGTCTTTGATTCAGCCCTAATTGCTAATTGCTCCATTTTCTTCAATATTTTTATTATTCCTACTTATTGCATCATCTACAATGGACGCCAAATTCCGAAAAGAAAACACATAATGAAAAGCACATGTTCAAGGGAAATTTAATTGTATGTTCAGTTATTGAATTTTATGTATCTTTCGTTACTCATAAGTTTTAAAAGGTATCGATTTAATATATCAATTTTTTAATTTATTTATTTTTTATTTTATTTATTTAATAAATTTTTTCGTTAAATTCCAGCATAGGGTTATAAAATTTCTAAAAATACACTTCATTTTTTTAAGGAAAAAAAATTACAAAAATATATATATTGATCAAGATTTAACAGAATTTATGAAAATACTCATACCTGAATCGATCTTTGAATTTATATATACATATATTAAAAAAATAGAGGTATTTTGAGAATTTGACAGGATTTGAAAGTAAATCCTAACGAATAAGTAAAATTGTTAAAAAAAAATAAAAAGAAAATAAAATCAAAGGTAAATACATTAAATAACACACTATAAAATTTAAAAGTATGATTATAAAAGTAATAAAATATTAAAAATAGTAAGTAAAGTTTTCTATTCATCTTATTAATGTCAGGAACTTTTAAGGGGCACCCGTTAGACTCAATTATGGGTGAATCAAGATCCTCTCGAAAGCAATTGAAGAGGAGCAAATTATTTATACACAATGACAGAATTGTAATTTCATATAGTATAAAATTACAATTCTATCATTTATACACATGAATCGGCTCCTTTCCCATTGAAAAGCAACATGAAAGGATCCTGATAAGTCATGGGTGGGTTGGTGGGTTGGGGAATAAATTGTACTATTGTGATATATATATATATATATATATATATATATATATATATATATATATATATATATATATATATATATATATATATATATATATATATATATATATAAGAAGATATGTAAAGACGTATTTATTACTTGAGTGAACAAAGTCAATCCACCGCGCGCACAAACCAATAACTACCAAAGCTTATATTGAAAGAAGAATTTTATTTATTTTTTTATTTTTTTTTTCAGATATTTGAAAGAAGTTTATGAAGTACTCATTAATTGTCTTCCAAAGATCACCTATAGTAATTAGCTCATTGGTGTGTGCGAAAACAATTATCTTTTGCCATTAAATTAGTAAATACATCCCTCATTTAATAAAAACAATCTTGATTGATGTTGTTGCATGTTGCTAAAAGAGGGGATTTTTTTTTTTATTATTAAATATTGGGGTGTTCCTTTTTAACTTAATTTGAGCTCTCTTGTATTTAGAGAAATGATTTGTTTCTTTCTCGTCTCTTTCTCATTTTTATTTTTATTTTTTTAAAATTATCATTGGATCTATGGGATACATGTAGGCCCTTCATTTGAACTCTACATCTAGTTTAGTGAAGGATATTAAGGCAAACAATTAACTAATAAAAAACTAAAGTTTTTATCTAATCAAGTCTTCTTAACTCGATAGTTATTTTTTCTTAACTGAAATTAATTGGTTCATTCGGATGTAAATATTTGAAGAGAACGAATTGAGTTTAGGTTTTTAATTTAAAAATGACTTGAATAAAACCACAGACGGTGGCGCTCCCGGAAGACAGATTCCTCTTTGAGCTCTCCTGTGTTTGTTTTAGTTGTGGTTTTTCTGACAGTTTGCATTGTGCGTGTACTAATTCAGTCATTGGCTTTTGCCCAGTTTGTGTGACCGACTCCTTGTTCAAGTAAAGGTGTATGTGAATGCAGAGGCACCATTCTGTTTGGTTGGATTATTTTAGTTGTAACTGTCTGTATTTATTTGAGTTTTTGGACTCAAATTGATTGTACACCTAGGGTGGATGTATACTGCAATGGTTGCTTGTTGTATGTAAGCTGTAATGTTTGTTGTAATGTTTGGTTATATCAATGAAAGTTTCTACTTTCCTTTAAAAAAAAAAAAAAAAGAAAAAAAAAAGAATAAAATATGAAAATGTCAAAAAAATTTCTATTGATAGAATATTAGAATTTATAGATAGATTTAAGTCTATCTATAAAAGAGTCCAAAAAGTCAACAGCTATGGTTCTGTAGGAATCACAGTGCACAGAATCAGGGACAGTCTAGGTTTCAAACCTGCTGTTAAAAGAGTCGATTTACAACTCTGTCTCTCTCTCTCTCTCCCCTCTTATTCACATGCTAACCAAGTTTTCTTTTGTAATTTTAATTTGCATGAGCAGATCTTGTTGATAGACATGTGGAGCACTGGGGCTTCAACCTTGGACTGCCTTTTCTTTTAGGTCCAATTGGGTGTTTTGCATGTGCCTCCTCACCTAGATATGCCTTTTTTTAACTCATTAGTTGAAACCTTTGTGTAGCTTCATAAATATAGTAATACCCAAGCCATTTCCTTGAAGCTGAGGAAACAATTTTATATATTTTAAAAATAATAAAAAATAAAAACTGATGCACCAAAAATCCTCCTCTTATTAGGTTAGAATCACTAGCCCTGGCCCACTTAAGAGGATAGTGATAATGTAGATATAGCTAACATTTTTTTTTTTTGTCTAACAACGCTAGTGTTAGAGTCAAATTGTAACGCCATGTGGTACTGGTGTAACGACCTAGAGAAAAACACTAGCCATATCTGCGCTATTACCCCAAGTTAACAAATCCTTTTAGAGTGATAGCGTATATGTGACTAGCGTTAAGTTGTTACAAATGGTATCTGAGTCAGGTCGTAACTTCATGTGATATTGGAACACTGCATGACGTGCCACTCATGAGGATGTCAGGAATTTAAGGGGGAAAGTTTTTAACACTCATGTCCCGCATTGGGAATGTAAGGAGTAGCCCATATAGATCGAGTGAGTGATTTATAAAGATATATGAGTGCTAAGTCTCACATTACTTAGTTACTAGGTGAAACTATGGTTTATAAGGGATTTTAGGAAAGCTCTAAATTAATTAGTCATTTTAGGGTGATATCGCAGATATGGTTAGCACTTTTTTTATTGATTGTTACAAATGATATCAGAGTCAGATTGTAATGCTATGTGGTACTGTCCGCATTGCATGACATAGTTATGAAGAGTACGTCATGGGTTTAGTGGGAAGTTTATAACATTCCAATTCCATATTAGGAAGATCAGCAGTCCAAAATAGAGAGTTAGTGATTTATAAAGATAATCACGAGTGCTAGATTCCACATTACTTAATTAGTTACTAGGTAAAATTATACTTTATAAGGAATTATAAGGAAGCTTCAAATTAACTAGTCATTTTAAGGTGATAATGCAAATATGACTAATAGTTTTTCCTAAATCATTTCATATAGCATCAGAGGCAGGTAGTAATATGCAGTACTATCAGCACCGCATGACGTGACTCTGAAAGGTTTATGAAGATATTCGTGAGTGTTATGTCTAATTTTTAAAAAAAATTTAAGAAAATTTTAAATTATTTCAAATTAACTAATTCTTTTAGAATGATAAATATAACGTGGTGAGACTTAAAGGCTTTTTATTCCTAGTTCCTTAAGAAGAAGGTGTCATACTTCGCGTAGCACGATAGCAAAGAGGTACGATAGCAAAGAGGTCCAGAGATAAGGTATGGATTCAATATCTTGAGAATAGATTCACTCGACTGACTTAGACATTCGAGGCCGTCGGCACACCTAACAAGCCTTCTTCACACGGACTCTTTTCTCATCACAAGTGTTCTGCGTCTTCAACTATGCAGGGCTGATTTTTCAGTAAATTATTAAGAAGAAGAAGAAAAAAAGAAGAAGAGGTTTTCTCGAAAACACCATCACCCTTGATAAAGAATTTAGTAGGTGGAGACATTTTACAGTATCTGCCAAATTTAACTGCCTCCCAACCGCCTCAAATCCCCCCTAGCCTCCCCCGGCGGCCCCACAAAAGCACAAAAAAAATTAAACCCAGTGCTCCTCCTCCTCTTCTCTTTCTAAAAGATAAAGTTAAAAAACCTTGAGAGGAGTTTGATGGATTTAGTGAATATTTTTCTAGATTTTCTCCCTTCTCTTTTCTGATTTCAACTACATGTTTCAGTCAAATTGGCATCTTTAGTTAAAAAACTTCCAAAAGAAATAGAAAAAGGAAAACAATTTTGTCATTTAATTTTCTGAATGTGCTTCATTTACTTTGAGGTCTTAGAATAGGGTCCCTCCTTGTAGGGTGCATGGTTTGGACTATGTGGCCTCTCTCTCTCTGTCTCTCTCTCTCTCTCTCTCTCTCTCCCTCTCTCTCTATCTCTCTCTAGGGGTGAGACCCATTATATACATGTACACTTCTGGCTAACTGAAACTATAGGAGCCCATACCATTTACAGTTCTCTGTCAAGTGCGGTGGAGCTTCTTGGGAGCATCAATGGCTGTTTTCATGGTGGTTCTTGGGGTGCTCTTGGTGCTCTGTATCTGCTCCGCTTTGTTGAGATGGAATGAGGTGAGGTACAGGAAGAAAGGTTTGCCTCCAGGAACAATGGGTTGGCCAGTTTTCGGTGAGACTACCGAGTTTCTAAAACAAGGTCCAAACTTCATGAAAAACCAGAGAGCAAGGTGATTCTTTTACTTCAATTGGGTCTTCTTCTTTGTTGGATGTCACAGGGTATCTCTGTTTCTGTCTTGCATTATTGGTCAGGAACCTTTTGGTTTACTTTATTGTCTGTACTTTCTACCTTATGTTTCTGCCCAGTTACTGCTTCTTATATTCAACTAGTTTTTATGCTTAAAGCTGACCTCTGCATGCCCTAGTATAATTGAGCTTTTGGGTTACTGTAGCTTCTACTAAACCTTCCAAATCTCATTAAGAAACTAACAATACCTTGCTTTCCTTCTGTTTGAAAGATGGTCTTAAGAGCCTGTAAACCATTTAATCAAAATTTGTTTTTATAACTATATGACAAAAACAGCCCTCTTCACATTTATTTGAGTTATTGTAGTTGATTAGGATGTTCTAGTTACTTTGACTCAATCACTGATCATTCTTGTGATTTATCCTAGAAAAAAAATCTCATATATATTTTTTCTTTCAATAACAGATATGGCAGTTTCTTCAAGTCCCACATACTGGGCTGCCCTACCATTGTATCCATGGAACCAGAGATAAACAGGTACATCCTGATGAATGAGGCAAAAGGGCTAGTTCCTGGCTACCCACAGTCCATGCTGGATATCTTAGGGAAATGCAACATTGCAGCAGTTCATGGCTCCACCCACAAGTACATGAGAGGGGCATTGCTTGCCCTCATTAGCCCCACCTTGATCAGAGACCAACTTTTGCCAAAAATTGATGAATTCATGAGAACCCACCTTAGCAACTGGGATAACCAAATCATCAATATTCAAGAAAAGACCAAAGAGGTTTGTGTCATAACCACAATCCTAATTCCTTAAGACAAGGCAATTTCATAAAGTTGTAACCTTTTTTTTTTATTATTTTTCTCTCTATTTCTGCAGATGGCTCTTCTCTCATCCCTTAAGCAGATTGCCGGTATTGAATCCAGCTCAATATCGCAACCATTCATGATTGAGTTCTTTAAGCTGGTTTTAGGGACACTTTCATTGCCTATTGACCTTCCTGGAACAAATTATCGTCGCGGATTCCAGGTAAATTGCTTCATAGTATTTTTCTCATTCTATATAGAGTCTTGGTTTCATGGAATTTTTTAATAATAATTTACATGCTTCACTATGTTTTACAGGCAAGGAAAAATATCATAAGCATGTTGAGCCAGCTAATAGAGGAAAGAAGAGCTTCCCAAGAAACCCACCAAGATATGCTTGGTTGCCTTATGAGAAGTGACGAAAACAGACACAAACTAACTGATGAAGAAATCATTGATCAAATAATTACAATTTTGTATTCCGGTTATGAAACTGTTTCCACTACTTCTATGATGGCCATCAAGTATCTCCATGATCATCCACGAGTTCTTCAAGAACTCAGAGTGAGTTACAAACATCCTACTTGCAAATGTTAATGTATTCTAGTATGGTATGCTTGTGTTGCTGAATTAATCTTCAAAAATTTTGTAGAAAGAACATTTGGCAATTAGAGAAAGGAAAAACCCGGAGGATCCAATCAACTGGAATGATCTTAAGTCCATGAGGTTTACTCGTGCGGTAAGAAATTAATCTGTAGCTTTCTTTGAGTACATCATCCGGTTTTTCAGTTATACACGAAGTTGAATAAAATTTCATCTGGGTTTCTTTTTCTCATGCAGGTTATCTTTGAGACCTCAAGATTAGCCACAATTGTTAATGGTGTTTTGAGGAAAACCACGCAAGATATGGAGCTGAATGGTGAGTTGAATAACTTCTCCTTTTGTTCTAGCTTCTAGACTTTTTATGGGCTCAAGAAGCTGTTTTGGAGCTACCATCTCTGTTTCGCACATTTGCAATAAATAAGTCTGGAACATAGCTTTGCCAGCCGATCTAGCCAGATCATTCCATTTAAGAATAATTAACAAAGTGGGGAAATTTTCTTTTGTTTATAATATATATATGCTTCGCTCGAGGTGTGGTAGGTTAGTTCAACATGTGGTTTAGAAAGTGAATTTTTTTTTTTTTTTTTTTTAAAAAAAAAACTATTTATTTTAGATCCACCCTTACTGTCAGTCGAAATGTATAGTTAAATATTAAGTGCTTTGGTTTGTGTCATGTTCCGACTGGCCGTGCATACCCTAATTACTGATGTAGCTGTCTCATCTAGAATCCTGTAGACGTCGTGTTTCTCTAACCATGGTCAATTGTGGAGTCGGGGAGAGCTAATTAATTAAAGCTTCTTCTTTTCTTTTCTTTTTCTGTGTTCAGGATTTGTTATTCCAAAAGGATGGAGAATATATGTTTATACGAGAGAGAATAATTATGATCCTTTTGTATACCCAGAACCACTCACCTTCAATCCATGGAGATGGCTGGTACGTGACTGTTTTATCTATGATTTCTTTTCCTACCTTATTCATGGAAATTATGTTCCCAATGACCGAATTACCTATGACTGCAAAAATCAGGATAAGAGCTTGGAGTCTCAAAATTACTTCTTTATATTTGGAGGGGGCAGCAGGCAGTGTCCTGGAAAGGAACTGGGAATAGCAGAAATTTCCACATTCCTGCACTACTTCGTGACTAGATACAGGTAAATTCAGTCATTTCCTTATTTCGAGCAGATGAAAACTTCAGTAAAAAAGGTAAATAAGTTAGGCTAATGTAATTTTTGTTTTTGTTTTGTTTTCTTGGATTGCAGATGGGAAGAGATTGGGGGTGATAAACTAATGAAATTTCCAAGAGTTGAAGCACCAAATGGGCTACATATTAGAGTGTCGTGTTACTAATTAAATTAACTCACATATGTATGTACAGAAGCAAGACAGCATATAAAAGAGAGATGATTGCACAATAATGTTCTAACAGTGCTTAGGTTAGAAATTAATGAAACCGAGAATTTCCATTTCTTGGCTAATTAATGTTGCCCCCCTTCTCCCTGCCTTTTGCATGCCTTCATTACCTTCATCAGAAGAAGTAATAATAGCAAAGGCTTTCTGGTCGATCATAAGTCAACAGAAACAAGTATTCCTTCCATCACCATTGATCTTCCCCAACGAGAGTTTAAATAAATAGAAATATGGAAACTTTAACTATGGTCGATCATAAGTCAACAGAAACAAGTATTCCATCCATCACCATTGATCTTCCCCAACGAGAGTTTAAATAAATAGAAATATGGAAACTTTAACTAACAATTATATATATATATATATAGACAGCAAGCTTTAAGCATATTGACAGCAATGAATAAGAGCCGCAAGGGCCAGGGCCCTCAACCCCTGCAGTTGTATTGGACTTGGGCCATTTGCATGTTCCTTTTCCTATAAAAAGTGTTGGGCTTGAAACCATGGAACAATATATGTATATAAATCAAATTGAATTGCCAATTTCCTTGCGTCCATGTTTTCCTCTTATTCCTCTGCTTTTAGAGCAACCAAACTACCTAGAAAATTTTCTGTCTGTCGCCAGAAAAGTAGCAAACATGCAAGTAGAGGTGTAAATGAGCCGAGCTCGAGCGAGCCAGTGCCGAGCTCGAGCGAGCCAGAACCGAGCTCGAGCTCATTCATTACGAGCTCGAGCTCATTCATCACGAGCCCGAGCCGATCTCGAGCTTATTCATCACGAGCTCGAGCCGAGTTCGAGTGGTAATAATTAAGTCAAGTCGAGTCGAGCCGAGCTTATACGAGTTTAACATTTGTTCTTTTATTACCATTAATTCTACTTTCCATCAAAGTTAGAATTAATTAATAAGAATCATTAACTTCTCGTAGTTAATTAACCAACACTTTATTAAGGTGTATTAATTAACCATTAACCAACAATTAATAAAGGAGGATTAATTTACACATTAAGATCGAGTCTAATAAGTTGTCTTATGTGTCAGGTCATGTGGGACATTGAATTCTTACAAGAAGCACTTGTTATTAAAACATGTGATTCTCACATGTTAAGGGACACATGTTAATCTTATATGTGAGTTGTATTAAATTTCATACCTACTGGTTTGTAGGAAATTTATGTCATTTAATTATAAATAAAAAAAAATGTAACAATAGTCAATATAAATATTAAGTTAAAACATTAATAATTATAATAATTATATTTTCATATGGTTCTATATATCAAATGATAATAATACCTTTTTTTTTTTTTAAAGTCTAATGATAATTCTTAGATCATATGATTCATATCTAATGGTTATGTAGCACAAATGCACAATGTTATATCATATGATCTAAATTCTAATGATAACACCTAAATTATTATCATAATTAACACATTAGTAATTCCAATCGAACCAATCGACCAATCCTAATAACTTAATTTGGGATTATATGAATTACATTGTCATTATATATGAATAATATGATTAAGTTTAAAAAGTGTTATTATAATTCGTATAATTAATATGAATTCATACTTATGTATATAATCTATATACCTAATCATTGTATCTAAGACTCTAAGTATTATTAATAATTATTAGATACTTAAAATCTTACATCATACTTAATCAGTGTATCTAAGTATCTAAATACTTAATCATTTTATTTGTATGCTCATATGATCTTAGATTTTGAATCACGTGATGACGGTGATGTAATGATTCATAAGTATCTAATAATAATACTTATAAGTTATAACATTGAATATAGTGAATCAATAATTACATGTTATATGCTACAATGTTAATTATATTATTATATGATCATATAATCATATTATATTACATAAATAATATAATATGAATTATACGATTAAGTATTTGAATTGTCATTATATCATATGATTATATGATTAACAATTAAGTATTAATATTATTCACTTTTACTATTTTATATACATATTGATACAACCAAATAATTATAATCAATTAATATTTATTGACTATTTTTATTTGTTACTTAATTCATGCTTATATATAGTATATTGTACAAATAAGTTATATATTAACAAATTAAAACTTATTTTTAACATATATATATATATATACGAGTCGAGCCTTAATAAACGAGTCGATCCTTATACGAGCGGGTTCACGAGCTTTAATCGAGTCGAGCCGAGTTTATACGAGTTTGCATTGTTTAATAATCGAGTTTGATTTTCGTGTTCACGAATAGCTCATTTAATAATCGATTCGAGCACGAGTCGAGTTTATTCGAGCCGATCCCGAGTAAGCTCACGAGTAGCTCAGCTCGTTTACACCCCTACATGCAAGAAAGTAGAATTTTAGATATCGATCTATTAATTTTCCCTTTACCCAAACACGACCATATGATAGAATTCAAGTGGGTTTTAAAGAGAAAGTACTGTGCTTAACTGTGTTTGGATTTTTGGCAATTCAATCTGTACTATATTAGTCCCCTACACTTGAAAAATAAAAAATAAATAAATAAATAAATAAATAAATAAATAAAACTTCAAGTTTACTCTAAATCTCTCACGATCTATTGTAATTTCAAATAAAGTCTACACTCTCTTTTTCTTCGTCATACAATACAATAGTTTTAATTTACAAGTATTAAAAATTTAAAAGTAGTTTGCAAGTGTTTTTTATTTTTATTTTTTCCCCCAATTTCTTCTTTATATAAGACATAGATCGATGTTGTGTATGACTTGAGCATTCAGAATCATTGAAAAATATAATATTTTTTGAGTGCTTATTTCCTCTTTATTTTTAATATTTTTCTCAAATTTAATTATTTTTCTTACTCTATGTCAGCTTTTCTTTTTTGAGCTAGCTAGTAAAATTTTCAACCATTGGAAAAAAGAAAAAGAAAAAGAGAGTTAATTACTTTTGTAGTACACGTGGTTTAACTCGAAATCAAACCGACCCTTCAATTTTAAAAAGTATTGCT
The DNA here is from genome assembly GCF_958979055.1 of Alnus glutinosa. NCBI lineage: Eukaryota > Viridiplantae > Streptophyta > Magnoliopsida > Fagales > Betulaceae > Alnus > Alnus glutinosa. The sequence continues at coordinate 32,641,157 of NC_084887.1, read as the reverse complement.
GTGAACCTCTAATACATAATTTAACGGAATGCCACATCAAACCAATTAACAGCTGCCATGTGTCTCATAATTAAACCATCACTTTTGAGTTGTCGGCGTGGGGTGCAAATTGTCTTCAAAGATATGCATCTGGATATGATACAGTGCCTGAGTAATATGCATAAATTCCCACTTAACAGCTAAATTTTACATATTCTTACTGAACAATAATGATTGGTTTATCTTGTAAACGAGATTTACTTGTTAATATTACGTGCAATTTTTGAATTGTAAATGTAAAATAGGCGTTTGTGGTAAACAATGGGCATCAATGTGATAACTAAATCTAGAAATGATAGCAATTTCAAAAGTTGCTTAAATTGATAGATAAAGGAGGATGAATGAGAGAGGTTGGTTGAGGTGTCGGAGAAGACAGCCACTGGGTGAAGAGGCTCTACCAGCAGACCGAAAAATTGAGGTTGTTAGGTTTTTTCTTTTTCTTTTCTATTTTTTTTTTTTTTGGGTGGTTGTAATTAATTACTTGTTGGGTTTTAGGCCATGGAAATGGTAGACAGTTTAGTACTTTGAAATCATGTTGAAAGATTTCCGGTCCCCATTCCCCCTCTCCTATATTCATATTCAATAGAAAAAACAAAACAAAAAACAAAAAAAAAAATGTTGAAAGATTCCCAGAATTTTGATAAATGAAAAGAAAAAGAAAAGTGGAAAACAGTGGCCTCTTACGTTTCGTTTGTTTCGACGTAAAATGATTTTCGTCATAAAATAATTTTGACGAAATTATTTTCAGAAAAAATGATTTTCTCGAAAATATTTTTTGATGAAATCATTTTCAGAAAAAATGATTTTCTCGAAAATATTTTTCGATGTTTGGCTTGTACGAAAAAATACAAAAATTAGAGTTTGGCAAATCCTGCTGGAATCCAGCAACGTTCGGTCGCCGTTGCTAGATTCTGTCGAGAAAGTTTGGCTGGATCCGGCTGGATCAGGTCATATCCGGCCGGAATCTTCTGGATCCACCCCGATCAATGGCAGGATCCGGCCGTTTTGGCCAGATCAGTGGCCGGATCCATCCAGACCCAGTCGGATCCCGGCCATTTTGGCCAGATCCGACCGGCTTGGCCGGCATCCGGCGCCAGTGACTGGATTCCGGCGACCGGATGTCGTTGGACTCCAGCGTCGGTTGGATTCCGACGATCGACAATTGCTAAATTATGACAATCAGATCTCAAACGTGCGTGTAAGAACAAAGAGTTTAATTTCGGAAAACGATTTACGGTTTTAAAAATCGTAAATCGTTTTCTGTAAATTAAAGAAACTTTTACGGTCAAACTGAAAAAACGATTTTCGTTGACCATTATTTTCGCCCCTATCAAACACCATAAAATGCTGAAATCATTTTTCAGAAATCATTTTACGCTGAAACAAACAGAGCATTAATTCCACTCCAGCCCTTTCTCTCATCTAAAATTGTAGAGGGCGTCCAATAAGATTCTAATAATTTGCTACAAATCGCTAATTGAGACGGTAAGTCGCTTGCCAGCTGTCTTTGATTAAGGGTTTGATTGTGTTTGCGATTTTAAAATGTATAATTTTTTTTAAAAAAAAACGATATTAAGCGTTTGATAAAATTGCATGTTAGCCTTTACAATTTTGCATTTTTTTTTTTTTAAAATAAAACACTCCATTGCTTGCAATTTGAAAAATCATATTTTATGCGTTTTTAAATTGTAATTTTTTAAAAACACAATTCTCAAACGATTCATTTTCTTGCGATTTGGTTTAAAATTGCACATTTTTTTTACGAAATCGCAATCTCAAACACACCCTGGCATTGCAAATCCCATAAAATATATCGTTCAGTAGTGTGTTTATTAGAAATTGTGATTTAAAAACAGTGAAACATTTGTGTTTTCAAATCACATGCAATGAAGTGCGTTTTTAAAAGTGCACGATTTTAAAGGCTAAAGTACCATTTTAAAAGTCAAACTGCAATTTTTTTTTTTTTTTTACCAAAAGTGAAAAAACGCAGTTAAACGTTTTCAAATAGCATGTTTTAAATCACTTGTTAGAATATTCTGAGTATATTATGAATATATTTCCTTCACATATTTTGGTATTGTTGCATGTTATTGTATTGTTATTTATGTGATTGAATATTTCCATAATATATATATATACTGAATATATAAAAATATTATGGCACATAAATGAGTTAATGACAATACGGTAACGTACTATAATACCAAAACATGGGGGAGAATATATATACGTAATATATTGAGAATATTACGGAAATAACTTAACATATTATTTTAGATGCATGTTTTGAAATTGCAAACTCAAATTAATTATAAATTAATGAAAATATTTCAAGTATTTAAAAGAAAAAAATGTGCTATGTTTTTGTACCATATTCAAATAATTCATTAAGGTTTCTAATTTCATCATTCAAATCTTTATATTTCTTTCAGTTTTCAGTCTAATCTTTCTATTAAACCATTTTAATATAACTCACTAAGGGTGCGTTTGGGATTGCGATTTCATAAAGAAAAAATGCGATTAAACCAAATCGCAAAAAATGAACCATTTAAAAATTACGTTTTTAAAAAATTGCGATTTGAAAACGCAGAAAAGTGCTTATTCAAATCGCAGGCAACTAGGTGCTTTTTTGAAAACGTAGTATTTTAAAAGGCTAACCTGCGATTTTAAAGGCCAAACTGCGATTTTGCCAAACGGTTAACTGCGTTTTCAAAAAATCACTTTTTTAAATCACATATTTTGAAATCGTCATTTTAAAATCGTACTTTTTTAAATTGCAAACTTAAACAGACTCTAAGGTTACTAACAGAAGCACGTAATCACGTGTACACACAACTAGGACAGATCGAGCTTTCTAATCATTCCCACGTTTACACATGGCCAGGTCAAAATTTATATAAAAATTATTAGAAAAAATAATAATAATTAATTATGACAAACAAATTCGAAGCTTCCTGCGGAGAGAGAAATCTAAGTTCATTAATTTATGTGTCAACGCAAGTACGCAACCATAGTCCATAGGATATGCAAATTTTGTGTCTTTGATGGAGATAGAAATCTGAAATGGAAAGACTGGTTCAACGGATGATAAATATTAGAGTTCATATATATATATATATATATATATATATATATATATATATATATATATATATATATATATATATATATATATATATATATATAATTTAGATTGATTACAAAAAGGAAATGAATTAAATTGAGTTGCTTATGGTATAGCTTGAAGAGCACACAATTTAATTATTTAATTAATATTTTAATATTTTTTTTATTCAAACTCTCATATCAAAGAGGTTCATTGCGTAAAATATTTAATTGAAATGAGAGGTAAATAATAGAGACATAGTTTTAACTTAGAATGTCTGTTTTGATACCATGTTAAAATTATTCATTATCCTAAAAGTTTAAATTAATAAAAAATTATTAATTTAATCATTTAATTAATATTTTAACAATAGTGCTAGACAACTAACTTCAATTTTTTTTAAAAAAAGTGTCAGATATTAATATAATCCATATCATTAAATATATTAACTTTAAATCAAACACATGAAATGAAATTGAGAGCATTATATTCCCTCGGACCTTGACAAGGTGTATGACCACGAGTCAAATAAAGAAATAGTAATGGCTCAACTGAACTATTTCAAAATGCTGGGTACGTGGATTTTTATAGTCATTAATTAATTTATCTAAATAATCATTTCCTTGGATTTTAATAATAATAATAAAAAAGCTTTATTTTGAATACCACCAACAAAGCAGCTTATTTGGCCGCGAAACTTTATATGGACTCTCTTATAATAAGAAAATGTTAGATTTACAATATCAATATAACAACTGTACAATAATTCCTCACATGAGGGTAGGTCTCATACACTGGGGCCCACCCTCATGTGAAGGGTTGTTGTGCAGTTGTTGTGATGGTGTAGTACAAGAATCAAATCCCCTTATAATATGCTACTTACCCAAATTGAGAACAGCAAATTATGAGTAATTGTTACACTCCTACTGCACAACTCCTGCACTCATACCAAACATAAGAAAGTGGAACCTACCCACTGCAAGAGTTGTGCAGGTGAAATGTAACAATCATTTTCCTTAAATATTTCCCTAGGTGATGATCTGCCAAGGTTTGGCAACCTTATGTAGTGATTAGCTGCCAACCCCATGACTCTGCTCCCAGGCCTTGCATAGTTGCATATACCATATTGGAGAACATGCAGGATATGGCGGTGGCTCAGAAGCTGCCAAGGTTAGCCAACCTTGTGTGGTGATAAGGTGCCAACTGCCAACCCTTTGACTGGGCTCACAGGCCTTGCATATACCATATGCGCGCACCGAGCAAGTGCTTTGGTCATACATGTTGACTAAGAATCCGTTGAGAAGTGTCAAACACGTTTCTATACTAATCCCCCTATTGAAACTTTTCCTGCGGGATTGGAGGTCCATTGCAAGCCTATTAGCCTAATCCTCAATTTCATATTTCTCTAGTTTTTTCTTCTTTTTCCCAGAAAATTCAAATCTTTTAAAGAGACATCATTTAATTTATTGTCTTTCAAGTAAACGTAAGGAAAGAAATCATGACATTACCAGATTTTTTTTTTTTTTCCCTAATTGAAAAAATAAATACGTAGACTATACTATGTTCATTAAGCATAATCTCAAGTCCACCTTAAAAAAGCAATTTATATACTTAATAGATTTCCTATAAATTGGATAGTAGGTATTTCTCCAATTTAGTCTCTAAACGCAGGATAAGGATTCTATCAAATTCTCTGCTTGAATTTGAGAGAATTCGAGCAAGTAATTGTGAGAGAGTATTTATGGAGCCCATTTGACCAAATAAAAATTTTGCTGACTAACTACTTATCCGGTCAGATGGGTCCCATAAATATTCTCTCACAATCACCTGCTTGAATTCTCTCAAATTCGGACAGAGAATTTGAGGAGATCCTGATCCCTAAAAATGTTATGTGTGTGTGTGTGTGTGTGTTTTTTTTTTATTATTATTATTATTATTATTATTATTATTATTTTATGTTATTAAAAATTCATTTGAGAAGCACATAGCACATGCTATTAATTAAAAAAAAAAAAAATGTGCTTCACATATGCTAAGAGATACATGACACCGTTAGAGACTGGAATGAAAGAATTTTCCGACAACCTGATTTGTAAGAAATTTTTGTCCAAAAGATGTTGGGCCTAGTTAATGATTTTGAAGGCACGTTCTATTTTTAGAATCGAAAACACATTTTCTCAAAATTATTAACAAATAATTTAAAACACAAAACATTTTTCCAAACAACAAATCAAAAACGAAAAAAAAAATAAAAAATAATAACTTTTGAAACGACTTTTTACTATTTGTACTCATCTCAAAAAGCCCATATGAGGATATCAAAATCAAATTAATTATTTGCTTGAATTTGAGAGATTAACCCACCTAACCAAGTAAATTGTTGCGCATTTCAATTTTTATTTGGTCAGGTGCGAGTAAATTGTTGGACAACTTAATTATTATTTGATCAGATGAATTTTATAAGTTGTATCTCACAATCAAATGCTTGAAACTTCTTAAATTCAGACAATAATTTAAGAGCATCCTAATCAAAAAGTTATTGCGGTGAAAAGCATTAGAAGGAAGAGGAGGGAGTAGTATTTAAATCGGAGTCCATCGAGAGGAATGTGACCAACCACGGCTGCCCAATATTAACGGCGAGATTTAAGGTAGTCCCATTCCGTTCCAATTCACTCACTAAATTAGCGCAAAAGGAAAGCTTCTCCTCTCCCACATAAACCAATACACGTGTAACCTCCTGATCCCACACGCTTTCTTTGTCACCTGCGCCTTTCCCTCCGCATGAAAAGATTCAAAAGCACCTCGTTTCTCGTCTAATTCTCTCCGTACTTCACTTTTCTCGCGACTGGTCTCCCTCCAAGTGAAAATCTTTTCAATTTTTATTTTTTATTTTTTTAATTTTTTTTAGGATGGTTATTTGATGATAATATGGGAAAAAAAAAAAAAAACTTACTATTTTTTTAGAACTTCTCATAATGCATTAACATGTAATTAAAAAGTAAAAAAAAACACTGCACCGACAAGTTATAAAAGAGTTATAAATTAATTAATGCTTAATACCGTTTTAACTCATATTTGCGTGTTAAATTAAGCAATAAACTCTTTGTAGAATATAATAAATACGACACGGTAAACTTCCAATTCCTATTTATTAGATTGAACGAATCATTTATTTTACATTTATTCATTTACTAAAAACACATTGGCCTTTTTGAGCAAAAAATCTGAAGTAAATATCAAGTATTTAATTTAAGTTATTTAACAATGAGAGATCGTTACTAATGACTCTTATTACATGTACCGTATTGGAACAGGAGGTTACTAGTTTGAGTAATGGTATATTTTACATTTTTATTTGGTTAAAATAATTATAATGCGATAATTTTTCTAATCTTTAAATAAATTATTGTTAAAAAATATATATTCAAAAGTTGATTATTATATTAATATTATGAGATAAAAATCTGATATATAATATTAATTTACACTTATTTGAAAAGAAAATTCCATACGCGGTTCAATCATATAGCCCTCTTGTCACAAGACTTTAAAATTGATCATGGAAACATCAACGTTCTCTTTAACTCAAACTCTCTCTCTTTCTCGCTGTCATTGACTTATTGGTTGTTCTGAGTTAGCACCGGCAGCCTTTGAAAAAGTCATGCAACCTTAAACCTTCAGACACGTCTCGTTTTAACCCTCCACCCGTGCCGATCTCAGCGGACTCGCACGTGCCAACACGTCCCCTACTAATATATTCCCACACAAAGTCTCCCTCTCACCCTTCAAAACCAGCACCCCCTCCTTCACACTCTCAAACTCTCTCTCCCTCTCTCTCTCTCTCTCTCTGTCTGCAATGGCTGCCATTGAAGCTTCGATTGCCCCAACACCGTTGCTGAAAGATGAACTTGATATTGTGATTCCCACCATCAGAAACCTGGACTTCCTTGAGATGTGGAGGCCATTCTTTCAGCCTTACCACCTCATCATCGTCCAAGATGGTGACCCTACAAAGGTCATCAAGGTCCCTGAGGGCTTTGACTACGAGCTCTACAACCGCAACGACATCAACAGGATTCTGGGTCCCAAGGCCTCCTGCATTTCATTCAAGGACTCTGCTTGCCGCTGCTTTGGCTACATGGTCTCCAAGAAGAAGTATATCTACACAATTGACGATGACTGCTTTGTAAGTTCTTTGATTTAGGGTGTTTTGCTTTTGGTTTTCTGCTATGAAAGTGTAGATCTTGGCCTGTTTTGGGTTTTGACTTTACTCTTTTGTTTCGGTTTTGTGGGAATTTGGATGATTTGGTTTCTGGGGGTTGTTCATTCTGAATTTGTTTGTGTGCTGCTTGAGTTTGTGTTTAATTCGATCTTGCCTGTTGATATCATGTTGTCGGCTAATTTTATTTTTGCAGTGGTAGCGTGGATCTAATCTACGTGGATTTCAATTTAGCTAAAATTTGTGTTTATGCTCTGCAATTTTGATTTTGAGCTTCAGATACGAAGGACTGTTTCGCGTGCATAAATTAATTAATGTTTGTGTATGTCTATCATTTAGATCTGAATTCTATTATGCAAATCTGATTATTCAACAAATCTAGAAGTTTTTCTGATTTCCACAGCATTGGAAATAAAAATCGTGTCTAGTACTGTGTTGAACAAGTCCTGCCAACTGCCAAGGGATATTTCTCGCTAGGTGATCTGTATTGATGTTGCGATTTTGTTGTCCTCTCATTGCGATAGTGATATTTGTAAGCATTTGTTAAAATCACTATTTGGCTTTTAAAATTGCAATTTAGTTTAGCCTTTAATAGGTTTTGATTTGAAAATACAGATTTTTCTAGGTTTTCAAATTGCAATTTTTAAAAACACACTCCTAGACGATCTGCTTTCCTCGATTTTGTTTAAAATCACAGCCAAAGGGACTTAAGTCCCCTTTCCAATCTAAATTAAACAAGAAGCTATACTTCATTAGGCATATCCTGTTTTTATGGCACCATCATGTGAGATTTGGAACTTCTTCACATAGATCTATCATAATGGAGTAATTATAAATACTCAACTCCCATCCAACTGGGGCTCTGTATCAACATACTGTTGTCAACAATCCCAGAAGTGGAGTCAATCTATGCTTTTTGAATAATGCTAGGACCATTTTCTTCATTTTGATCACCAAATTAATGTTGTGTTAATTTTTTGATGCGTAGGTTGCTAAAGACCCTTCTGGAAAATCAATCAACGCACTCGAGCAGCACATCAAGAACATCCTCTCCCCATCCACCCCTCATTTTTTCAATACCCTGTACGACCCTTACCGTGAAGGTGCAGATTTTGTTCGTGGATACCCTTTTAGTCTCCGCGAAGGTGCCAAAACTGCTGTTTCTCATGGCCTCTGGCTCAACATACCAGATTATGATGCACCTACACAGCTTGTGAAGCCTCGCGAGAGGAACACTAGGTTTGCAGTTTATTCATTAACCAAAATAAATTGAAATTTCCCTTTGTAACATAAACCCAAGTGCTATTTTTTTTTAGGTATGTGGATGCAGTTCTGACTATTCCAAAGGGCACCTTGTTCCCCATGTGTGGTATGAATTTAGCATTCGACCGTGAGCTTATCGGTCCTGCAATGTATTTTGGTCTCATGGGTGATGGTCAGCCTATTGGACGTTATGATGATATGTGGGCAGGGTGGTGCATGAAGGTCCCTTCTCATTCTCCTTTGATTCTCCCCACATTATTCATAGTTTGCCTTCTAGTTTCAGATTTGTTTTTGATATTTTCTAGCATTAGTCTTCCTTGCACCTTCGAAAAGTTAAGGAACAATTAACAGATTTTTGATTGATGATTATTTAGGTGATATGTGACCATTTGGGATTGGGAGTCAAGACAGGTCTTCCCTATATCTGGCACAGCAAAGCAAGCAACCCATTCGTGAATCTGAAGAAGGAGTACAAAGGCATCTTCTGGCAGGAAGAGATCATCCCATTCTTCCAATCAGCCGTTCTTCCAAAAGACTGCACGTCTGTTCAGAAGTGCTACCTTGAACTGTCCAAGCAGGTCAAGGAAAAGCTCAGCAAGGTAGATCCCTACTTCGACAAGCTGGCAGATGCCATGGTCACATGGATTGAAGCTTGGGATGAGCTGAACCCGGCTGGAGCTGGAGCTTCCACTCCACTGCCTAATGGCCAAAAAGCTTAATTGAAATTTTGGTAGACAGCCAATGCCATTATCTTACTATAGTTTTTGCGAACTGTCGGTAGTTTTAGTCATTGTGATGTTTAAGTATCCTATCTCTGGCCCATTTGGTTACCTCTTGGATTTGCAGATTGGCGGGTGTAATTTTATTTATTGACTTCATGCTATTATGATATCCTATGAGCTTAGAGCAATAAAATACTCCAGTTTTTTTTTCTGATCAATAAAAATACTAGTTTTTTTTTTTTTTTTTTTTTTTTCTGAGCAATAAAAATACTCCAGTTGATTTACCATGGATTTCTACCTAGAATTGCTTGCTTGACTGACAGTGATAAAGATATTCTTAACATTCCTGTCAGAAACAAAAGTTTGTGGGACAGGTTCTTTCTTTTTCATCTCCTGTCAATATCATTGACAGTCATAAAATGAGGTGGGATTTGAATTGGTTAGGCCATTTGATGCCAACTTTTTAGATCCCTTTCAATTAGAGTTGTTCTATTACACTGCAATAGCCAATAGGGTTGTTTATTGGCTATTGCAGTGTAATAGATGAGGCTCCAAACAGATGAGGCTCAGGCAAAGCTCTCATATGAACTGTCCTATTGCATGAAATCCCCATTTCCCAACTTACCCAAGCTGAAGGTGGAAGCTCAAAAGGTCTCTCCAGTTGAGATCTCAATGGGCTCTTCAACAGCCTAAAATCCTAAAAGTTCGGAGACCAATGAGTAATAATCAAACTGTCGTGAATTGTGTTACGCCTGCCGGCACCTTGTCATTTAATCAAATGTATGAAATAAAGTGAAATATGAAGCTGAACATGGCTAAGCTTCGGCTTGATGTGGGACTTCCATCCTAGATACCCGTTGCAGATTTGCATTGCTCCAGATTTTACGGCACACTACGCGGTGAGAATAAAAGAAACTACGAAAGAAAGCAACGTTGCAATGATTTATATGACAACTACAAGATTCAAAATCCGTCTGAAAATTACTTTTGGATGAAAGAGGAGGTGATTTTCTTCAGACAGAAATATTAAAAAGCTATACGCCGTTGCCGGGGATCGAACCCGGGTCACCCGCGTGACAGGCGGGAATACTTACCACTATACTACAACGACTTGTTGGAAGGATCTGAATAACTAAATATATTTAAAGCAATTATATCTTAAAAAAAATGAAAAGACGAATAAAAGGATAGAATTGTATCACTTAAATTATACTAGTATTGGGTAATGACTCTTAAACTTTATAAACTTGATTATATGAAATACGCTTGAAATTTGGGTATTCTTTTTTGATTGGTCCGAAAATATAGTTGAATTTGTGAGGATCTGGTGGAATCAAGATACGTTTTACTTGATTACATTCACCTTTTCATTATTTTGTAATAAGAGATGACCACTTAAAATTTAAATAAATAAATAAAATTACGACGGGTCCAGTCTAGGCCATCTGTTTTTGGTTCATTCTATCTGCAACTGAACATGGACGAAAATTCAAGTCACTCCTCATACATGAATGAAGCACTTGAAAGATCTGGCTTTGGTATAGCAAGTGAACAACTCCTCTAACTTCAAATAAATAATAACGTTTTACATTATTTATGCATTTCAAAAATACTCAAAAATTTCAACAAATTCACTTCTAATATCACCAGAGTTTCTCAATTCCCATTTTCTTAATCATATTTAACCGTCCACCATTTCTTGGGATAGAACCTGATCTCTCTCTCCCGCTCGCTCTCTTTGACCCTTTCCGATCCCCCAAACACAGGCAGGCGTGCGCGAGCACATTTTAAAAGGAGAAAGGAAAGGGGAAACAGAGAAAGCAAACAATATTTTGAAGAAAAAAAAGATAAAAAAGAAATGGGAGAGCTGGCAGAGAACTAGGCAGGCTTGTTCATAGACATACTCCCAAAAATGAAATCAAATTCATGAATTTGGGGTGGGCTCCTCTATCTTTTGACGCTTGGCAGTAGGCTCTTCGCCATTTTCATGGTTAACAGTTCCATTTAATGCCTGTGGACCCAAAAGAGAGATGTGCTTGCTGGTGATTTGACGACCTGCCCTCAGCTTCGGGCCCCAATGACTTTCAGGATTTGGAAGGAAGCGTGTCACCTTCTTGGCTTGTGCTTTACTGAGAGATGCAACAGCTCGAGCAAAATTAGCCTGTCCAAAAGAAAAAACAACCATAGACACTAGAACTTTCAGTCACACCAAATATCTGTGTGTGTGAGAGTGAGTGCACGTGCATGCACCGACAGTGCATAATAGCTTGTGTTCTGAGAACGTAGTCTAAAGGGCAATAAACTTGTAAAAAATGATGTCATAAAAGCAATAGCAAAAACAAAAGAATCATTATAAGCCCAAAAAAAAAAAAAGTGCAATTTGGGAGGTCTCACGCACTTGAAGAACTGGTTCCTTGGCAAGTATCACACTTCCTGGTTGATCTGGTGGTTGAGTTTTCACCGGATGACTTTTGACCTGGGGAGAAAGGGAAACCACATACTAAATACATGAAATGTCATCGCTTCTAAAATGCTCACATTTACTACTTAGAACAAATAATATATATATATATATATATATATATAAAGAATAGCCGGTTGGTGTAACCCAAAGCAATTGACATGGTGACACAAAAATTTGGCAACTTTAACCAGTTTCTAGGAAGACTAGAGGAAAATCAAAAGAAATAAACAGAGATAGAAGTGAAGGGACCTAAAGAAATGGATATCTCAAGTATATGTATATTTCAAAAAGATAAGACAGTGAAAATGAAGTCTAACCCAGCAGCGCATTATATCCCATATGACATCCATCGGAGCATCTGATTTCAGCCCCAGTGGATTTACATGGGTACCGGATATACGGAATCCAGCATTGATCACAGCTGAACGGAATATTACTGCTGACGGGGAGGTGCATTTAAGAGTGGCACAGAGGTTGTGCAGGCTCAAAAATAGAGGAACATCAGGCAGTTCCTGCAAACAATATACTCATGTAATAAGAATTGACATATAGGTAACACCGTTGTCATAAGGGAACAGGAAATTTATCAATTGAAAAGGTCCACAACATTGCCCATAAGTTGCACTATCTGAAACAAAATCCAAAAAGCCCTTTTTCTCGTCCTCTATAAGAAAACTAGGCAAAACCAAATATGTAAGAAAACTATATCAATCTTTTAAGTGGGGACCTCCCACTCATTCTTTAAAGATATTATAAATTGAATGAGGCACATTTGCATGGTGTTGACTAGACACCAATCTTGAGAAATTTTGAGAATTACCAACCAATCTCTTGGAAAACACGCTAAAAAAGTAGACATACAGAGATATGAGATCAAGTCAAAGAAAACAAACACACCTCCGATATTGTTGTCAATACGGCAGAGATACGATCATAAGCAGGATACTTGTCCTTCATAGATTTCACATCTGCAAGTATGGAAGTTACCCATTCTTGATCATGGATAGGAGCAGACCATATAGGCCCACCCATGTTAAACTTCTTCCCACAGTCACTGCAATCTTGACGAACAGCAGGGCCAAACCCAGGCAGATATCTTACACTGTTGTTCTAGAAGATGAAAAGGGAGAGAAGAAACAGAAAATTTTCAAAATTTTGAATTGAACATAGAAACAAAAAAATTGGTCACACATAACTTGTTTAATATGTATAATAAATTAGCCCTTGTGCCTATTCATAAAAACCAATGCATTAGTGGTTTACAAGGACTAATCATTAATATTTTATCTCCTTTCTCTTTCTTTTTTTAACTTTATTTTTTTAAAAAAAAAACAATAATTTAAAGAGAGAATACTTTTTTCTTAAAAAATAACTTCTGTAAGTTTCAGCAAATGCAATTCTACAATAAAAATTTCCTTTCATGCTCACTGTCATCTGAAGAACTAAATGGAGCATCAGTAATCAGACACTGCGCAATACCAAAAAAATTCAACATGAGTCCCAGGCTCCAGTATAAATTCTCCCCATCCTCAACCCCACTGATTCTTTAAACCATATTGCAGGTTACGTGCTGCTGGACTAGAGAAACTTAAGTATTTTATGGCCCAAAAAAATATAACAATAACCAAATACAGTATATACCCTCATGGCAACACAAACCCAACTACCACCCACAAAAGCGCAAACCCGTTTTTCCATCAAGCTTTTCTGATCTTCAACCTGCTGGCATGTCCCACTATCATAAGATAGGGTTCAGTAAATCACAGCAATCATGAGTTCATTTCTGACAAATATTGCTAGAATTCCCACTAACCAGGTTTATGAGGATAACGTGGCATTAGGTACAAATACCCCAAGGTTACCCTTAAAAAAGAAGTTTTCTTTTTTCTTTTGGGGTGGGGGTGGGGGAAAAAAGAACCAGCAAATCTGTCCATTTAGTTCCAAATTTGGTTGGTTATTATCCTGGATAATATCGTTCCACCTCAAACAAACTGAAAACAACCCACTGCCACATCCAGATGTAAGCATGCAAGCAAGAAACACATGAAGTAATTTGTATAATAGTACACATTTCAAAGTCATACAAATATGAACCCATGTGCATCTGCACATGCATGATGAAAAACAACTGGTAATTAAGGAGCATGGAAACCGTTATACAAGCTGTTACGGCTCAACCTTGAGAAGTTCTTTCAGCGAAACCATAATATAACATAGTGGGAACACCATACAAGCTGTTAGTCATTCACACTTGTGACATCTTTCCAATGTAAGACTTGACCATTTCACACTCCAGATAATATAGTTTGTCACATTAGGTTATTGTCAAACGTAAGTAGGCAAACATGGTGTTAAGCTACAAAGCACCAATTTCATATCAAATCGAGTTTGTCACATTAGGTTATTGTCAAATGTAAGTAGGCAAACATGGTGTTAAGCTACAAAGCACCAATTTCATATCAAATCGAGATGTACGCACCTTGGAGACTGTCCTCCCAATCGGCTGGAGATGGAAAGAATCACAACCAGTGCACTGATAAACATAAGATAGCTTAATGGGAGTGTTTTTCATTGCACTTGCAGAACTGCAGCCAATTAGTTCAGCTTCTGGTCAATATCATAACAAAGCGCTATCTTATCCTAGAAATTATACCACATAATCCCAATAGCTGACTGAATTTATTGCAAAGTAGATAGGCCACCTACGTGTATATGCGAACAAAAACCCGGACATAAAAGTTCATCTTAACAGATAGAACAGGAACAATGTACCGCTTGTACCGATTTGCATGGCTCTGCATTCAATAAAAAAGAAACAGAAAAATATGCATAAGAGTAGTCTTTACAAGAAGTAAATTTATTTTATAAAAAAGACAAAAGTTTCTTCCCTTGTTGTAGATATTTCTCAAAATGAGGTATATCTACACATAACAAGGCCTCTCATCCGAAAAAAGGAGGCCCATTTGTCTTAGCTAGTCCTAAACATGAGCTACATGCCAAACAAAGACAGAATCCTAAAAGGAAAGTTGTGATGGCAGGACTATATCGCTAGACACTCAATTAGAACATCATGGCAGACACTTTCAGAATTTCATGGGAATTAAGAGTTACAATCATAAACATTTTAACCCTTAATGTGCTGCTAATGTCTTTTTGACAGTTCACATTTCAAAAGGAAAAATATTCTCTCTCTACAGTTGTTTTCTTGGCAGAACTCTAGGAATTATCTTGTGGGGTGCAATCTTGGCTTCTCTAAACAAATGATCATGATGAGTTGAACCATAGACCAGAAGCAATTTTTTAATGACTAAAATGTATATCACATTTGGGGTTCTAGGGGAGGGGAGGGGAACAACAGTAAAGCAAATTGCAAAGTACTTATTAAGAATAAAGTTGGCATGGTTTCATGGATATCCAAGAAGTTAACACTAATAATCTTCTTTATACAAAGTGTACCAAAAAAGAAACAAATATGTGGTCCTCCACCTCACAGATATGCAAGAATTTCTAATCCTAAGATACACAAAAAGAAGAGATCCAGATCATTCAACCCTCATGTGGGGTGCCTGTGAGAAGTGATTTAATATCTGTTATACACATTAAAATCCTACTCAAACAACTATCAGAGGTATCACCTGCACTGCCTAGAATTTTAACATACGCACATGAGCCTGTAAAAGATTGCCTGTGAAGAGGAATATCCTGGTCATCTTATTCTAGTGAAGAATATTCCTATTATCAAGTGATATTATGAGAAAAGGACAGCAATTCCTTGTCTTATAGCTTTGAATAGGCCTTCTCTGAAATTATACAACTCCAACTACCAACAGAAAACTTTAGGCTATTCCTCCCACATGGGTGCCGGAGGAGGGAGATCTAAATACAGTCCTAACCTTGACCATTTTACATCAACTGGCTAGTCTCAAGAATCAAACTCACTCACTTGCATTTGACACTTATAGAAAAGATAAATAGTTTGTAAAGGCAATGGCAAATGCACAGAAAACCAAAACAGGAGGAAACAAAGAAAGATAAGAGAACAGAGTTGAACAGCTCAGATAGTTTGCATAGTTGTCATAATTGTACAAAAACAATTAGGCAAACAAATTAAGGTGAGACATTGCCAATATCAGTTCTCTCTGTTTCTGGTCCAAAGCACAAGAAATAAATAAATAAATAATCTTTTCAACAATGTCTATGTGTTTTTCAAGGACATAGAAATACCTCGATACAGGCAAGGAGGATCCTCAAAGCCATTTCATGGCAATATTTCCCTCTCAATGGATAGGAACCATATCTAATATCACAAAGTTGGTAAATGATGAGCCCACAAATCCAACCCTTTTTCAACTAAAGGTGAGGCCAGTAAAAAGGCTTACTTGGAATAGCAAACCTCCCCGCTACTCCCACACAGTACTGCCATATCAGTTGCTGTACACATCAGCATGCCCCCATCAGCAACTGATTGAACTGCAGAGTCCAAGAACACGGAAGGTGCACCATAAGGATCAAGATCAACCTGAAACACCAACAGCCAATAAAGACTATGAATACTGGCTTATTCTGAAAATGTTGATAAAGACTAGGCTAACTCTCAATTCAATTATATCACAACAGGTAAGTTAATGACAAGGAATGGAGCAGGCAATTAGTTATTATTCAGATAATTTGCACTTGACAGCATATTCAGAGAACTATAGATGCAACTTATATATATATATTCCAACAAATACATGTACACACAAAAAAGAAAAAGAAAAAAGTATATGCATACCACATCAAATTCTTTTGGATGGGTGAGCATATATACACGAGCATCAGTGAGATGTGATTCCACCTTTGAACATGCTACGGAACCATTGAACTTAATATTTCTCTTGCAAGATTCAACAGACACTGAAAAAGAGCAAATGATTATAACAAGTGTTGGGCACTAGATAAGAAGTAAATGCACATAAATGAATAGGTAATTTTTAACTGGAGGTGAAATGAAACATCTTATTTGTAAAACAACACAATCATCGAGAAAAAAAGGGAGGGAGGACACATATATGCAATATAAAACAAAATTTTTGTGTTTATAAACAATTATTTATACCGTATTGAGTTCTTTCAGTCTAGTGTGTGCATTATTTATATGCCCCTTTCAAGCCCATGAAAAACCAAGGGCTTCTCCAGAAAATTTAGCATTACATAAAGTCATATATTGAAATAGAAATACCCACCTTTATCATTATCTAGTGCCACAACTTGACCTATTCCTTCTACTTCACGAGCATATCTAAGAGATCTCAAACCAGAAGCTGCCAAGGCCTGTATAGTCACAAGGAAAGTACTCATATGAATTATTTAACAATACCAAAAGCAATAACTTTCCAATTCCTAATGGACTCTTAAAACTGGACAAACAAATGTTACTGTAAAGGGAAACCAAAAACTAATCACATAAGAACATAGAAACACCTCAAGAACTCTTGGTGGCCTCATTTCCCCGCGTCCTTTTCCCTCGGGGGTCTTAACTGATTCTTTTGAAATGCTACATGGTTCATCCTGAGATATCTCCTCAGGCACTTCACATTCTCCATTGGTATTTTCAACATTCATGCCAGATTCCTCAGCTGCTTCTCCATCAGGTTCACAGGAATCCTTCTCAGGAGCCTTTTGTGCAGCTTTTGTTCTTTTCAACAAAAGTGCTTCATGCTCGTTTTTACGTTTGGATATAAATGTCCTCAGGACAGCAATGGACATGTCTCTGTTGTCAACCTGAGTATTAGAAGGTAAAACAGTTAGAATCCTGTAATTGTACAAGAAAACCACAAAGCAGGTTATTGAAGTTACTAGTCATAACAGTTGATACTTTCCCCATTAGATCTAGCATCTTCCAAAATACTTTGAATATAAGAGGAAAGCTTGAAGATAACATATTGTTGTCTAAATAGTTTTAATCAGACCAATGGGAAACCTACATTAACTTATGTAGAGAACAGATACCTGACAATGCAATTTAATAATTCAATCTTATGGGAACAAGAATTGCTGGAAAAAAAAAACAACACAAAATAAATTTTGATCAGCAACGTGAAAGTTCATATAATACTCCACGTGACACAATGTATAGAATGCCATTATGTATTCCTATTGCACTCAAAACTAGGTGAAAAAAATTGCTTGTGTAAGCATGAATTAGGATATCTTGCTGAGATATCCTGAAATCCTTATCTCATATAGTCTCCACTTCAGTTGACTAAAATGAATTACAACATTAGCCATATTTGCTTTAACAAAGCTCAAAACAGGCCAATTTGACTTATTGCATGTTATTATTTCCAATATCGAACTTCAAGGCAATGTATGCCCATAATTTCAGTCCCAGACTAAATTTCTACTTAATTCCATAACAGTTTCTTATCTCAATCATAACAAAATCAGAAGGTTCTCTTTGCAAATTACATAATACTTATCAAAAAAAAATTACATAATACTCGAAATTTCTGTGAATAATCAATTGGTCTTCAATTCAGATTGCACCACATCAAACGTTTCAACTCCTAACCCCCTGACAGACATTCTTTTAAATGAAAACAAATTAATTGGGTTTCTTAATCTAAAACAATTACTTTATTTTAGTTTCCTACATATTTATTCAGCAACCAAACACATCTCTTCAACTACCAATAATGACCCATCACAGACACAAGCCATAACCCCATCCCAAACACAAAACCCATAAAAATATTCATCTGAAAAACCCCACCAAACTGCACAGAACCACCAAAAGAGAAGATTTTGGCACCTGGGTCGGATTGTAAAAGACTTCATTCTTGCGCATGAGAATCTCAGCCTCTCCCTCCTTGATAATAGCGTAATCATTGAGATCCACCGACATTGTTCCTTCTCCTCCACCAGTTTCATGCATATCTTTTTTCTTCTGCTCCACTTCTTGTACCTGTTCTTACTTATATGTAGCAGAGAAGGAACACAAAAACTGTAAGAGTGAGTGGCAGAGAGTCTGAGACCTTATTGTTCTTGTCGGGGTTTTAAGCTTCTGATGTTGGAGCTTGAGAGCTCGTGAAAGGAAGATACACATGAAACGGAGGTGCTTTTATAGTTTTATACGAAACGTTTACTCTACTCGTGGAAACCCTACGTGACTGCTGCCACCGGGATTTTCCCATTCTGGGTATGGAAAAAGGTAATTTTCTTTCATTTTTTATATTTTCTTCTGTTTTTTCATTTTCCCTTAAACCCAAATTCTTACCCCCGGTGCATGTTAGAAATTGTTGTTCGTCTATTACTAAAGTGAGCTGGTGGATGGAATTGTGGACTTTGGACTGGTTTTGTCAACATTTCATTGATATTTGATATATCTTTTTTCTTTTTTCTTTTCTCGTTTTTCTTTCATCATCCTATTTTATAAAATTATTATTAAATTTGTGGAGTTTATATGTATCCCTCATATGGACTTCATAAATCTAATAATGATTTTTCAAAAATAAAAAGATGTGAGAAGAACGGAAAAATAATGATATATTGACCGATATATTTCTTATATTTATTTATTTTTTAAATAGATGATGTATTGGCCGATATGTTTTTAAATGATAATTTAAGATACCAATCTCGTATATTATCATTGATTCCCAAAAAAGCATGATATCTAGACAATATTTTGTATTAGACTTTAATATATATTTTGACTTCAATTGAAGTTAGGGGTGTGCAAAACCCTCCTGTACCCGAGAACCCGTCCCGCCCCGCCTCGCCAATAACGAATATAAGACATTTCTAAAAAAGTGTGGATCCTAAATATGCCAACCCGTGATTTATGGGGCAGGTTGCGGTATTAAATTTTTTTCCACCCGCACACCCGCCCCGCCCCGCAATCCCTTTATACTCGTACTATCAAATTTTTTTCAAAAAAATTATAAGAGTCATGACAAGGGGTGTGCCTTTGATTTCATTAAATTTTTCCCAAAAAAATTATAAGAGTCACGAATAGGAGTGTGTCTTTGATTTCATCAAATTTTTTCCAAAAAAATTATAAAAGTCACCACTAGAATCATGAATTGCCCAGGTTGTGTACATTTTATTTCATTCAATACAGTTTTGCACTATCCATTTCATCTCTATTTTTATTCCATTCTCATATACACTTCAATCTCTACATTTTCACATACGCATACCCATTCAATCTACAATTACAAAAAAGAATAAAAAAAATAGTTGGGTTTGTTGGTAATTTTGGTTCTTTCTTATTGTTCTTGTTTGCTAGTGTGGTTGATTCAATTGGGATTTCAAATTTTGAACTGGGTTAGCAAGATTGAAAATTATTTTTTTGGTTTTGGGCAAAAAAAAAAAAAGAAGAGGAATACCCGAACTCGTCCCGATCCGCACTACCCAAGACCCATTGGGTTGACCATTCACTATGCGGGTTGCGGATCTCGATTTTCAAACCCGTTCACTGCGGGGCGGGTTGTGAAAAACATGCAAATTCGGCCCAATCCGGCCCGCGCCCACCCCTAATTGAAGTTGCACAAGAGGCAAATCCATAGACTCGTGATGAAAATCCATGTAATAATAAGAATAAATGATAGCATACTCTTTTTTTATTTTATTTTTTTTATTTTTTAAGGTAATCTCAATTGTTATATATCATTAGAAAACAATTCTTATTCTGCATACACAGTTGCCAAAATAAAATTGGAATACGACTCAACCCAGAAATAATACGATTTCATTTTATTGATCTTTATTAAAACAAATAATTAGGAAAGAGAGAAATAATTACCAAGTGGTCTAGTTGGTAAAATATTTTAAGCATCATTCCAAAAGGAAAGGGGAACAACTCTTATAACGCCTAACTACCGACTGTGGACTGTGGTTAGGGTTGAGTACCGCTCCCTACATGCGGATTTTTGCCCTACGATCCCTGTCCCACTTCTATATCTACCCCTTAACGGGAGTAGTTTTAGGATTTGTCTATCTGTTTACGGGAGTTAAAATTTGGTCATATCGCTCCTTGCGAATAAGTCATTTTTAAGGATCCGTCCATTTAACCAATTTAAATCAAAGCCCATAAAACAAAACTCTATTGGGGCGTTTGGATGGGGGTAACCTTCTAGGATTTTTGTGAATCCTAAAAGATTACCCCGTTTAGTTGCATTTTAATAGATGAAATCAGATAGCCAAAGGACTTGAATTGCATCCCAACCCCTTTTGCTATGAATGTAGATTCTTTTATAGAGAGGTAAGAATCCACATTCCTTGCCATTGAGAATGTTTACTTTATTTTAAATAATAAGAATACCCACATCCCACACGTTTATTTTAAATAATAAGAATACCCACAACATGTTCTCCTTCCACGAAATCCTTATAAATTTAAGTCATTTTGAATAATATTACCTAGTAAAAAAAAAAAAAAAAAAACCTATTTCGAAAAATGGTGACATTTGTAATCAAAATATATTGTTGTTACTCAAGAGAGCCTACCCCTTAACCGATCCCTCTCAAAGTGATTTTTTTTTTTTTTTTTTTTTTGACACTCGACCTGGATATAGATGGAACCGGCCAACTTTAATAAGTTTCAATCTAAATAGATTAGGTAGTTAATTTTTTTTAACAGCCACATTAGCATTTCAATTTAAAAACTTATTGCTCGTGAATTAAGGACCAAAGTAGCACTTCAATTGTGCAATTATGATTTTACTTCCATTGATATTTGATAATTCACAAAGATAATTTTATTTTATTTTTATTTATTTTTTCACATAACGGGAGAAAAGAGAAGAAATAGCTAACAAGTCCAGGCTGACACTGCATAAAGAGGCCGTTCGTGCCAACAAATCATCACACCAGCTTTCTCGTTCACAATTTTATAGCCACCCTTCCCACTGGCCTCCACCATTTGCTTACCATCGCACCACAACCGGACGGGCTTGAACCCACCACTACCAAACCTAACCATCCACCTCGCGTACCTCTCGTGCCTCTCCTCCCTTTCCAAACCCTCACACGCCACAATATCTTCAATTTCTCTCCCAAACATTTCCTCCATCCCAACTCTCTCCTCACGCCCATAATTTCCCTCCAAGGAGTCAAACATGGCGCTGTAGTAGTGCAGCCCCTCAACAAACCGTTCCACCAAACGGTTTAAATTATGGTCAGCTTCTTGCTCGACCAGTAAAAACACTTTTGGAGCCATTGACTTAACCATTTCTAAGAATTGCCCCATTTGCTTGCAATCCTTAACGCCAATTTTGCCTTTGCTGCCGCGCGCGCCGCCGAACCCAAAATTTGCGTCCACTCGATCATCCTCGGCCAACAAGACATGAAGACCTAGAACTGAAACAAAAGCCAATGCTTCTCCTGACCTTACCTTAACCATGTCGACGGTCAGCTCTCTTAGACTAACATTCAGCGGGTTGAATTGGAAGGGCATGTCTAGGCCTTCTGCCTCTTTCACAAGCCTTGTACCCAGCCTCTCTAGAACGGCTTTGTTACTGTTTACGCACGTGATCCTCAAGTGGGACGGGCCGGGCGACCCGTGGCCCATAAGCACGAAGCGTTGCATAAGTGAGGCCCATAAGTTCGGATCGCCGGAGCCCAAATCTACAATGTGGATTACCCGCTCCTCCGACATGGCGTGGACCAAGGTCCGGGCTATGATGGCATAGGCAAAAGCAAGGCAAGGAAAGGGTCGGTCCAGTAGTACCTCAGGCTTATTAGATGGTTGAGAATGGTTTAGAGCCTTGTAAAGGCCAGGCCAGCGCTTGACAAGGCGGGTTGCAAGGGCGTAGGCGAACCGGGCCGCCAGCCGCTGCATGGGATCGCCGGAAACCGAGGCAAGCGGTGATATCTGGCGGAGACATGCGTCGGCGTGGTGGAGGTTGCTGGATGCGGTGTGCTTAGCACATGTCAAGAGGAGTTGAATGAGAAGTATGCCTCTTTCTTCAGGCTTTAAGGCAGCTTGATCAACATGGCACGGCGGCCTGCAGGCTGGATCAGACGATTTTAACGTTAGGGAAAGATTTACGTCCGGCTTTGAGGAAGGAGATGTTGAATTCATTTGGGTTGTGCTAAATGCTGATCAGGGAAGGTTTTGTGGGATGCTTTAAGACTTGATTATATATATGGGGAATCAATTTTTTGAAGGAGTAGGTGAGAATGAAATGATGAGAGCTTTGCTCTTGGAAGTATGTTACACTTCCAAATGAATGGCTACAAAAGGGTCATCAAGTATTTCTAAGGAGCTATGAACATGTTCATTAATATTGACTTTCCTAGTCAATGGAAAATATAGGATTTAAATTAACCTTGACATAAATCAGGTTCGGTTCATGCAATATAATTAAATATTGAACCAGTGGGAAATGGGAATTGATACCATAAATTCTTGCCCTGGCATGACCTTGAAATATTTAATTTCGTACCAAATAATAATAATAAAAACTATGATTTCAAAACTAAAAACAAAGATAAGATGACAAATTGGCCATTATATCCATTATAGTAATTAAAATTAAAACAATTGTGTTATGCATATTACAATTTTTACTATAAATTTCTTATAAACTCATGTGACACTTACTATATTAACTACTTATTACTTAACAAATTAGCAAGGAAAGCAAAAAACCGTCCCAAACCTATGTTCTCTCTCCTGATAAACGTTCTACAACAACAATTATGGGCTCCCCCTTCTCTTTCTTTCTTTTTCCTCCTCTATCCCTCTCTTTTCCCTCTCCTCATGCCTCCTTTGAGGCCCCTATCTAGCTAGAGTTTTTCTAGCCCCATTTACCTTTTTGGAGGTTCTATTTGCTCTTTCAAAAGTCCTATTTACATCTTTGGAAGCTTTGTTTTTCTTTTCCTTACTACCATCATTAGTCATGTCCCTCCTTCACCATCTCTCTTGTCGGATTTGTTAAGGATTTTGGATTAAATTTTTTGAAGTTAGATTTACTTTCCTCCGTCAGATCTTGCTTGACACACGCGCCACCACTATGTTTTCCGTCGTCTTCCGCTTTCACCAACACCAGCCATGTCTCCATCGAACCTTCTGGCTCTCTCCTACTGCTGCCACGTGAAGAAGCAGCCCTCCAATGAAAGGCAAAGGCAAATTACATTCCTCTTAGAGTTTAGCTTTAATTAGCAGTGGTGTCCACCTCACTCGTCAGCAACTAAAGTTCTTTGTATGCATGTGTGATGTGTGTCCCTGATTGCGCGACATAGCTCCAAGAATAATAATTTAGAAGTGCAATAAGTAGATGCAAAGAAGATTAATCTGGAAATTCGATCCACTAATTGTTAAAAAAGAAAAGAGAAAAAAAAAAATCTTTATATGTTAACTTAAAAGTACCTTGATTATCATTTTTTTAATCTATTATCATTATCAATAATTATTTTGCAAACGTCTATCGATTCGAACTTTTTGTTGAGTGGACTCTTGCCTAAACGTTTCCCACAAGAAAACAATAAAAATAAGATTTGTTATCGTTATAACGTGCGTGATTGTACATTCACTGACAGATTTTTCTAGAGAGTAGAGAATTTAATGAACAATAAACTAAATCAGTAATTTTAGTCTTTTCGCGATGCATCTGTCTATTTATCTTTATACTGTGCTGTTCATCTCATCTCTAATTACTGTTGCTGTTTGATGATTTTATCAATATTTTAACGCCCTCCTCACGTGTGTGCTCAAACTTCTTTTCAATAGGTAAGATCTAATATGTGGAATATTTAATTGAAATTAGAGATAAATGACCGAATCAAAATTCAAACTCAGAACATTTAGTTCTAATACCTTGTTAAATACTTTAACATCGATCCAACATGTTTTAAGCCATAATCGATCGGCTCTTTCAATTGGGTGAATTAATGGCATCAATCGTGTGAAAGACTATTTTCCTTTGGCATGGATCAATATTGGCAGAAACGATTTGTCTTATGGGACTAGGACAATGCCCCTTGCCCACCTACATGGATTTTATCTTTCTATATATGGATATAGATTTGACCATGTCATAAATTGTTAATTTCATTGTCAGTGATACTTTCAAAGCTCAAATCTCTTTGGTTAATCGGTCATTAATTATTGATCAATGAGGTAATTTCTTAGTGTTGTAATTTGGCATTGGGGTAAAGGGTATCCAGAAAAAGAAGGATCAAATTAAAGGCTCAAAATAAAGGCTGAATTATGAGAAATGAAAAGGTCATTCAGGCCTAAGCAAAATGATTAATGGTGGTTCCTTATAAGTGAAAGATTAAGCTCTCATCATGTAGTTCAAATAACACGAAATCCAAAAACAAATTAAAAAGAAAAGGGCAGTGGAGACATGAAGGAATTTGATCTGTGAGACCTTTCGAATGCCCTTTCATACTCGGATCACCGTTCATTTGTGACCACCGGCCCCAATCTTAGGACCGTCCATTTGCATGGAGATCGTGGCAATACAGGATAATTGGGTTGGGCCTTGATGGGCTCATTGACTCATTGTATATGTTCTTTATACAGATGGTTTGAATTTTCATACCATATTAAATGAAAAGGTGTGGAGTGTTAAAGTATTGATTAAAATAAAAAATTGGCTATAACTTAAAGCTTTAATATCATGAAATAAAACATAATGCTTCGAAAATATAAAATGAAAAGGCAGAATAAATAAAATAAATATAAATTTTACGTGATTTGGTTTATGACATACGTCTCTAAAATAAAGTCTCGAATATTACATTATTGCTCTTATTCACTTAATAATGTTACAATACAGAAGGTCCCTACTTATAGGGAGGTGAAGAGAATACGAAATGGTATGAGATATCAAATCAAACTAATCGAATTTAATTGTATTCAAATATGATTTGATTTGATTATAATCAATTACATTAATTAATGCCGAAATAAAATCTTATAATATAAGATCAAATCTGATAATATATTCTAAAAAGATAATGCCTCTTTTTTAAGGGTTTAGTTGAGAATACGTTACTAATTAAGACAAAAATCAAAGGGCTTATGAATCATTGGACTGGGAAGTAGGATCCTTTCAAGAAATTTGAAAAGCCTCTTGTTATTGTTAGTCGTGCATTTTAAAAGAGGAGCAATTTCTTTATTCTACGTTTTGTTGGATGCATCTTGCTTTCCATGAAAGAATTAGAATGTTGTGGAATCGACCCATACGTGTTCTTAATATATATATATATATATATATATATATATATATCATATCTTTATAGCAATATTTTAGAGGTAATATAGGTGACATTACAGAAAACGATCTAGGATGAAGAAATATATACTATTATTCACTTCCTTATCATGTAGTTGGAGTTCGAAGAAATTAAATTTGCTACATTATAATTTATAAATGACCAATAAGATCTTCAAGCATCCTCTGTGAAAACAGACACAAGTTTTGAAGGGTAATGAACTATAATTAAAAGAGTAATGCATCTTATATGAACTCTTTTACAATTTGTTAATACATGTTAGCACGTAATTGGAGTCATGCATGTCGGCCCATTAAAAAAAATTAACACCCGTCAATCACATGCTGGGCACGTGTCAACAAATTGTAAAAGGATTGTAGGTAAGGCTGTAAATGAACAAGTTTGTTCGATACCCGATTGTATAAACTTATTTCGAATTTGATAATGTGAAAGCAACAAACCGCTTATTACTGTAGAAACCTAATCGATTACTAAGTGAAACATACCCGATTAAGCTTGGCTTGAATCGGTTAACGTTTGCGAGCTTAACTCGTATAAAGTACGATTCAACTCGTTAGCCCGACTAGGCTAATGTTCGTGAGCCTAACTTGTATAAAGTTTGGCTCGACTCAATTAACATTCGTGAACATAATTCGTATAAAACTTGGTTCAATTTATTAGCTCGTTCATATATATATATATATATATATACGAATAAAAATGGGTTATATAAATTTAAGTATGTATATTAGTAATTAAATAATGTATATTATATAGGTTACTTTATATATTTGGTCATTTGTATGTTCTCACCAAAACGAAAAGTTTAGTTAACGTAATATATTACTAAGTTAGTATATACTTAGTAACTTAGTAAGTACAATTAATTAAGTATAGTTAACTATAGGCTCGGATCCATCCTCAAGCGCCTCTTCCTACCCTTTTGCCACCGTGCATGGGCCTCACAAGCCACCCCTCCGCTGCCTCTCACCGACGAAGCTATTGCTTTTCTTTTCTTTTCCTCCTCCCTTTTGTCTCTCTCTTAATTAATGAACCATTTTCTTCATGTTGGGGAACTGACTACTTAATTAAACAACGAAGTAACTGTCTCCTTCTCCATGAATCACGTTCTGACGAAATCTTTTCATAACTTTGAACAGTTGAACGGGATGTAATCATTCATATTGCCAAACACAGCCTAGAATGCTAGGTACAGCAGGGATTTCAATATATATATTTTTCTGCGCATTACCGTAACTACTCAGTGAATCATTTGGGGTCCATGATGTCGAAACTTTAATCTTCTAGAAGGATTACGACATCAAAAATATGTTCTTCAAATTCGTACTTTTAAAGTGGTAGAGGATACATGATCTTTTGATTCTTTTGTACATGTTTGCTTTCGAGAACCTTCCCAAATCTCCTCAAATACTTACCATACAAATGTTTGGTTCCCAATTAATTCTCAAGTAAAGCTCTAATTAATTAACAGTCACTGATTAAACAATTTTAGAAGTAGAGGATTGAAGGATGAGTACCACATGTACCCGCATGCTTCTCATACATCAAAACATCACCCAAGTAGTAATTAAGCAAAAGTCTAATCATAAAACCTGATCTCTATTCTCTTAGAGTGCGTTTGAAATTGCGATTCTGTGGACTTAAAGTATAATTTTAAAATAAATCGTAAAAATTGAATCATTTGAAAAATTTTGTTTTTAAAAAATTGCAATCTACTTTTTCAAATTGCAGGTAATGCAGTGTTTTTTTTTTTTTTTTTTTAAAACGTATAATTTTAAAGGTCAAACAACGATTTTACCAAGCGCTTACTTGCGTTTTTAAATATTATTTTTTCAAATCACAAATTCTAAAATTACTATTTTTAAATTGTAAACTCAAACAAATCGATAGTAGAATCATATCAAGCATTTCCGCGATATATTTTTGACACTGTTTAAGATCTTGTTGTCTCTCTCAATTTCTTTTGAGTTTTAAAATATTATTTAAACCCATCATTATCAACACCTACATATAGGCAAAGCAGGTATAAATAAATAAATAAAAAATTAGTTTAACCAATTAAACAATGCACCAAAGTCCAGATAAGCATAAATTACCATATGTAGGTTTGGTGACTCATCCAAAGTAGTCTCCTTTTGCAAATACAGATACGTACTCCATTACCCTAATTGCATATCGATCGATCATGCTAGCTAGACTCTTTTGTTAATTTATGCTTAAAAAACAAGGCTCTAGCAATAAACAAACACAAAAGCATGCACTTAAGGATTATGTATATCAACAAATGTTACAAAACCATTGGAACAAAAGCCGTTTTCGAAGAAACATCAACAACCCACTAATTAGTTTATCTTTTCTTTAATCTAGATACCGACAAAATAGCTCGTGTTCAGCTAGTTTACGGAATCACACTATCAGAAGATCGGCATTGACGACATCCTGTACGGTCCCTAGGATTCACAAGACACACTTTTATCATTCTGATTGGCTAAAAGCAATCGAGCTGGTTAGCACCATGGATATAGTAACTCTTGGATTGAAGTTATAGGCTAAAGGATCATTATGGCAATAAATAATTCGGGCGAAAATTCGATTCAAGATTTTGGTTCCTGGCCGGAGAGATATTCATCAAGGAAATAATTAAAAAGTAAAGATGACTGATTTAGGATGATATATAAGCTAGATCCTAGATTGTCCAATTTGTGCCATACAATTTTGAAACAGCGTACTAATTAGTGGAAGTGATCGAAATTATGCAAACGATGATGGCGTGGGGGATGCCGGAACAACAAGGGTGGAGGAAGGGTCCTTGGACTCCTGAAGAGGATAAATTGCTTAGCGACTATGTAAGCTTGCATGGAGAGGGAAGATGGAGTTCTGTCGCTAGATCCGCAGGTAAATATATATATATATACCCCACTATTGTTATCTATGCGATAAGCCAAGAAAAAAAAAAAAACTTCGAATTCTTTGAACTTCTCTAGCTGATCATGACGTAATTCACATTGACATATATACCTTTCGTTTTCTTATATTAATTTCCAGGCCTGAATAGGAGTGGTAAGAGCTGCCGGCTAAGGTGGGTGAATTATCTCAGGCCTGGTCTCAAGAGAGGCCAATTAACACCTCAAGAGGAAGGCATCATTATTGAGCTTCATGCTCTTTGGGGTAACAAGTAATGCACCTCTCTCTCTCTCTCTCTCTCTCTCTCTCTCTCTCTCTCTCTCTCTCTCTCTCTCTCTCTCTCTCTCTCTCTCTCTCTCTCTGTGTGATTATTATTACATGACATGTTTTATTTTTGTGGAAATACAGGTGGTCGACTATTGCAAGATACTTGCCCGGGAGAACAGACAATGAGATAAAAAACTACTGGAGAACACATTTCAAGAAGAAGGAAAAATCCTCTCGGAAGCATGAACAGCGCAAACAGCAAATAAGACAACGAGAAGAGCAACAGGGGGAGCAACCAGTACTAGAACATCATGATCACATGATAAGAAGTGTCTTATTTCATGCAGAGACTGGAAACACTGAGAAAATGACTGCGGAGGCTCAAGAAATTAGGCAACAGATGGTTTTCAGCACTCACCCGACTAATTCGGAGAACCACTGCTTCCCTGTTGTGTACCAAGATGTTGCACCCTGGTCGGACACAGTGGCAGATGATGTGCTCTGGGGTGGCCTGTGGGACTTGGACGATTAGACACTTTCAAGGCTGTGCAACAACAAACTAATTAACCATGGAAATTCAAACTACGGCCTTTTTCTTGTCAAGGGGACTCGAATAAGTCACGCCAATGCTTTTTCTTTGGAGTGGTTTCCAATAGTTTCGTATGTGGAGGGTACATTTTCTAGGAAGGCTGATCATATATAAGTCTAATTCTGTGTTTTTTTTCGTTTGGATGAATTAAGTCTACTTTCGTTCTTTTGCATGTAAACATTAAATAGATTCGGGGTAAATAAAATGATATTAGACTTTCAAAACAAAAAGATCGACCCAAAATATATACTGCTTTTCCTTTTTGGCTGCTTTTCTATGGAATTATCTGTCCATATATGTGTTTGAGAAATTCTACCAAATATTACACGCACATATATGTGCATATATGCTTCCTAGCTATACCAAATTTTGTCCTACATGAGTTCAGTGGAGAAGGAGGAATTCTAAGTACCCCTAATGATCGATTCTAATTTATACAAAGAGGAAAGACTAACATAGAAGTAAACGGCAGAAACAGGGGCACGTTAAGACCTATTTCTTAGTTTGTTTTGTTTATAATATTCGGTCTAGCTTCTAATTAAGGAGTATTTAGCTCTGTTTCCATGGTTAATGAGTGTTTGAATCGTTTTAGGGATATCTCAGGGTTGGCTAGTAACTCTAATAAGAGCTGTTTGTTTACTTGTAAAGTTGAAAGGTGATGCAGCATGGTGTGTCAGGAACAAAATTCGCAAACAAAAAACTCACAACTCTTTTATAAAAAAACTAGAAAAAAATTTAAGATTAATTATAGGAAAGTAAATAGTACTAGGGTTTGAAGCCCGAAAGTAAAATTACAAAACTAGCATTTTCTAAAACTGTGTTCCCTCAAGCGGACATTGCACAAGTGTCGTGCGAAGTCTCTATTCCACGCTTAATCTCATTCTTGTTCGAGCCAAGGTCAAGCAAACTTTGAGCGAAAGTTTTGCTCTTCCCTCGTAACATCTTGCTCGAGCAGCTGTCAAGCGAAAATCCTATCGCAATCTCTCAAGCAAGAATTATGCCTCCTACATAATTGCATGTCCACACTTGAAAGAAACTCTTCTCTTCACAAAAGGTTTGTTAGGAAATACATCCTATTTCCCAAGACCCGTGGGATGCGAAAGAGAATAAAGCGGAATGAAAGTTTTTCAGGCAATCACACAAGAACAACAAGATTTACATGGTTCACCACTAAGGATTACATCCACAGAGTAGCAACAGATTTCAATATGATGGAAAAAATAATATAATAGACTTTTACAATCCAGAAACGTTGATTAAACTATTCAACTCTCAAACTCCTTTATAGAAAACTTAGAAAAGATCTTTATGTGTTTCTACAAATTTTCCATTACAACAGAGTTTCGTAACAAGTTTTTAAATAGAAAATTGAAGTATTCAGGCTGTTGTGTCCGGAAGCCCTCATGGCATGTCCGGACATGCACCAAAAAGGTCGCTTCCTGGAACTCCTGTCCGGACGGGCCCTACTGCTTGTCCAAACGAGCCTAGCGAAAAGGCACTCCCTGGAGTACTTGTTTGGACAGGGTGTGCTGCCTGTCTAGACCAAGCTCCACAAACCCAACAAGTTTCTCCACAGGGGCAGAGCCACCTTAGGCCTTGGCCCTCCCCCCCCCCCCAAAAAAAAAATCTAAAAAGAAGAAAAAATTAAAATTTTACCCCTAAATTATTTATTTATTTATTTATTTATTTTAGTTTTGGCCTCCCCAATTTTTTTTTTCAATTTGATCCCCCCAAATCCTCTCCAATGGAAACTTGATGGTCGGTTAATCTATTTACTTCATACAGCTCCCTATCCAACACCTCGCCTAATCATAATATGGTTCCGCCATCTACACATAGAAGGGCAAGCAAATGCGCAGCCTAAGAGGGCAACTTCGACTAGTGCCCCACCGCGGTGTTTGAAGTGTTGTGAAGTGGGTCGGAGGATTACTGATATTGTACTTGTTGAACAAGTTGTTTCATCTTGATTTATTATTGAAAGTCATTAACCTTTGGCTGTGATACTATGGTAAATCACCACCAATTCTAAAAACTAAAGCTGATAGTAAAATATAAATCGATTTAATCATTTTATCAATATTTTAATACTGTTCAATTTTGCTTAGTGTACCAAATATGCCTCTGATCTCTTGAACTCCAACTCTGTAATTTCGTCACTGCTCTACATTTGGCCCTAATATTAATTGTTGAGCTCGATGTGCTTTTTGCACTATCAAATCAAGCATTTCTGAATAAGATACAAGAACTTTATAGCATTTCGAACTCTCAGTATCTTTTGCTGATGTTATCGATATTAATGGAAACTTCCTGATATCATCAACACCTAAATATAAAAAGCATATGAGCTTAAATAGAATCAAAGCCACAAGTCAGATCGATGACGCGGCCCCCCCGTTACCGGCCATCATTGGCATATTATATATAATCTTCTGTACTATATTATAAAAGCAGAGAACATCTGCTATAAACAATGTTTAAATCATTCAATTTAGAATTGTTATATATATCTCAACCTACTAGAAGCCCACTTGTTCCATTCTAATTGGCTATACATAAAAGTTTAAGCCAGCGAGCACCATGTACGTTTGGACACTTGGTCTCAAACTAGAGGGTAGATGGTCGATTTCGTTATAAAGAAGGTTGGTAAGAAATTCGATTCAAAGATCTTAATTAGTGCTAGTAATTAAGATCATAATTTAGTAAATCAAAATTCATTTTAAGAGGACTATATAAGGTAAGCCATTGGGGAATTTTTATACATATAATTTGGAGGTACATCAGACAAGTACTTGAGAGTGTGAAATATTAGCTTAGATGATGGGTTGGGGGATTCCAGAACAAGGGTGGACAAGAGGTCCTTGGACTCATGAAGAGGATGAATTGCTTAGTCAATACGTCAAGTTGCATGGGGAGGGAAGATGGAGCTCTGTGGCTAGGTGTACAGGTATATATACTGCAACTTATTCTCCTATTAAAGTGGTCAGAATCAGACAGAGAGAGAGGGAGCTTTCGAGCAAGTAGAGCTGAACAAATTTGTGCCTGAAATTTTCATTTTGGCTACTTTATGTTTTTACAGTATCTTAGCAGACTACTTCCTTTTGAAGTTCAGTAGAGGTGAATTTAGTGTATGAATATAGGAGGTAATTAATCCTTTATCATCCTTATTTGATCGTGTTTTGTTTGTTTTACCAGGTTTGAAAAGGAGTGGCAAGAGCTGCAGGCTAAGGTGGGTAAATTATCTCAGGCCTGGGCTCAAGAAAGGCCAATTAACACCTCTAGAAGAAGGCATTATTATTGAATTGCATGCTCTCTTGGGTAACAAGTAATCCTCTCTCTCTCTCTCTCTCTCTCCCTCCTTGATTTCTTATGTCTAATTATTTATTTTATGCAAACACAGGTGGTCAAGTATTGCTAGATACTTGCCTGGGAGAACAGACAATGAGATAAAGAACTACTGGAGAACCCATTTCAAGAAGAAACAGAAATCCTCTAATATGAAGCAAGAAAAGGGAAAAGCCCCGATTCTTAAGCAAAAACCAGCACGACAGAGAAAGGAGCAGCAACCACAGGAAGATGACATGGGAAGGACAACACCTTATGCAGACCCAAGTGGTGAACAGATGATTAAAGCACAGGGAAAGAAAGAGATTTTTTCCATGTGCTCTACTTTGGAGGACCAATGCTTGTCTATGATGTGTCAGGATGTTGCGTCCTGGTTGGATACAATCAGAGAGGACGATTTACATGGTGGCCTGTGGGACTTAGCAGACGATCCAGAGGGTGACATCATTGATGATCACATGGATCATCACCCACCTACTGGTTTTTCTTTGTGGACTGGATTCGAATAGCTTCGATGATGGAGAATACATTTTCCTTGAAGCATATATAAGATATATTTACTTAAGTCTGATTGTTTTACTGACTAAAGGAGAGCCTAAGTGGCTTTGCCTAAAAATAATAAAGACCTTGGCATGTTACTTTTTTTTTTTTTTTTTTAAGAATTCAGTAACATTGTGAATTTGCGGAAGAAAATCTCTTTCTTTCATAACTTGGTGCATTTGCATGGGGTCTTAGCGTTGTGTGTACCAATTTTTTTGGAATCAATATATTTACTTTGGAAATCTTTGTGAGAAATGAAGTGGATTGGAATGCGCAACAATTAGCTGCCCAAATAATTAACAACTTGAGAGAATTCGTGTGGGACCTAATTATCTTGGTAGGTAGTCAGACAATCCAAAATTTATTTGGGCAACTGGATCTAAATGATCTCTTTCACAATAGCTATCCAAATTACTTATTGTATGCCCAATCCTAAGTTGAACTATATTTTTAGAGCTTCAATATTATTCCTTCATTAACAATATTTTCCCATGGTTTAGGACTTGCCTTTTGTACAGTATGAAATTATGAAGTAAAATTATTCTTCTTCAAACTCTTTTATATATGGTATGAGCGCCTCTTGGCTAATTAACACGTACCCTATTGTCTGATCCAACTATGGCTTCATCTTCCTCATTCACCCCACTCTCTCTATTGCTAGCTTTCATCATGGCCAACATCTAATTTGCGTCTTGCTTAATTCTATCAAATTACTTGTTATAAGTCTCCCAAATTTTGCATATTTTACGCAGAAATAATGACTTGCATCCGTGTAGACACGAAGAAGTTTTTGGAATTTAATTAGTATCATCATTAATTACTTCATTAGAGTGTCCAATTGGCCAAGTCTCTCACACTAAAATAAAGTAAATAAAAAAAAAAACCTTGAAAGCAATGAACATACATTAATTTAATTGACTGAATTTAAGAAATTTTCTACGATCCAATTCCAAGAAATTATCTACCGTCGGAGGAAATTCCATGTGGCATGGACAAGTTAAAAAATAAAAAAGAAAAAGAAAAATCACTTATATATATATACCCCATTCCGGCATTGATCACCAATCCATTGGTTTTGGTCTTGGATCGTCACCCAATGTTCAAGAAGCCCACATAGGCCTTGTTTTATTGCTAAAAAATTACAAAAGTAGTAATTGGCCCATGCAGGTCTCGAACCTGCGACCTTCGCGTTATTAGCACGACGCTCTAACCAACTGAGCTAATAGGCCATTTTCGATTCTTCATTTCAACCAACAATTTATTAACGCAAATTCATGGACTTGGAAGTTCCGATAAGGGTCTGTGCCACCAGCGCTTAAGTGGCGGTGTAGCAGAGCAGAGCCACAAGGATAAACAAGCAAGAGATGGAGAATATAACAGCAAGCGAACTGGCTGGATTTGGGGTTGGCACACTGCTATTATGCGCCACCATTGCTGCCCCAAGAGTTGATGCCTTCATCTCTGCCTCCCAGCGCAGGTAAACTTCATAACTCTTTATCCCATATTCTTTACCTGATTTTGGGGCTCTTCTCTCATTTAATACCCATGAAAATATATAACATGAAACTCAAAGTTACCCCAAGATGTGTGTAAATTGTTACTTGGAATATTGGCAATGACAAGTATGTATACGGGTTCTCTGTTGCTGGAGAATGTTGGCTGCATAATGTAGTTGTTAGCTGATGTAGTAGAATTTGGGGGGGGGGGGTGGGGGAAGAGAAATTGTTGAATGTGTTTACTGGATTGTTTTGTACTGATCGTGATCTTTTATAAAAACTCTCATTCATCTAAAAAAAAAAAGAGAATGTATATGGGTTCTGTTAAAATTGTCCAATTCTGATTTTTGATTTTTGAGTTAGCCTAGGTATGAAAAATTTGCAACCTCTAAATGTTATAACTGGAGTGGAATATAGTACCCTTGTTGACTTTTGTGTTTGAGAACTTTTATTTATCTAAGCTATACTTGTTTTAAATATAGGACATCCAGAACCTTATGATTGAAATTGTATTTCCATTTCGGTTTTATTGAGCTTCTAAATTGGAAGAAGGCCTTGTCTTGAAATCAGTTAAAAGGGGATACGTACTTGTGTCTTCTTTTTCAGTGTGTTTACTTTATTTTAGTATGAGAGAGTTGCTTGGACACCCTAATTATGATGATGCTAAATTCCAAAAGCTTGTTCGTGGATGCTTCTTATTAGCTATTTAGTGTGTTCTACCTCGGTTTTGTCCTCTCGAATCAAAAGCAAATCTGTTGTTGGTATTTCAAACCCAAGAGAATATATAACATGAAACTCAAACTTTCATTTTTTTTTGGGCGGCCATTCTCATCTGAACGGACTTTGCATCAATTTTTTTTCCCCGCTGTTATGAAAAAGGCGTGTTTACATACAAAACATGGGTAAATTAATCATGTAAAAATTGCTCAAGTGCACATGCTAGTCACGTATGACGTTTTCCATCCAAACTAACAGCCAAATCCGATTCAAAGGGTAAATCAAAACAGTTAGGCAGTTTATAGGATTGAGTTGCATTGAGTCAGTTTGGAGGTGTAACTACAATTGGGGTGAGAGTTTAGGGGGCGAAGTGTAATTTACCATTTTTTTTTTTGAGCAAGATGTGTAGATTTTGACTTGAAATATTGGAATATTGGTATGGGTAATTTTGAAAAAAGTTCTGCTAAATTTGTCCTTTTGATGTTTGAGTTAATGTCAGTATGATAAATTATCAACCTCTGATTCTTATAACTAGACTGCATTTTAATACCCTTTCTGAATTTTGTATTTGGGAACTTTTATTATTCTAAGCTTAACTTGTTTTAACTATATTGGATATCTAGTGCTTACGGCTGAAATTGTAGTTACCCGTAGGTGTCATGGAGCTTGTCAATTGGAAGAAGGCTTGGACTTGATATTGGTTAAAATGGGATACGTATTTGTGTCTTATTTTTTAGGGTACTTCACTTTAGCGTGAAAGAGTTGTTTGCACACTCTCTAACGGCGATTAATGCTAGAAATTCTTCTTTTTTCTTGTATCCCTAAAAAAATGAAATGACTTTTAAAATTACCATTAGACTTGTGATTGATCACTATTGAATTTTGATCAAATTGTGATTTTAAAAGCCGCTTCATTTTTTAAGGGACACTAACACAAGAGTAACACATGATGGATTTCTAGAATTATTCCTCTTAACGGTATTGTATCTCCACCCCACTTTGTGTTTGTTGTGGTTGGCTCTCTTGTTTGATTATTACCTCGTGAATGGTATTGATGATTGCTCTTGAGCTTGGAAACTAGAATTCTGTTGTTTTGCTACTTGCAAGTACTCATTTCTTCTTTTTATTGGGTGCTTGATTTCCTTAATTTTCGAACAGAATTTGTATGTGGCCAAACAGTTATAAAGATAGAAATCTGAAAATGAAAAATGCTAGTGGCCGGCTGAATTATT
Organism: Alnus glutinosa; assembly: GCF_958979055.1. Classification (NCBI taxonomy): domain Eukaryota; kingdom Viridiplantae; phylum Streptophyta; class Magnoliopsida; order Fagales; family Betulaceae; genus Alnus; species Alnus glutinosa. Next base: position 32,604,025 of record NC_084887.1, on the reverse strand, counting down.
TTATAAAGTCTCTAAAAAAGAGGCTGCCATTCTGCATTGCAATTAGTTTGGGACTTGCCCGTTAAACTTCTTGACCATTGTTTGTATTAAATATTCTAGGTTATGAATAATCGATGTTTAATGAACTGCTTCACCACTGTGTCAGTATTCAAGGTGATTCTGCTGTTGCTGTAGCTCTTTGGTGGTCTGTGTCTTGTCCAGAATTTATTAATTATATGCTACTTAATTATAACTGGGAATTTATCTGCAGTAGTGCTGGTCTTTGAAGGGTTGAGGTTTATTAGATTATCCATACTTTGTCAGGTAGTCCCATGAGTTGCATTATTGGTTTGACTTTAGAAGCAAGTGGCATCTCACAAGTACTGCAAGTTTCCTCACAAATGTTAGAGACTTATATTAAAACACTGATATAACTACGTTATCCTTGTAAACACGTTTTCAAGTTATGAGGGTTGTGGAAACATTCTGACATGTGCATGCTGTGCCTTCAACCTTGAAATGTTCAGTTCTTTGGGTATGTGCAAGAGATGCGGCAATCTGAGGATGATAGCGTGCTCAAAATGTAAAGGAGTTGGACGAGTCAATGGTGGACCTTTTGGTTTTATTATTGACAGTGACTTGTATCGATCACTTGGAGATGGTGAGTCGAAGGTGCAATATTCCATTTCCTGCTCTAAATGTCAAGCCAAGGGCCATTTCTCCTGCCCTGATTGCACTAAAATGGCATCAGTTTGAATTTTCTCAGGTCATGTGAAAGCATTTCATGACTTTGGAAACTTTAATTTGGAAATATGTAATAGCATTTCATTTATAAAAATTGCAAAATCTATTATATATCTTGATATAACAATAAATGTGCTTGGAGCTCAGTAAACACTAGTCAAGAGATGCTAAGACACTGAATATTGGCTTGCAAATTACAATATTCTTCGGTCTAATCTTAGTATGAGTAAAAGAATTTGATTTTCAGTGGATACCAACCGTAGCTGTTCTACCTGAGCGTGACCATAATAACACATTCTCGTTAAGAGCTGCATAGGAGAGGCTTAAACAGTAGGAACCACAGGTGTTTCTTCAAATCCGATTGAGACATAGCCTAACCTAGCCTCATAGGTTATCAGTGTGACTTAATGCGACTAATACTAATAGGATTGATGATTTTCTTTTCGGGAGTACTCGAACTCTCATTTTAGTACATGTTCAATTACTTTAGAGATTTTCTTGAGGCCACTAAACCAAGGTAAAATAGTTATGGTTGGACCGAATGAATATCATTGTTTGCTTTGGTTTCTGCCTTGGTTGGACTTGAATGAATATCGTTATCTTCTATGATATTGGTACGAATTTTGTCTTTTGGCTCACAAACTTTACAACAACCTACGGTGCCACTAAGGAATAAATGGAGAACAAAAGTCCGAGGAACAAAAAGAGCTTATATATAAACACATTTCAGTGCTCCCACGGCAAGCGATGAACTTGTTTCAGTCAGCTACTTGCCCACAGCATGCACACATTTCCTTGGATTTCACCATATGTGAGGTTTCAGAAAAGAACATACCAAGCAATCATCCTAATGAAAGGCGATCAAATCAAAGCAAAGAAATTGCGACAAAGCTTTAAAGTAAAAAGAACCCACCATCCTATTTTTTGCGGACAAGAGCTACTTTCAATTCATTTCCAATACACATTGTCGGAGTAGGGATTGGACTTGAAGTTGATTAGTTATTCTTTGATTGATCGAATTTGGTTGCCATCCCCCCCGATGCCAAAAGCACATCGCACACGGGTCGACATTCACTGTATTATGGAGGAGAGGAGCATTCATATATGGGACATGTTTGACCATATTCACCGACAGGATAATTAATTATGCTTTGGTTGATTTGGTATATATGTGCCACTACGTGACCGTCGATGTTGACTATTCAATGGACTTTTTTCTATCTTTTCGACTGGGGGAAAATGGGAACGACAAAATGTTAGTGCATGTGGGTGTGGGTAAATGGGGGAGGGGAGATGGTAGTTATGGCAATGTGTTTGTGTCGCTTTGCATCAAATGGGGCAAGAAGGGACCCCAAGTGGGTTGTGTCGTCAGATTGCCTAGGTAGCTAGGTTTCTTAGAACATAAATTATATATTGGGATAAATTTAAAATCAATTTGGGTTAAATTATAAATCGTTATCTTCCGTATAAAAAATATATAATTTAGAGGTTCTCAGGGTATGCCAAAATAACAATTTAATCTATGCAATCAAATTCTGTCAAAACACTTTACGAATTTCGTTAATGCATCACGTTAGCACTAATAAAATGATGACACATACATATGTCAATCAATTCATTGACTAAAAACTCATCAACACACAAAATGTTTTCCATAAATTACCAACAAGTGATTCGAGGTAGGGGTAGATGGGAGAAATGAGAAAGACCAGGTTCGTTTGTGTGATTTGGGGAAGAAATTAAGGGGAATGATGGATTTACAAATTATGGTAATTTTTTTTTATTTTTTTTTATTTTTATTATTATTATTTTGGAGAAAGTGTAATTCTAATAGGGCGTTGGTGTGGAATTCTTTAAACATGTGTCAGTAACATGTAGCTAATGTGGATTAAGTCTTGATGATTATAATAAATGATGTGGCGCATGAGATACTTGTCAAATTTTGAGAGGTCTTGAGGTAATATGTTGTAAAGTTTTTGAATGAAACAGGAACGAATGGAATAATTCTGTTAATTAAACAATTATAAGTACCACATAGGATAATTTTTGTAACCGATGTGACTATTTAATAATGGTCCAAGTCACATATGATAATAATGATTCTTATATATATATATATATATATATATATATATATATATATATATATATATATATATATATATATATATAAGAATCACTTAGAGCATTGCATAGTATTGTGACAAGTGGTGTTTTAAAATGCAGCCAAGTGTCCCTTTAAAGTTTTTTTTTTGTTTTTTGAAGGGCCTTTAAAGTTAAACTGTGCTTTTAATAACATTGTCAAAGTCCTTCAAAAAAAAAAAAATAACATTGTCAAAGAACATTTTTTTTTTTTTTTTCTAGAAAATAACTATATCCTATTTAATAGGGGAATCAATTAGAGTAGTGCCTATAATTATGACAAGTGGCTACATAAAACTTTGACAAGTATCCGTTAAGTTAATGGTGAGTTTAAAACACTTTGTTTCACACTTTCACTTAAACACAGCTTTCCCTCATACTAAATTATATATATCCTCCTGAAAAACTGTTACACTTTTTAACCAGTTTTCAATTAATTAACAATGTGGGTTGGTTTTTTACATTGAACGTTAGTTTCTTCTCCTTCCGGCCAAATTCCTAAATGTGCTTCTCTAGCTCTCTTTCTCTATGTTGATTTCTCTCTTTGTGATTTTTTTGGATTCTTTTTGTTTTGATTGTAATTTAAAGAACCAAAATTCTATATTCTAAATGATTTCTAAACTAACTTGCAAATAAATTATCTCTGCCACAACCTATTTCCGTTAAGGGGATATAATTCTAACCCAGATTGCAACGCATTAAGATGGTAATTTCATGTGGATGTAAATTTTTTATTTTTTTGTGTGAAAACAGTTTTTTTTTTTTCCTAGAAAATAATTGTATATTAAGACAAGTGGCATCATTATATAATGACATTCTATTTTTTAGACAAGTGGCGTTTTTGTTTTTTGTTTTAAAAAACGGCTTTAAAATACTACAAATAAAAATAAACCATTAATTTCTTCAATATGAAAACCACTAAGAACCTTTTGTAGTCTATAAGTCTAAAACCAAATATTGATATCCCTCATGCACCATTTCATAAACTATATGCAACGCAACGCAAATATTACTTTACCAAGTCTACAATTAACAGCAAGTATTATACGAACATTTTCTGCAATGCATTTGGATATATCTCTACAACTTTATATTTTTAGGACGAATCAAACATTTTGGCTTCTGTTTTTCTATTTTTATTATTGTCCTTATTTCTTTGTTCTAATTTGTATATTATTTTTTTGGTAAATTTTACATTGAATTCAGAAAATGATGGTGAGAAAGAGATTTTCATATCTTCATTTGTTTTGGTCCTTATTTTTTGTTATAATTTATGTATTATTATTATTATTTTTTTTTCTAAAAGTAGTTTCTTTTACGTTATATATGCGAAAGAGGGTGGAAAGAAAACATATCTATTTGACAGGACTTTTTTAATACCTATGAATTTCATTGTAATTAACATAAAAAAGTATACGAAAAAGAAAGTTAATTTTTATTATATTAGTATTAATTTTGATTGGGTTTTGAAAATTGTGTTTGCAGGGGTCGTGTTCAAAGAGAATGATAAATAATCCATTTGTTTGTCTTTATTTTTTGTGATTCTATGCTTCGGATTCTATTTTTTGTCCTTATTTTTTGTTTTAATTTTTATATTAATTATTACTTCTGTTCTAAAAATATTTTCTCTTATGTTATATATGCAAATAATGATCGAAAGAAAAAAAAATATTTATTTAACAGGAATTCTTCCTATACCAATAAATTTATTGAAACCAAAAAAAAAAAAAATTAAAAAAAAAAGTGTATGGAAAAGACAATTAATTTTCCGTTAGATTATTATTAATTTTAACTTTGATTGGGTTTTGGAAAATGTGTTTGCAGGGGTTGTGTTCAAAGAGAATGGTAAATAATCTATTTGTTTGTCTTTAGTTTATGTGGTTATGTTCTTTAGATTCTATTTTTTACCTTTTTCTTCTAATTTTTAAATTATGTTTAAAAGTAATTTATTTTACGTTGAAAAAATATCTATTTGATAGGACTTTTTCCTATACTTATAAATTTCATTGGAACCGGGAAAAATATACGGAAAAGCCACTTATTGTCTATATATATTAGTATTTTTCAAAAAATTTCTTTTTTTTGGCCTTTTATTGTTTGTGGTTATGTTCTTTTGTAAATTTGACAGTAAATTCAAGGAAATGATGGTGAGTGACAAAGCTTCCTCCGTTGTTTTTTGCAGGGAGTATTACCATATTAATATTATTATTAATTATCGAGAGAACAAAGTATTTTGTAGTGAATATATTGTTTTATTGGGTTTTATTTATGCTGTTAAGTAAAGATATAAGGCATATTAAGCATTCATCTTCTAATTACCTCTTACCCATTTGCATATAATTTCTGTTTTTTTCTTTTATTTTCGGTTCTAATTTATATATTATTTTGTATTCAAAATTGAGTTTTTTTTTTTCTTTTGAAAATTTACACTCAATTCATGGAAATGATGGTGAGATAGGAGAGTTTCCTATCATTATTTTTGATATCAGGTATAACAATCTATTTTTAGTCTACGCAGTTATTTATTTAATAGCTTTTTATCTTTTTTTTTTTTTAATACTTTGTTTGTTACATACTTAATCGATGAACAACATTGGGAAAGGAAATTTGTTACTCATAATCTTTTTAAAACCTTTCAAGTAAATTACAATTAATGAATATACTGCGCATAGCGCGAGTTATAAGCTAGTTACAATAATTGATATATTTTTAGGATCATAAAAGGAAAAAATAAGTGCATATGATATAAGTTTCTTGACCTATAAAAACAAATAAATATCTTTATTTTTAATATATACTAAAATAATTCTTTCAAAATTTAAAACCAAACCAACCCAACCCATCAATCCGAGATCGAAGAAGATCAATCTGACCTTTTCTGTTTGGGTGTCGGTTTGAATACACACTCTGTACCTGCAAGAATCAAATTTGTGGATGGTCATTGATTGCCAATGCATTATTTTCACTATTTTTCCTCCTTTTTCTCTTTTCAATCAGAAAATAGAGGGAACATATTATTGTATACTGTTCGACCTTTTTATAACCATGTCAGCCATGAAATGAAATCTATCGGCTGTACTATATTCGAAAACATAACCAAAGGGTAAACAAGTAAAAACCCCCCGATTCTGCCTGCCCAATTATTATAGTCTATAGATTATAGACAGCTTAGCTTTTCTAAGCACGCGTCCGACACAAACGTCAACCAGCGAAAATCTACTGGGGCCTGTGTTTCCGCTGTCTTTTCTTGACACGTGTGCGTCTGGGGCAGGTCACTGTCCAGTTAGACTCCGTTTGGATTGTACGGTCACTGGCCAAGGTTTCGCCATCGATCTTCTGCGTCACCTGGTACAGTAGCCCAGCAATGAGAAGTCGACACGTTGTTGGCAGAGTGCTGTTAGTTCAGTCCTCGGTAAACGGCGTCCTTCTTACAACATAGATTTGCTTTGGACATAAGACGGGTTTCTTATTAAGACACGTGTTTAACTGACTAGGTTGTCTCTTGGGTAATCAAAACTCTGCCTTTTTGCTTTGTACTCTTTCATGGTGTTTTTTTTTTTTTGTACTCTTTAATGTTATTTGCAATTAATATTATGTAAAAAAATATATATATATTCTTCAATGAGGAGAGAGAGAGAGAAGTTTCAAGTTTGTGTTCTAATAATTATTATTATTATTTTTTTGTTGTGTTTGAAAATGGGCAGAATTATGCATGAACTCTGAAATTTATTTGATGATAACAAATTGTTTGAAGGTTTAAACCGTTTAATAATTGTTGATAAGAGGTTACGTGATGAATGGTTAACAACATGATAATATTGGTCAATGATTTTGGATGATACATAGTTTGTATATGGTTGAATCGAGTGATAGTTATTGTAAAATAAGGACAAAAGTTATTTATTTCCGTTTATATGGTCATACATCTTTTTTTATTATTATTTTTTCAACATATATAGCTGAAATTTTATCACTTTTCAATCCAAACCATTTAAGAAGAAAATTATTATTTTACATATAAAAATTTCTACAAGCATCGTGTTAAAGAACTTATTACCTAAGACAGTTGAAGTAGTATTGGTAGAATAATGTTGTCCTAGGATTAGTGTTGGTAGAATAATGGGACTCTCCAGTTCACAACTTTAAATTTTTTTTTTTTTTTTTTCTCTCAATCCAATAAAATTTATGATCATTTGGCAATATTGACAGTATTTGTCTCCTCAACTTGTTTTCGTGTGATCCCAAACGTACACATGGTAAACAGAAAAATAGAATGAATATGTAAATAAAATAATAATAAAACGTCTTTCAAAATTGACATATTTTTCAAATTACAAAGAACTTGAATTGGACTCCTTTTTATGACGACCAAATATGAGTCGATCTCCTTTAATTTGTGGTGGAATAGTTGATAACTGATACAATAGTCCTCTTTGTTCACCTAATTATGGTGTACCTCTGGCTGCTTTGCTGGCGGTGTCGTTGGCTTCTTCGCTCAAGCTTAACAGGTTCATACTTGAAGGTGATTTTCAGGTAGTTATTTTGGCTCTCCAATTTCCCAGCATCTTCCAGGATTGGAGGTTCTCCTCCGTTATTTCTGATACATTCAGATCAGCTAGCTGATATTAACTACGTTGGACTTTTTGCAGTTTTAATTTCAAGTTCGTGTTAAGTTGCCCACAATATTTTGTTGGAAAAGATATCCAAGTGATATGTTCCAAGTTTGATGAAAATCGCTCTTTTAAGGAGGAATCAAGGAGTTTCATGCACCAATAGACATTAGCATTTAGCACACGACATGCATGTGGAACATTTGAGTACTTGGATGTATCGGGTAAGAGCATAGATGAGATTTCTCTCACATGTCATCAGATTGATGGGATTGAGATCCGACACATTAATAGTTAGGGTATTTCACTTTGTGCAATACAATATTTTTTGGGAGCCATTCATTTAAAATAAACGGCTCAGATCAGGACTAAACAAAAGTTGTTGTGGTGGCCAAACCATCCTGTGACTAAGGAGATGGTTTAAGCTACTTCCAAACCGGTCATCGAGAGTGGCTGAACCAGTCCTTAATTAGGAATAGCCAAACCAACCCAACAACCACAATTTCTTTGTTTTTTATTTGTTGTTACGATATGACCGTACATTTTTTTATTAAAGGAAAAAATAAAAATTACAAGGCAAGAGACCGAACAAATTAAGCAGCTCCAAAACCCTATTAAAAGCACACCCCAACAACATACAATCCAAAGGAAACAGTTAAAACAATTTGATAAACCACTAACAAGAAAATATAGTAATTACCAATTACTTTCTTAATTAAATAGTCCTAAAAGCCTATCCAATTATCTATTTCGTAGAGAAGGTTGGAAACCTAGCAAAAAGCTAACTCTAGTGAAAAAAAGAAAAAAAAAAAAGTACTTGTTGGATATAAGATCAATAATTATTATAGAAACTCCATGAGTGTTTCGTTTTAGAGTTAATATTTTAATGTCTATCTTCCAAACTAGTGTTTAATTGGTTTCAAACTAATAATGGTTACACATACATTATAAACAATAATAAAAAGGCTTATGATTCTTTATCATCGCTAACTTACAAAAGTTTTATATATGGCTTAAATACTTTTTTCTTCCTTACGACTTACCAACTTTATTTTTTTACACTTAAGTTTCAATTTATATCGTAGATGGAACATCGCTTATGGCTAAGAATAGGTACGGTATATTTGTCTATAAATTGATGAAAATCCACGTTAATACCCTTCAAAAACAAACATGTGTCCCTATGCTTCATTAAAAATTTTAAAAAACTAGAAGAAAAACAACTAGAAAACTAAAAATATTAAAAAAAAAAAAAAAAAAAAAAAAGAAGAATAATAATAAGAAGAAGAAAAAGAATAAAAAAAAAGAAAAAAAAAAAAAAAAGAGGGCTAAACCACCCCCATGGCCCATTTCCATTTTGCCCAAAGGGGTGGCCAAAACCACCCCCAAACACGCTGAAGGGGTGGCTGAAACCACCCCCAGGCCAAACAGGGGACCCATCCCCAAGGCCCTTGGGGTGGTTTCGGCCACCCCATTTTGCTATTAGGGGGTGGCTTGAGCTGCACCCTTCTTTTTTTGTTCAAAAAGCTTTTTTTTGAAAAAAAATAAAAATATTTTTAGATTTTTTTTTTTAAAAGAAAAAAAAAATTAATGAGGTACATATACGATACAAATTTATGTGAATTTTCATTTATTTATGGACGGAAGTTGCGCTTGTTATGACATCTCCTAAAACATATCATCATCTACCACTTGATTACACTGTAACATTAGGTGATAAACTTAATTAAACATGATTACCTTGGTACTAATAAATCTTTCATGCCAACTCTCATATGTGAGCCCAACATATCGGCGTCAAATCATAATTGACTTATATGTGTGAACACTTTGTCACTACTTTATCTGATTGCACCCTTTATTATATGCTCTCCCACTGACAACATACTAGAGGTACGTTTAAAACATCAATTTTTTGTGGTTGGGAACATATATAGTCCACACATCATTTCACAATTGATGACTTCAGCCATGCCCAAGTCCATGTGTCAACTTGCGTCGAATATTCAATCAAGTACTTCCTCTAAAGCCATTATTCCTAGAGTCTTCCTTGATACACCTTATCAATGTGTTTTACACTCTCTGAGCATATATATATATATACCATACTCAACATAATGCCTCTTAATGGACTTTACATTTATGTGAGTTGTAATACCCGTACCTCGTTAGTGTCATCTACCTTTAACTGACCAATTATGTCCCCATTTGGCAGAAGTGTAAAGAATCATTCATCCAGACATTCCGAATCCGTTTGACTATGCGCTAACTCATGTAGCTATTACCGAGGTGTTTCTTAATCCCATTATAGCTACATGCCCTTCGAATTTATCCAAAGACAATCCATTAGTCATAAGATCAGCCACCATCTCGATCGAGTAAATGAATTCAAATTTGATCTCATTCATCTCTACTATATATTGAATAAAGTGATAATTCAAATCAATGTTTACCCTTAAAGCCATGTCCTCCACTTTTTATTAACGAGATAGTAGACTTATTGTAACAAAACACATTGATCGGTCAACTATGTATACTTACATTTAAACTATCTACAAAACGTTTAATTTAGACCAAATTACTTACCCTTGTGTTGCATGATACATACTTAGCTCCCAATGTGGATTTAACAATAAAATATTGTTTATTGCTTAATTTAGAAACAAATGTTCCACCAAACTAGAACATATAACCACTAGTTAACTTTTTGTCATATGTATCTCTTGCAAAATATGCATATGTACTCTACAATTTCCAGATTACTTATGTAACGCCCGAGAAATTCAAGCTCTTAAGAAATCCTTGATATTGTTGAGGAGACAATATCTGAAAAATTCAAGCTCTTAAGAAAACCTTAATATTGTTGAGGAGACAATATCCATATGTTTTTATAATCAAACCTAAAGTTGTTTTGAAAACTTAAAGATCAAAACTTAAAAACCCTTAAAAAACTAAAAGTAACATTTAAGCTTTAAACTTTGATTGAACCGAAAATAGGTCAAACGAACTCAGATTTAGTTGATTCAAAGACCGTTGTGCTCAAAAAAGAAAGATCTATTATATGGGAAAAGTTAGTAAAAAAGTCTACCAGTTGACTTTTTGACCCGAGCCTAAATAATCCAACTGTCGAAATTAAACGAAAAACTATCAAAGAAAAATATCATCATAGTTCTAGAACATTTTTGTGTAGAAGTCAAGAGTAATGATGAAGGAATAAAATATCTCAAGAATATCTCAAGAGTAATCATGAAAAGAAAGAAAAATCAATAAAGCAAGTGTGAACGCAGAAAGTAGTTTAAAGATATTTTGGCTTAATAGACAGAAAATTTGACTTGACCGGAACTAAGTCAAAATGAACTCGAAATGAGTCAAACCAAAAAGAGAAAGTGTTTGTCTTGAAGTACTCTATCTACCCTCAAAATTTCACATCAATCGGAGTCGGTTTGACCATCAAAAAGTAGGTCGGAGTAAGGACTAGTTTGCAAGATATTATCTAATAAGTTAGTTCTTTTATTACATTTTGCACCTTAATACCCTAAGCATGCAAGGGTCTCGGTTTTTCCATACAAATCATAAACAACTTTCATCAAAGCTTGTACTTTGGTTTTCTCTCCATTTTTCTCTCCTTCTACCACACGATCACTTTGGTATTCTTAAAGGTTTTCTCTCCAAATCAACTTGGTAAGTGATTTTGATTTATGGAGTGACTTCTTGAATATTCCTAAGAAAGTGTTTAATTCACTTCCGCTATATCGAGTCCAAAAACTCAAAAAATATAGTTTGAACGTGAAACTTTCAAAGAAATATCTTATGAACCACTTGGCATCTCATTCTTACTATTTGATTTCATTTCTTGTTTTTATGAGTTGTTTAAAGACCCAATAAGCTTAAGAGATAAAAGAATTAAATTAAAAAGTAATATAAACTGCTTTTACATTTCATTGTCCCCATGACTTCATGAGTTGATCGTATTTATATTTTCTTTTACATTTTATTGTCCTCATGACTTCATGAGTTGATTGTATTTATAATTCTGTTTACATTTCATTGTCCTCATAACTTCATGAGTTGATCGTATTTACATTTCCTTTTACATTTGATTGTCTTCATGACTTCATGAGTTGATCGTATTTACTCTTCTTGTTCTTATTATATATTTTAAATATTTTAAGTTCATATTTGGTGGTATTGGTCATATAACCTCGTCATCAAATTATGAACTAAGGTTTTAAAATTATTATAAGTGAACGTTTCAAACATAATGAAGTGATGGATAATACTAAATATAAAGAGATGATGGTCTATAAACAATAATTTGTTTGATAGATAATTGAATATATATATATATATATTATTGTGTGAATGCATTTATATGCAGAAAATAAGTCTAAGGAACTACATGAAGTAGAGAGTAAGTATGGATGTACTTACTGAGGATGATTCTATGTTTCATTAGGATTGTGTGGTGTGTGTTCATTGCATGGGTGTTTGTTCATGCATTTCATATTGTAGCTACCGGATCCAAAATCAATAATAAAAGAGTTGGAAAGTTGTAGCTATCAGTGGACTGTGTAATAACAGTCCAAAGTCGTAATATATAGCTAATGCTGGAACCAGTAAGATTCCAGTAAAAACAGGTAAGACTTTAAGTGTGAGACAACGGATGTGAACGGGTTCAGATAACCTAGAACGAGAGGCCTGAAGAAAGATGATCATAAAATACCAAACTAAATGATTACTACGATGCATATTTATACAACCCTTGCATTTGCATTCTTTATGAACTGTTTTAGGTTGATGGTAACTTAGATGTGAAAATGTATGACTCACTTGTTTGTCTATACAAATATGATAACGTCATATTTGCATAGTTACTAGTAATATGTGCCAGCTTAGAAATTGCTAGTCGTATTTATGTGTGTTTTGTTTTATGGCATGTAAATATGTATAACGATGTCATGTTTGACACGTTTTATGTTATATGCTTAAGTGCTGCATGTTGCATTAATTTTGATGCACCTAGTGTGCATATGGCTTGTAAGGATAAACCTAAGTAACTTTTAATAAACGCATCGAGGTATTTCAGTCAGCTCTAATGTGTTAAGCTATCAATTCCTAAGTCTTTAGAAGAAGAAAAAATATATTCTGCTGCGAGAGTTTATCTCTGATGTAGTAATGTCATGTGAAAACTGGAGGTTTCTGCTTACGAATTTGCAGGCTCAAATTCGAGGCGTTACAACTTAATCCAAAACATAAAGCCATGTTTTGATTGCTTTGCGAATATCTAAAAGTTTTACTTATCACTTGCCAATGTCTCCTCCCTAGATTGGACTGATATCTGCTCATCAATCATATCGCATGACAAATATCAAACCTTGTGCTTGTCATGGCATATATGAGTCTACTCACAATCTGGGCATAGGGGACTATTTTCATTTTTTTCAATTTATGTCTCATCCTGATAACACATTTTCTTGCTTAAGTTTTGACCTGTGGAAACAGGTGTGCTTAAAGGTTTAGATTTATCTATCTCAAACCTCTTAATCAAGTTTTCCAGAAATTTTTCATGATCAAAGTATAACAATCTCGAATTTCTATCTCTAGAAACTCTTATTCCCAATGTATAAGGTGTTGCACCAAAACTTTCATTTCAAAATTGGATATCGATAATTGCTTGAGTCTATATAAGATTTTCTTTTTTTAAACTTGTAGACCCTCTCTTCATGTCCTTTCACTTTAAATTTTTGGGAAACGAATCCTCTCCATTAGTTATAAATGTAAGGACATTTTTATTTTTTCACATTTTTTGGACAAAAATACCCCTACACTACAACAAACTGGATCCTTTCCAGTTCAAGGATCCTAATGCAAATCTTCGGAGTTGTATCACGTAGATCATATATATATATAAGAAAATAGAGAATTTTTTAGAGCATTCACAGTGGGTTATGTAAAACCTACTGTGAATCTATAATAGATAAGAAACTCACAAAAACACCACTCCATCCAATTATGTATCCCAACGCCAGAGTAGATCCAATCTCCATTTGTGAACAGTGTCACGCCACATGGAGCGTGACACTGTTCATATATGTATCAATATTATATTGTTTTTCTTCCGTTCTCTCTCTCAAAGATTCCTTCTTCTTCTTCTTCTTCTCTGCGCGCGTTCTTCTCTAGGTTTTCTCTTGTGGCAGCTTCGGGATTCCAACAGGGGAGACACCGCCCCTCCTCCTTTTGCTCAATCGACGGCACATTCCGATGGGAGAGACTCCACCATCTCCTCGTACTGCTCGGCTTGCTCTGCCAGCTTTGCTGTAATCTTCCCTGGTCAATGAGGAAGCCATTGGAGGCTTTGGAGAGAGAGAGAGAGAGAGAGATAAATTCCAAGAAAAATTCCAGTCAAAGAAGAGAGCAAAAAGAAATTGAAATCTCGTACCCAATCTAGATAACAAGAAGAAGGAAAAGAAGCTCTAAACTGTAGTGGGTCAAAGAAACACTACGGTTAAGCATTTTCTCTTAAAACGATGGGCTGGAGGCCCTAGAGAGAGCAACTTGGAAAGGAAGGACGGTCCAAAAATTTCTAAGTGCACAATGGAGAGAGGTTTTTAACCCAATAAAAAAAAAATGATTATTTTAATAAAATAAATAAAAATCTAAATAATCGGTTGGAGGATAATTTTAAAAATAATTAGCTAAACAAGCAAAAAGTGTATTTTAATTATCTAAAATCTCATAGAGTTTATATTGTAAGATGAGTATTCAAAGCACTTTTTAATTAGGTGTTTTACCTGTAATTAGCTAATCATGCAGGGGCATTGTGGTCACACGAATATCTGGGAAAATAAGAAAGATAGACAAGAATAACTCAACGTGATGGGCTGATGGCGATTGCAAGCCTGTAAGGAGGCGACACGTAACGATCCATTTTAAGGAAGGTGACGACGTTCTGATAGGTTTGTAGACTGTATAGAACTCACAAAAAAGATCATTTATTACATCAGAAATTATTTCAGCATCGCCATCTGCCACGCGCCATTGACTTGAGTAACGTACTTTCAAATTTTGCGAGGCTTTTATTCCTATCGGATAGCATCCATGCTGCCCACGTGGATGTCGCTGCTGGTCATCCTTCAAGTCAAGAAGGTTTGGTGACCACGCGCCCCAACTACAAGTGGGATATACATTTTCAAACAAAAGAAAAGCAAGGCGAAGAAGAAAAACAGGTTTTATGAAACAAGAAACAACACCAACCCTAAACTACATTTCAATGTGTGGTGTAGATTCAGAACCTGAGGTTTAAAAGGCCATGTGATAGAGATAGAAGACACCCAAATACACAAAACTCTCTCTATCTCTCTCTCTCTAGGGTTTTCAGAATCCAAACTTCCTCTTGTTTTTCATAAGGTGGTTAAAGAGCAGAACACTAGAAGAAGAAAAAAAGAAAACAAGAAAAAGAAAGGTTTTTTTCTTTTGTTATATTTATATATATAGAAAAAGGGAAAGAAAGGGTCTGGGGATAATTAGGATATGGGGAGGGGAAGAGTGGAGTTGAAGAGGATAGAGAACAAGATAAACAGGCAGGTCACGTTTGCAAAAAGGAGGAATGGGCTTCTGAAGAAAGCCTATGAGCTTTCAGTTCTCTGTGATGCTGAGGTTGCCCTCATCATCTTCTCCAACCGTGGCAAGCTCTATGAGTTCTGTAGCAGCTCTAGGTAAATTCTCTTTTCGTCCCTACAGATGTGAAGGATCTGTTTGCTTTTTCTTGTTTGATTGATTTTCTTCTACAGTGAACCTCCTGTCACACACTCTCTACTCCTTTACTCACTCTCTCTCTCTCTCTCTGTATTTTGATTTTATATTTCAGTTTTTTCGGAATGTCAGTTTCATGATTCTTTATCGTTTCCAAGGTTCAGTAGTAGATAAGTTTGTGATTTTTTAACTTTAGTTGTTGATCTGATCTTCTACGTCTGATCTCACACCATATTTTTTTAATGGGAAATATTGCACTATGAGATCTGAAGCATGCCTACAGCTTTCTGTTTTTTTCATAAAAAGATCCGTATGTTTAGTTTAATTTCTTACCTTCACTCACATGTTTCATTATGTATATATCATATATGTGACCTAAATTTCAAACAACACCATCTAGATTTTGTTTACCTATCTAGTTCTTTCCCAGATTTTCTGGCCTTTTCCTTAAAAAGATAATTACTTATTATTCCTAGCTAGGTCCTCTAAAAAAGTCTCTTTCTGATAATTACTGACATTGCATGAAGTTTAGTAGATCACCTGGAATTGGAAAGAACTTGTTGCGACCCAAGTGTCAATTTTCACAGAGAGAGAGAGAGAGAGAGAGAGAGAGAGAGAGAGAGAGAGAGAGAGAGAGAGAGAGATCGCTGTAAACTTGTCCAAAAGCCTGAGATCATGTACATGTACCATATTTTGGGGTTTGTATAGAGATCAGATTTAAATGGCATGGCCAGAGAAAGTTCTTTTGCGTTATTATGTTCTCAACAAATCCGTAACGACACATATTTCAACGAAGCATTCACTTAAAATATTATTGGTTAAGCTGTGACTTTTTATTTAATTTCTTTCCCCTTTCTTAAAAGTGATGACCAGGGAATTATACTTAATTCTTTACCTTGTAGCCGTAGGACTATTTTGTTTAAGTGCAATTAATTTAAACAAGTCAATTTAAGTTATTGCTCCTTTCTTTGCACGTACTAATAACTAAACGTCTGTTTAAATGAGATCATGTTTTAGAAGTAATATAGTATTTTAGCTTGGTTTTTATGAAGAAGCTTGGTGGTTGTTTTTTTTTTTTTGGGGGGGGGGGGGGGGGGGGGGGGGGGGGGGAGGGGGATTTAGGATTAAAAGTATCCATGGTTGATGTAGGAGTAATGGATATTAATAGGGCTAAGGATTCTTCTATTCGATCACTTGAAAGGGGGTTTATACTTCGAAAGTATCATGAGTACTCATGGATTTCTGGTCCAAACAGATTCTCATAGGTCACCACAAGAACGAAAATGTTCATTTACGATATTACCACTCATCCAAAAAAAAAAAAGAAAAAAAAAAGACGTGCATTTATAGCCAGATAAGAATAAGAAGTTCATAATATTGGTAAAATATTTGAATTTAAGTGGTGGTTCTGTCAACAGATCATTTATTAAGATGTTGAGTTGATTTCTCTCCCTCCAAATATGCATGACACACCGCAGCATCTAAGATGCATTAGCATCTTCGCTGATTAGCATATCCTAGCGTACGTAGCAGGATCTCAGTATACATCATCATGCTATGGCCTAGAAGACAACTTCACACCTAGCCTTTTGTACAAATCAAGTCTATATATATTGAGATTAATATAACTTCACAGTATGAACTAGTCACATTGAAAACTTCATGAAATGAATCAATCTTCTTCTATTGACATCCTTTACAAACTACATGGTGTAGTTCCCTTTTGTTATAATCTATACAAATCCACGACTTGATCACCATCTATTCCATTCTTATGGGTAAGAGGAGGAACCTTTTAAGTTGGAGCTCATTAAGAAATAGTGATATATAATGATTGATGATGATGTTTACACCAAAAACAGCACGAGAATTAGTTCTATGAATACTACTCATAGAGTTTTACTCGAAGACATCTTTTCATTTCAGGGTTTGCAGCTTTTTCAAATCAATTTAGTTGTTCAGCAAACAACATTTTAGAACTTGCCATCTTTCAAGTTCAGACATTCTTTATCAAATGAATAGCAAGAGAGAATTAGCATGGCATAATTTTCTAGAGATTGGCTTTCCGTCAGGCGTCAGCATTCATAAATAACTCTCCACCAGCCACATAAACGTACTAGTTTTCCCAATTCTTGTCAACATTGATAACCTTTTGTTCGGAAAAGGCTATCTGTTCTTGTAAAAATTGATAATGTCTACCAAGTAGAGCTTGAAAACTTTCCTGCCTACTCAAAAGAATCTCTACAGCAGCTCCAATGCCCTAGAGAACTTGAAATATGCCCCTTGAAGAACTCAACTACAGGATACGTACTATATACCTCACTAGCTATAGTGTCCACAGTAGATGTGTACGGGAACCATGCTTGCTCTCAGCTGGACTCCTTGACAAGACCTCACCATCATACTACAACACTTAAAGAAAAGCAAAGAAAATGTAAGAAGAAGAAGAAGTTTAGTGTATGCTCCCACTGATGCACGCAAACAAGCCCATGCATGCATGTTTTAACATTCATTCAAAAGATATCAAGAGATAGATTGGCATGAATCTTAGCCTGTATTTCCCTCAATCTTTCCACTCGTAACTCTCAACTTCTAGTGTACCATTTACATAGATCAGGAAGTACGGATATATAGTGTTTATTACTTTGCTTCATGTTTTTGGCAGTAAATCAAAATATTACCTTTTTTTCTGGATGAAAAAAGAATACAATGTTGCTTACGTGAAATGACATTAGAGCTTGATTATATTGGTGCATGGATTAAAATTGTTATGACAACTAGATTTAATCATAATTTATGTCCCTGATCATCCTGATTTCCTTCTCTTTATTGTATCCACATAGCATGCTCAAAACACTTGAAAAGTACCAAAAAAGCAGTTATGGTTCGGTGGAAGTCAACAGACCTGGCAAGGAGCTCGAGGTAGCTTAACTGTTCTATCTCTAGCACTTATATAACTGACTTTGCAGTAATCATCAGTATGCTGATGACAAAGTTTTAGTGTTATAGAAACTGTATCTACTGCTCTTTAGGCTTGTTGTGTGACTGTTGGAATGTGGCAAATATAAAGGTCATCTCTTTTCCATGTCTAGCTAGTTTATGGCATAAAATGAAGTTGGTATTTTGTTTCTGCAATGGACCATGCCTCAGTTTTGTGATTTTCATATCGATCGTTGTTGTCATGTGATGTATAGCAGAGCAGCTATCGGGAGTACTTGAAGCTGAAAACTAGGTTTGAGTCCTTACAACGAACTCAGAGGTAATTACTATTTAGAAAAATTAATTACATTGATCAGTACTGTTTTCTCCAAAAACTTCGAGTTGGATGATTTTTTTTTTTGAATTGGAAAAAAGAAAAGAAAAGGAAAAGGATGGGATTAGCAATATTTTTGCATCTTTTGTTTATGAGCAGTTCAGCTGCCACATAAGTGCATTCATTCACGAAACATTTCTCCTTGGTCCTCCAGAAACCTTCTTGGGGAAGACTTGGGCCCTTTAAACACAAACGATCTTGAGAAGATTGAGCGTCAACTGGAGTCATCCCTGAAGCAAGTCAGGTCCATTAAGGTGATTAATTATGAACTATGACCTACGTGCATTATATATATCTAATAATTGAACATTTAACACTCTTTAAAATGTGCCCTTAAGGCACCTGTTAACGAGACCCTGAACATGCATGCTTTACTGTCATTAGAGGAATAAGAATGTGGTAATCCTGTTGCATGGACACAGGACACATGTTTCTATTTTGTAATATTCATGATAATTAACTAGACTCAGCCACAGACAAAAGGGAAGACATCGATATCATATCTGTTTGGCAGCACACACTTCCCTGTTTTTTTTTTTTTTTCTTTTTCTTTTTCAAAAAAGTGCACTTCTATTTCTTTTTTTCTATTACCAAACTTTTTTTTTTCTTATAAAAAAATTAAATTTTCTTTTCCCTTTACATCACATCAATCACTCATTATTATTCAAACAAAAAAATTTACATAAAAAGTCTTTACCAAATAGCTAGATATAATCATATAGTGGTGGTGCTTTTGTACTATTTCATCATTAGTATTAGACATGGCTCCGTTTAATAACCTCATTCCTTTATTTTTATCTTTCTAAAAAAACATTAATTTTAAAACATTCTTAATATTTTTTACTTTTTATATCATTTTTTTTTCTTCACTTTTTCATATAAATTATTTTTACTTTATATCACATCAATCACTTTTTATTTTAACGCAACAAAAAAATTCCCCCCATAAGAGCTTTCCCATCGGCTTGTGTAAAATTTTATCTATAATAACTAACGAAAACCCACTTTTACTAATTTAGCTAACTACTTTTCAACACTTTCTTCCATCAGCTTATCTAAACTTCTTCTCTATTTTATTAAAATAATCAATTTTAATAATAAATCTTCACAAAAAAATACCAAATAAAACACATCATCACCGGAAACTTCTACACACCACACTGACCCACAAACACTTCTACACACAACCAACAACCATCACGGCATCACCACCGCACCTGACAACCAGCAACCATCATGAGATCAGCACCGCACCAGACAGACTGCAACCATCACCACCGCACCAGACCACCAGAAAACTCCGAAAGATCGGCAACCCAAACCCATACGCCTAAACTCAAAAGTTTCCAAAAAATCGGCAACCCGTACCCATCCTCCCAAATCCCAATTGGCCACGGGTTTCTTTGCCTGCTGAGCTTGTATCATCGCCGCTCGTGGGGCTGGGTTGGGGAAGCGAGGCTTCGTTGAAGCCGAACGATTCGACGGTGGTGGTCCTTTTGGCAGGCCGGCCTTTTCAACCGGGAACTTGATCGTCGCCGCCGTGAGTTTTGATTCTGGAGACAAAAGGCACGTTGAGAGGGGTGGCCGGAGAAGACGAACTTAGAGAGAGAGACGGAAATTGTGAGAGAGTGAGAGAGAAAGAAACAATAAAATAACAATACATTTGTGCACAATGTAACGCCACATCTGGCGTTACACTGTACACAAATGGAAGAGAAACCTAAACTAGCATAAGAGTAGCGAAGCCGATGGAGGTGTGTTTTTGGTGTTTTCTTATCTATTATAGATTTACAGTGGGTTTTACATAACCCACTGTGAATGCTTTAAGGGGAGGGGAGGGGAGTTATTAAACAGGGTCATGATCTCATCACCTCATCTTTTGAATGGGTTAATTGTTTTGCATGGTTAAAAATACCAAAACCTAGGAATGCTCTGTATTCTAGGTGATATTTGTTTGTTTTTGTTTTTTTTTTTTTTTTTTTTTTTTTAACATGTAAATATATTAACAAATAATTCACTCCTTAAAATATAAAATACTGTTTACAATTTTTCTTCTTTTCTTATTGTATGAATATTTTGACAAAATCCATGCCGAACTTGCAATGATAAAAGCTAATTTATTATTTATTTCTTTTAAAAAAAATTACAGCCACCCCAAGGGGAGAAGGGGTGGCCCCAACTGACATTTTTTTTTTTCTCTCTCTCTAATTATTTTTTTTTCATGCGAGACTCTACATTTGTTTGGATTTTTTAAAATAAGCAGGTATACTCTATATAAAACATCTTCTCAAATATGAATCCCATAAAAAAATACATATAAAAATTGTTTTTATACTTCAAACTAAAAACAAAAAATACAATATATGCTTCTTTGCACATGATCCACGTTTACCACTACGCTCATAAGCTCAAGGATAACCAAATACTCACAAATTAATACGAGTAATCAACATAATTAAGTACCATACCTCAAAAATAGTACTGCAACATTCAAGAATTGAATGATTTATGGAAGTTTATTCACCAAAGAACAAGTTGTATTAACCATGTCAATCAAAATCTCTTGAGACAAACCAATATTAGAGCTAGAGTATACAGTAAGTTACAATCCTTTCCCAAAAAAGTTATGTTCATCCATTCTCCGGCCGGCCAATCCCATTTAGTTGTTACATGTGTTCTTCTAATAATACGGTGTCTCCTTAATCTTATAGAACTCCCGGGAGAGATGTAACACCCCAATCCAACAATCTGCATGGAAACATACTTTCTATTTATAATATTATCAAATGAATCTGTCATAATAATTTCAACAAGTTAACCAGGGCATCTCTATAATCTTCAAGCACTTAATCAAAAGTGGCTCTAGTATATGGTCAGATGAATGAACCACCCCCTTAAGGGTTAGGTTAGTCAATCCAACCCGAAACTTATTCGTTGACAAAATCGCCGTAGGAATTGAGACCTTTCAATAGAGCGAAGGCGAACTGATCAACGAGAAGTTTCGCGGGATTCGGCCAATTGTCTTGATCCACCATTTGAGTCTCCAACAATTATTCCAATAATTACATATATGATTTGACCTATAGACGAATACGCAAGTAGTCAACTGGCGTCGGATCTTGTATTCTCTCAGATAATTTGAGAACTCGTTTGACGTGTAATTAATATTATCTAAAGATCACCTGAGTTCCATATAAAAAAGATATTTAATCTTAATACCCCCAAATAAAGTTTAAATATCTCTAATAATCCACATGAGTTCCATAAGTCACTTCATTATATTTACACCATTACATATCTCTAAAAAGTTGACAAAACATACATCAAGCCTACACATAAAAAATAAATAATGTAGGATTTTTCCAACTAACTAGTCACCAAAAATCTTTCCAAGATACGCAACCTTTCACTAAGCTCCAAGATCCTCAAATTTTCCCAGTATCGATTCTATTAAGAGTCTTTGCTATCTCTGAAAAATGTAAATAAAATATAATGAGCAACTTCAATATGTGGAAATAATTAATCAAGTAATGTCGAGCCGTTTACTAGTTGGAATTATGCACATAACTTAATAAAACAATTCTCAATATTTTCAAAACAAGATATGAAATGTTACATTTGTTGAATTCAATAACTACGAGAATAATTTGTGCACGTGAATAACCATTCTTACTGTAAGCAATAAAATAATGCAATGATTCAAATATATTAAAACCATCTCCCAAATGTCATACACTCGTTGTTAAACATTTTCGTCCCATCTGATCGGGTTGTGCGATCCCCATATTGGGACTGAAACCTCTTCTTGGGCAAGAAGAAGCAACCTTCCTTGGAGTCTCTAACCATAGGATTGCCCATATAATTTCTGAGAAATTCATCCATGACCAATTACTATGTTGCCTCTCCCTCCATAGCACACATAGTTGCACGATCCTAAAATTTATGATCCAAACAGTCGACATCCTCATACAAGGAATAGTTTCGGTACCGAGCTTATAAATTTCACTATGTCATAGGGAGTTTTCAAATAATAATCAAGATGTTCACAGTCAATATTAATCATTCATCAATCATATATAAGGTGCTAATGTCCACTTCTCGAAAACTCAATGTCATATTTTATGATAAAAATATCATCGGTCACATTGGCAATCCAATGCCTTTCCAAATCAACAATACAATTCATACTTATGAAATTTCACATATAAATTCTACAATGGTACCACTATATCAATCTTACATTTTGCATTAGCATTATCAAAATATAGCTCGACTCACTATTTGCATGATTTATTCAAAATTTATCATTTACTGTGAGAATCAATTACAATAAGATATATGCACATGTATATGCACCCAAATACATTTCATTTGAAAATCTTCACTTTTGGGTATATGATTTTCATAAAATCTTTGATTAATTAATTCTACTTACTTTAAATTCACGTACCACTACCATGGGGATTTACCACGCCTCAGCTTATGTCACTTGTCCCTAAAAATAAAATAATTAATTATCAATACCTAAAACAAAAATACATATTATTTAAGTTATTAATTCATAAAATAGTCAAAAATAAATAAATTCACTTTTATCTTTTATCTCTCACATTTCCCAAATTTTGTCTTTTTCTTACATTTTCCTTTTCATTTTCATTCACATCCGTACATGACCTTTTTAAATTTTTTTTTTTCCATTCTTTTATTCTTTCTCTTCTTTTTCTTTCCTCTCTCTCTCTCTCTTCTCTTCCCTTCTCTTCTCTTTTCCTTTCTTTCTCTCTTCTCTCTTCTTTCTTCTCTCTCACGCCCTAATCAGTAACACAAAATTTCTAAAGCAGGAAATATACACAAGAGCAGCCGAAGCAATCCACAAAAAGAAAGAAACCCAACAAACCCTATAAACCAAAAGCCCTCAAACCCGAACCCTTAAGAAGCACACCCTTCTATCCATAAACCATAAAGCCAAAAGACCTAAGACCCACGAGCCTTGCTTTTCCGACGCCGGGAGGTTGCATAATCATCGCCATAATTAATGAAGCTTTTCAAATTCAATACATCCTTCCTAACTTTAGTCTTTTGGCGCACAACCATAGATTCTCGTTGAAACTATCCTCTTCACTAACGCTGGCATCTAGGAGCCAAAGCCGAAACCTCATCCTCTCCACCAACCCCTGCCCAATCCAAATGCATATTGGGCGGATAAACACCAAAAGGGAAAGGGAAAACTCCATTCTCCCCATCCCAAATCTTATCGCTTTGATCCCACACAACAACCTCCCTATACGGACCAAACCAACTGGCCACTTCTGAGACTCAATCAAACTGTTCACCCTAAGGTCCTTCTCCAAAACATAAGCAACCAATATCCAATACTCAACAAAATCCCAAAGGAAATTATCAAGTAAAATAAAGAAGTTAGAGATCTTCACCTTGGAGATGGAGGCTTCTCCTTCAACTATCACCCCTCTCTCTCTCTCTCTCTCTCTCTCTTCCTTTCTTCTTTTCTCTTACCCTCATTTCCTTCATTTTCTCCTTCTTCTCTTCTTATTTTTCTTCTTCTTCACTCTCACACATTCTACCTCTTCTGTTTATTTCTTCTTCTTCTTCTTCTTTTTCTTTTTCTTTCTTTCTTTCTTTTTTCTTTTCTTTTTTCTTTTTAATTTTTTTTTTTAAAACTTCTTAACAAAAGGAAGAGCCACAAACCTTTTAGAAACTTCAAGGACAAGCAGTGTCTTTTTTTTTTAAAAGAAAAAAAAAGTTTTGTAAAATTACTAAAAAGCCCTACATTATTTTGGTTATTACAAGAAAAGCCCTTAAGCCCATCACTAATCCAAATAGAGAATCTAGGTGTAGTGATACATTTTTTGATCCATCGTACCATAACCTCAGGGACTCTAGCAGCCTTTAAAACTGCTAAGACAGAATCATAAGCCTTCATTAAATCAACTTTCAAAGCACACCTGGGAGAACCTTTTTATCCCTTTAGTAGTTTCTCAAAAGCTCTTAGGCCAAAAGGTTATTGTCCCCAATGCGCCTTCTACTGATATGATGACGTAGCGAAATCGATAGACACAAATGAGAAACTGTGTTATCAATGCACAAAAATCAACACACACATTGATTGAGAAAACTGATAATATTATTGATGGCAAAAACCTGAACTGATTCTTCTATTACAATTGTTCTTGATTTATGATAAAACCCTAAAACTACAAAAGAGTAAAATATTCTAGGAATAGAAATAAAACAAAAGAAACAAACTATGGAAATACTTAGTAGTTACATAAGCTGAAATATGGAAAGATCCTAAAGCTACTAAAGAGTAAAATTTTCTAAGAAATGAGTTAAAACAAATAATGAACATAAAATAACTAGAGCAATTTTGTACAGCTACGTCAATCTAAATATAAGAATCTTCTAGAGGAGGAATTGTGAAATTTAGGAAAAGTTATTATGCAGAATATCGTCTAAGTCACCATCTGTCAATAGTCTCTTTTTCTTCTTCTTGGACAACATATGGTAGTTGACTCTTTCCTTCTTGCTTAAATATTCTTGATTTGGTCTATTACTATGATATCTGTTATGGATGTAAAAGAATCAATTACGTCACCACATCATAGACCAATTAATTAATATTCGTTGGCACTAAAAGTCTCGCCAGTAATTTTTCATTCATCTTGGGCCCGACATCTTGACCTTGGAGTCGACGGCTCGACGGTACTAAAAGTCTTGTCGATAATTTTCTACTCATGCCTGTCGGTCATTTCTCACTCTTCATCGACCCGGCCGGTAGCCTTTTTCTTTTGTACTTCCACCGTAAGATATTAGTTGTCATCATGTCTACTTGGTGCCGACAATACGAAATGTCCCGCTTAAAGTAGTTTACTCGTTGGAACCTTTTGTTTGGTTCCCAACAATAAAACATTTCCGTCCTAACTTGCTAATAATCATTCGGTAAAGCTCTTTATCCAATGGTAAGAATGTTCCTAAATGAGCCCATTCATCAGCATTCCTAACGGCAAGACGAGCCCCCTCGGTAATAAGAGCCTGTCGAGTACAAGATGAAATTATTGTCCTACATCAGTCACCCCCACTAACACAAAACTCTTCATCGAGTTTACTTTGGAATATGGTGGTTCCTCTTGTGGCTGATTCTTGTAAAGATATTCTCACAATATCTCCACAGTATCCTTGAAGGAAGAGCGCTCAAGACAAGGTCTGACCACAAATTTGACACCATGCAACTCCATTTACCATGATCATCTTGAACCCTATAGTGCATACACTGATCAAACTGAAACTCGAATAGCAGTAGGTGCTTTGTTGCCTTTGATTCCCTAAAAGACTCTCCAAATATGCATCTTCTTAGCCTTAATTATGGCTAAATATTCTATGGATAGGAAAGCTTCTGGTCAGAAGCTGATACTTCATTGACCGAAGTAGCCAACAAAGCACCATCCAATTAGTTACTGCTACCCGGTGATTTAATCATCGCCACATCATTCTGAACATTGCCCAAAGGATTAGACGATGAGGGAGCTTCAGTATTACTATATATCCGGCCAACACAACCCTTAGAAAATGAGGTGTCTTAGGAGCAGCAGGAACTACCTTAATTAATTGTGACTATCATCCCCAATGACCTTATGTTTCCTATTTTTCCCTACCTCAATCCATTCCCCAACCCCCACACCCCCCACATCAACAATTCTGGAGCTAGACCTAGCCCCTTGATTAGAAGTAGGGGATGAAGCTAGGTGTGCGCATGGCATGGATAAAGCTCACATAACCTACAAAAATGGTCATCTACCGTCCTAAAAATGAAGGTGGCTTGGTTTAAAGCGTTTGGATCTGAGAATAAAGCAGCGACGCTTAAAACATCTATGGCACATCTTCTTCGACAACGACCACTCGGTTTGGACTAACTGGGTCAGAACCTGTCTCATTAAAGGTAGGGATTTTTGGGCCACAAGGCCCCCTAGTGATTCTCATGGTCTTGGAGGAGTATTTTGAAGCTTAGGTTGCTTCTTCACGGTAAGATTGTTAGATTGGTGGGATTGACCCATCCCATGATTCGTTTGTCTAGATGGGATCTCCGGCCCTTTGGCTTTTTCTCCATCAAATTTGCTTGGGAGAACCTCCGCCGGCCCCCTTGGCTGCTGCTTTTTTTTTTCTTTTTTTTTTTTGGCATAAGCTTGTTTGGCATATCCCTCATCATGCCTTCATCCTTTGGGTGGCCACCTTGTAAATTTTCTTTGTTTATAAAATTCTTATAGAAAACTACATAAATTATCCTTGTGACGGTTCATGAAATTAATAAATTTTTTGTTCGAGGAGAAGTATAGAGATGTGATTGAAGTACATGTGAGGGACGAATTGTTGAGTATAGTACCATACACCATATGATATGAGTATAAAAAGTTTAAGTGTCACTTTGGATAGATGTCATAAATATATGTTAGTGTTTAATTAATATAACATAATTAAGCTTAAATCTAGCTATAGACTTAAGTTTTTTGTGAAGTTGAAATTCCAGCGTCATGTGAAGGAAGATCGATCAGAGCTTAATGCAAATATTTATAATCTGCTTTGCAGACGCAAGACATGCTGGACCAGCTCTCTGATCTCCAAAATAAGGTATGCACTTAATTATGGAATATCGAACAATAATACTGATAGTAATGCTATTTACTTTCCTTCTAATATTAACAAGCTACCGTTCAAGTACAGGAACAATTACTACTGGAAGCGAACAGAGCTTTGACAATAAAGGTAATAACCGTGCTGCTTCATTTTCATGGATGGTTTAGGCTTCTTCACCAGCTTTCAAGCTGCATGATTGTGGAAGGATACCAGTCATTATTCATGAATTAATATGCTTTCAAATTTTAAATTTTGGGCGAATTTCTTGGGTTTCTGAATATGAAGGCACCCTTATGTTCCTGCATGTGTAGCAATTAATTGTCTATGACTATAAATTAAGTATATATACCGGCCGGTCAATATTTCTTTCCAACAATCAAAAGACCACAAAAAATATCTAGACTCAATATGATTGTTGACCACTCACATATATAAATATATATATGGTATAAAATATCTTTTCTTGGCATGCAGCTGGATGAAATTAGTTCAAGAAATCACCTTGGACAAACATGGGAAGGCGGTGAGCAAAGTATGTCATATAATCCTCAGAGTGCTCAATCTCAGGGGTTCTTCCAGCCTTTAGATTGCAATCCCACATTGCAGATAGGGTAAACCTTCAAACAAGGGTCAAGTTTATTTGACTATACATGCATACAACTTCCCCTTCTTTAATTTAATTAATATAACTCCTTTTTTGGATGTCACAGCAGGTATAGTGCCTCAAGCTCGGACCAGATAACTGCTACAACTCATGCCCAACAAGTCAATCATGGGTTTATCCCCGGATGGATGCTTTGAGTCAGCGTTCCAAGCAAGCACGCACGCACGCATCAGTTAGGCAAATACTTGTTGGTGGCCGGTGGCAATATCTTAATGCATGGTTCATAATTAAGCATTTGTAAGCTCTTATTAACATAAAATTAAGCAGCACTGACTGACTTACAGAGCACTATGGAACCTTTAGCCAAGCAAAAGGCATGTAAGGAGTTCATATATAATGTTGAAAACTTAACCCTTATGGGGAGATCGACTTAATTTATTATGGTTTTCAGACAAATTAATATAAGGCTCAAGGCTGTGGTTTCACTTAACTTTTACTCATCTTAGTATATATATATAGTCCTTAATATTCTGTGGTGATTCTGATGACCTTGAAATCCTATAAAACGGTGCTCCAAAATTTCTAATTTGTGAAAGCAAGATGCAGTTATAATCCTCCCAATTAACCACTCGGGCATATAGATGCCCGCATATTAATGTTAATTTTCAAGCTTTTGGAACAACTAATAATTTAACGTCCAATCTCGATCGTAACTTGTTCTAAAATGTACATTCTTCCCATAATTTATTCTTCGGATAAGTTTTAGTGGAAGAAATGATTTGTTCTTCTCTAGTTAAGAGGCCTACATGCTTGCCCTTGGTAATTGTTTTCTTTCAAATGACATATATGCATTATACATTAATATAGGTTACATAAAATCCAGCAGAAAGCTTTTACTTTTGGTTACTAGGAACATATATATATATAAGCTCTTCACTAGCAATATTTATTGATTTCAAGATTTTTTGAGTTTACCCAACATTCTGTAGTGTAGAAAACGCCTTCCCACTTCCCTTTAACTTGATGCAAATGTATAACAGTTGCCCAACTCGTTCTTTTGATAGAACTGCCCCAAATCTGGCATAATTATCTCACACCCGATCCAGGCCTGGCCTACGACCCGTGTAATTTGCAAACATGCAATGTGTTAGCTTCTGGTGTTGGGCCAAAGCCCATCTAACAATTCTACATGCTGTCTTAGCTTTTGTATACACCCGATCTCTATTAAATGCACTTGAAAATCACGTACTCTAAAAACAAATAGGAAAATTTTTACTACTTGTTTAAAAAAATGAGGGTATTTTAGAAATTATTTTTGTTTTAAAAAATTAGAGTATTTTAAAAATTTATCACCTATCCGTTAGGATTTAACGAAAAATCCTAATGGAAAAATAAGATTACAAATTTTTTAATGTTCGATACATTAAATTGAGAGTTTTTAAACTTTAAATGAAGGATTGCAAAAATGATGAAAGTTGGGAAGGGTTAAAGTAAAGTTTACTCGAACAAATTAATATCAATTTTATTAAAGAGCATTGTCTCATGATTTTTATGTAACTTTACTATATATGCTCTTCAAAACCTTCTTGTGGTGGCATGTAATCATTATACTTGAAATATTGAGATAATGACCCTTTATTCATTTCGCATTTACAAAGGCATAATTAGGACATGAATATGGTGCTCACTTGATGATTGGTTAGCTTCCCTCAGTGGCTTCCTTTTTTTTCCTGAACTTCATCAATGGCTTAGTACTGCTTTGGTGCATATACCCCTACCTTTCTATTGCTTTTTCTTTTTAAGAAAAATAAAAAAATAATAAAATAAAACCTAAGAAGAATGACATTATTACTTGACTTTTTTCTGGGGAAGAATTTAATTTCCCCAATGATCTCCGATGCATGCATCCTAGGATTAAAATAAACTAAGATTCGGTCCATCAAGGCAGATATATCTGTGTACGGGTGAACTCCATATGGCTAGTTAGGTATATTTTAGTGACTGACCCCCATAATTTTGTCCCCGCCACTTGCATAAAAAAGCAATTAATTGAGGGGAAAAAGACCAAAGAAGAATGTTAACAACAAATATAATCACCATACAATTAATAATAATTAAATCTATATATATATATATTAGAAGAATTAATGTCTGAAAATTAAAAATAATTGGTTTTGAATAAAAATATAAAAAGAGACTGGAAACACATAATCCCACGTGGATGGATGCAAAAGGACACGATCGATCGAGCCGAAAGAAAAGGGATCCCTCCCTGATCAACAGATGGACACTCATCCATTTTGATAAAATTAAGATTATTTTTCTTTTTCTTTTTGCTTTATAGTACTGTTACTGTTAGTTTGTCCCCACACGTACGAAAAAAGAATCTCTAATATAATTACTATACATTACTTAAATGCTCGCTCTTTGTCCTTTGATTTTGACTGCCCTCCACTCCATTGCCTTTACATATATATATCAATCACAAATTCCCTTACTTAGTAACAAATTCGCAGTCTTTATCAAAATGACCCGATCTCAAAGTTTCCTTACTTGGTAACAAAATTAATCATGCTATTCTTGAGGGTATTAATATCTATATCTATATATATATATATATATAGCAGAAAATATTACACTAATTAACAAGGCAACACGACCTAGCTAGACCAACAGTTGCCATATAAAGTAAGCAAATAATAATGGGAATCAGTGGCATTTATATTATTAATCAGAAGGAAAGACAGATAGATACCATAATTAGACTAGTTTTTCAATTTTGTCTTTCTGGCCTAATTTGGCCCAGCATTTACAAATCATATAGAAAAGGTTAAATATATTCACTTTTTTTAACAAATGCAAGTTAAAAAGCTTAAGATTGCATTCATGAGGTATATTTAAGAGATAAGTCATGATAAAGCTAAGTGTCATCCCATTCAATGTTCACATGCAGGATCGATCTCAATTATCTGTATATATAGATAAGATTAATTACTTATGTATAGATTAAACTGTAAAAAAGAAGTACCGTAATTTTTGAATTTTGTGTGAGTTAGTGGAATCAAATGATTTGCTTCTTCACTTGAATTTAAATTATAAATAGCAATTAATTAATGCACATATACTTACATAAATCAACCTTTCTAGTTAGACTTTGTGCTATATATAGTGCCCAGAAAAACTGAAACAATGTTTAGTGGTGGCCCACTACTCCCGGCCTATGTTTAGCGGTGATTGGACTAAAATATGTATTAGGAGATGATTGAACTACCCGAACCACTCAATTTGAAGTGACCAATTAACCACCCTCAGAAGCCTATGTTTAGCGGTGGTCCAGCCCCCCTCAGCCTATTATAGAAGTGGCCGACCACTTGCTTAACCTCTTTTGATTATTATTTTTTTTTCTTCTTGCAAAACTTTCATGGCATAATCCTTGCTATTCATTTACAATTAATGAACGACCTTGATTGAAGGAATTATATACTCTCACAATTTTAAAAAATTGTAAGGGATCATAATTCACCAAAATTAAAGATAGTACTAACAAGTTAACAACATATATTTAACCCAAAGAATTAAGGCAACCAAAACAGCCTAACAAGTAACTAATTAACAAACAACGGACCAGATCGAGAGCCTAACTACGTACCAATTACATTCGTAGATAGTCCCCAAGACCCAACCAACCACCTATTTTGTGGGAAATGGTTAACTTAATTAGTCCTAATTACCAAAGACTAATTAAAGCCTAAATTAAGGATCATCGCATGCCTAGAAATCCTGCGATTAAATGCATGGTACAATTTTATGTCAAACCAGTACTCTTTGGGGCACAAAGGCATGCAAAGGCATCCCTAAGCACTACTTCTAACCGAGAAGGAACAATTATTAGGTGACTATTTCCACATAATTTCTCTATTCCTTTCAAATTTAACTCTCTCATGGCCATTGTCTAATTGTAACATAATTTTATCATGTTGCCTTTTATCATCCAATCCAGTTGCTTTCTAGGGAAATTTAAGTTCTAGTACCATAAGGAAAAAGTTTTACGCTATTTTTCTAGCAGCTTAAATATGATATTTAAAAGATGATTTGACCGATCACTATGGTTCATATATTGACTATAAATGATTCGGCAAAGATGGTACGAACCGTGGTAGCCAGAATGCTTTGATCGATGCATCTTTTATTATTATTATTAGTTTTTATTGGTATAATAGAAGAACTTAACTACACATAATAAACATTACAACGACAAAAAAAATCAGAAAAATTCATAACCAGATACAAGCAAATCAACAGTAAAATTCAATTTAAACAAACAACTAACACTTCACTGCTCCGAAAGGAGACCTCAAAAATAAAAGTCAAGCAAAAATGACACCAACGAAGTTGGTAGGGGACCCAGGTAGAAATAATGAGTATTGCTAACAAGAGAACCCCATAACACTTAGCTCATGACTAGCTTTCGAGACATATAACTGGAGGAACTAAGAGGTATATTTACAACAGATTCAACAATGGAGGAATCTCCTTCTAGGGCAACGAATCTAAAATCCCACCTCAGATTTTATCAAAGTTAGATCCGGATCTAAGAAATTTGAGGAACCAAAAAGGCTCTTTGGAAATGAGCTCTCCAAGAAAGAGCCAGGAGACCATGAATTTGCTGTAAAAGACCCATGGTAACAGTGGCGCATATAACCTACGCACATGCACCAAAGAGGTGCGCGTGGTACACCCATAAGAATAGGAGTCATAGGATGGAAAATAGCATAGTGCTAGTGAAAGTAGGAAGAGGGAGCGTGGATGGATAAATGTAGATTTAATCTCCAAAACCTTAAGCAAAAAGACGGAAAATAAAAAAGCAGTAAAAGTAATTACCCGTCTAAAAAAGTTGGTGGTGGAAACATCACATTGAGAGGGGAAGGGGAGTAGGTTCTTCCCCTCCTCTCTCTAGCGAGGAGCGTTGATCATGAGAGAGTTTTTCGGAGGGAGCATGTTTCAAATGAGTGATACAATTAATCAAAGAGTTAACCGTACGTTAAACAGTTTTAATGTAGGTACGTTTTTATTATGACGAAGGTAGAAGGTAGAAAGCTTTAACTTTTCTAGGAAACTGTCGTCATACGAACTCGATCTTTTATTGTAGTCTCAGAAGTTATGTCAATATATTCATTATTCATTCATCCAAAAGGAAAAACTCTTTACAGAAGATAGCAATATATTAATTTCAACATATTACGCAATATTGCAGAACCATATAATATGATCAGAAATGATTTGTTTCCTCCTTTGGTCCTTCTTTCAGAAAAACTTAAAGCTAGAGGATATATATATATAACACGTCTCATATAGTACTACATATAGGAATCGAACATGCAGATATATATATATATATTAATTAAGGATGATTCACCCTTGTCTGTCAATATGGGCACAATATCTAGCCTCAATCTCAAATTTTACCACGACTTGGTAGAAACTGTGCTTCAAAAGTATTAAGCAGGCGAGTAGATTAGCATAGGACCCAAAACAAAGAAAAAGGAAGACACCTTTTGGTCTTGGTTAATGCTACAAGAGTTTTTTTTTGCTTTGATTTCCTAGTCAACTTGTTACAAAAATAGTCTAGGCTGAATATTTGACTTGTAGGAAACATATTAGTACAAGAGAAAATAATAATTAATTAATGGCATTGATGATGTTTATTGCACGATTAATTACGTTAAACTTTAAAGTGTCATGAATGTATAAGTGGGCTCTAAATTGTTCTGTTTGGTGCATGGAGTCTCACTTTAATGATTCAATGGTTAAAGATTGAGGATATATGTGATTAATTGGAACAAGATAAGTATTGGGATCGAACCTTCCTTCAACTTTTTAATCATTTTCGTAGAATCAAACCTAGCTAGCTAGTTGCATTATCGTTGATTTCAACGGTTCTGGTGCATGTTCTTTGAATCGCCTAATATATTGGGGTATAAAGAAAAAGAAAAAGAAAAAAGAAGAACCATTTACGAATAATTTGAAGGATCCTGCTCCTGGGGATCCTAAGACACAGGTTAATTAATGCTCCCTTAATAATGTAAGTTTTTGGATTAAAAAAAAAAAATGTTAGTGGGATTTGAACGGCCGAATTGGGTTTTCGTTTGGACATATGTTAGTTGTACAACTTTTACACAATAATTGCACAATGCTGACGTGTAAGTGAGTTTTAACCTCTCCTAATGTTATCGAGCATCATTTTTTTTTAAAAAAAAAAAAAAAAAAAAAAAAAAAAAATTTAAAACAAACTTACACGTTTGCATTGTTGTGCAATTATTCTTTGGTTTGTTCTTCTTGATATTTCTCCACGGTTTGATTGTCTTTAAGAGTAATAATTGAGTTAAATATGGAGCACTAAATATTTCTTGACCTATATATCCTTAATACATCAACAGAAGTCCATTAAAATAAAAATTGATGACACTAACCATTTATTCAAATTTATATATAGTTATATCTGCATGTAGCCGGCCATGCCACTGATATAATAATAATAATAATAATAATAAAATCCCCTTCCTCTCTTGTTTTTGAATAATTAATTAAGACCTAGGGCCGCCTCATTGGAAAATCTTTTTTTTTTTTAAAGGAGGAATGGAAAAGCAAATTAAATGCTCGATCGCCTAATGCCCTAAGAAATAATATTTTTTAAATACTAATATATTATTATTATGTGGTCTAAGAATTACTACTTTACAAATTAGAAAGAATAGAGATATCTCATTTTGTCGATATGGTTTAATTTCTCTCCATAATAAGGATAGTTTCACCTACTTAATTTGATAGAAAGCAATTCTCAAAAAAATTGTCGTACATATATATCAGCAATTACATTCATTTTTCAAATATTTTTTCTTCTTTTCTTTAACAATTCATATTCTATTAATCTTTCATTTTAACCTCCCCCCTCTCCCACTTTATCTCATTATATGTGATTAGTAGTTCTAAATCTTAAAAAGTAAGAAAAATTATTTTGTATTTTTTATATTAAATATAAAACTTTAACATCTGTAATTAAAATGTTTTATTTAAATTTTTTATCTTTTGCTTTAATTTATATCAATCTGCCTTCATAAGACCTTGCCATGTTGCCGAAATTCTCTCTCTCTCTCTTTGATCTCTCGCTTCAAGGAAAAGTAGCAATATATATAGAAATTAAACGTACTATAATTATTCATGTAGTTTAATAGTATATCTTATTTTTTGAAAAACAAAAGCTTGTGATTTAACTTAATAAACACAATATTTTGTATGCTCAAAAAGAAAGAAAGAAAGAAAGAAAAGACTGAATTTTTCCTTGAGCCTAGGTTGGAAGTTCCTTCAAACTGATCTCTAAAAATGACATGTGTCCTTTTGCATGTAAAAACCACATACAAATATTAGAGTTCCTTCTAGCGTCCTTCTGGATGATCGACATGAATTTAATAATATTAATAAAAAATTATTTCAAAAGGTGACCTACGAAATGTAATTTTTTAAGCAAAAAAATTAAATGCACATCATCCAGAAGGACGTAAGAAGAAGCTATAACAATTGTCTTTTAAATAATAAGTATTTCTTACATGCAAAAGAACACATGTCATTTTTATAGGCTGAATTAGAGGAAATTCATCTAATCTAGTTTGAAGAAAATTTATGTTCCAAAAAAAGTATAATATATTTTTTTATTATTAAGTTACTTGCACGTAGATATTTTATAAACCTACAATATTAGTACTCTTTATCACATTATTTTAGTATAGTATTGCAGTTTTATAAGAAAAATATTAAAGCCATAGATGGCCCCCATATCTGCGTCCTTGAAGTGATGCCCTCAGTACCCGATTGAAGCACCATCCTAATTAACGCAATGAAACGGGAACCAAAAGGCTTAAATTTAGTTATAATTTATTTAATATCTTTTGTCCTTTCACAATGACTTATTGACTTTTTTTTTCTTTTTCTTTTTTTTTTTTCTTTCTTTTTGCAAAAACTAATTATATTTGCCGTATGACTTTTGAGACAAGTTGGGCTCCCATTTCTTAATTGCACCATCTCCTGCCAACATGGGCACAAGCCTTATCCCCCCAATTTCAGCGTTGGAGTGAGGAGGGTCCTTGGTCGGCGTGTTTCAAGAAGCTTTGTCCTTTTAGAGAGAAAAAAAATGCCACTCTATCTATTTGCAGATTCCAAAAAAAATTGACTAGAGATGGGGTATTTTTTCAATGGATTAGTGTGCACAAAAATTATGTAAATCTATAATTTTTTTTTTTTTTTAGAAAAAATTATGACCGGATCAAGATTTCTTGCAATTGAATGGGTATAGAAGCACCTCCATCAATTACGATTGATTTTAAAGGAATGTATGCGGTTTTTTATGGTTTAAGTTTTTCTTAAGTAATTTTCAGCAAATAGTTACTAGCTACCTTGGTAACGCTCAGATAGAGTAGTCACAGTTGATCGCCCTCTTTTGCCTTTTTTCGAATAAAAAAGCGCGCACACACACACAACTTGGTAAAACCAAATACGATCATTACCCAATCAGTACTCTTCTCGATCATCCCAATCACCCTTTTGCCCATTTGGGACTGAACTGCAGTCTTTTGATGTTGATTTTGATTTATTTCAATTGTTTGAAGATTGAGTAATTAGAGAGAAATTGAATTTCAATTTCGGTCGGGGCCATGAATTTAGGGTTCACCTTTTTCTATTGTAATTGCTTTAGATTGGTTGTTATATTGTGAAAATTCTTGTGTTAAAGCAATATCAATTGTTGTATGTTTCGGGTCGGGTAGGCTAGCTGTCAATTGTTAGGTGTTTTTGTTAGGATAAAATAAAAGAATGAATAAAAAAGAATATTTAAACTGAATAGAGAAAGATTTAGAGAATTGAATGTTTAGTATTTTTGAAGAGTGTCTAGCTAAACTTAAAAAAAAAAAAAAAAAAAAACGATTTTAATCATATAAAACAGATTTGTAATGATAAACATTATTAATAATGATAAACAGATTTGGAATAGACTTGATTCAAAAATGGCTTATGTTTTCACACAAGTTTTGTGTGCATGTGTACATAATTCTTATATTGATAATGATTTTTTTTTTTTTTTTGTAAAAAAAGGGAAAAACCTAATAGTTTTCATCTAGTACCCCGAATACAATAAAGTATGAAAAATAATTTTCAAAAAATATTTTGCTCCAAAACAAACAAACAAAAGTAAAGGTACCATACAATTTGATGATGTGAGGATGAAAAAATCAGCCCTTATATCAGTACTTATAAAAAAATAATTAAAAAAAAACAACTAATTTTTTCTGTCAAATCATTTCAATTGCATAACAATTCCATTACAGTCTAAATACTAATTAAATAACATTACTCTTTTAAAAATTTATGATAAAATGGTCTCCCATGGCATGCATGTGCAGATGGCTAGCTAGACGTGTACAACGTTTAAGGTTTGCTTTGAATCAAAGTAGGTATATTCGTGCACGAGGCAGCTGCCTGCGGCCCATGGTCGATATATGGTCCCCGGCCAGCAGGTTTTTGTTCTAGGAGTAGGAGATGCGATAATGTTACATAAAAATTAAAAAATTAAAAAAATGTTCATCAGTACTAATGGGACCACATTTATGATAAGTTTTAGATCATCACCTAGCTACAATAGTACAGTAAAATAATGATCCCATTTACCAATAAGTCTTCTTTTTATTTTGGTTTTTACTCGATTTCTAGGGATGGACCACAAGAGCATATATATCGATCTTCCATAACATAACATGTCTCTCATTTTTATTTTCATAGTCGATCTGTCGACTTTTATGTTCTATGAAAGTGATCAAATTATATGTATACAATAGGGGATAAGGATCAATATCGGACCACATGAAACATACTCACTTGTCCGAGTAGGTGAACGGGAATCAAAAATTTATTTGGACAGGTAAACTAATATGAACTTCCTCATAATGTGCTAGCAATTTGAACAGCAAATTACTGAAAATCTCAATCTATTTTATTTATATATATATATATATATAGTCGGCTATTTTTAATTAGGCTTGAAGGAAGAATAATTTGTTGTTGTTAACCTAATCTCTTGCTTATTTAGTATGGGTATTTTTGATCGCGCTTAGGTGGGTCATTATATATATATATATATTCAAACGTCCTTCTCTGATCATGAGAGGAGAAGTACCACTAGATAACAAGATCATCAATCAATTGATTAAGATTGGACAGACTACCTCTTGCATTAATTTAAGTTGCATCTATTGTACATGCCAAACAAGTATATTGGAGATGGTGAAAAGGTTCTATCAATCAACTGATCACTCTAATTCTATGGTGATAGAAACTACACCACAATATACAGAAGATGAAAGTGACACTTATTTATGTAGTCCCCCCCATACAAGATCGAGAAACGTCCACTAGCTAGTACTTGACTTTATATATATATATATTTGCATAAGCGATCGAGCAATATTTTCATCATGACTATATATTGAGAATAGATAAATTACCACTATCTCTAAATAACTTAAGTAATGACCTAAACAGGTGTATGGTCATTTATATATTGAACAACTATCCTCATTGCCCAGGCTAGCAACACACAAAAAATCAGATCACTAGCTTTTTAAAATGATAATAAACTATAGGTTATAAAAATCAAATCAAATTACTACATGTTTTTTAATTAAGGAATTACAAAGTAAATTGCAAGCTCTTTGTAGGAAGCAGTACTACAAATTAAAATACATGCAATATTTAAGGTTTTTAATTACTTTTTCAACAGCCTCCATTAAACCAAATTTCAAGAAATAATCATGTTCAATTAATGTGCTCCTCTTTGTCTTTGTGATGTCAAAGTCATCTTTGCTCGCATGATGTCTTCTTCTTTTAGGCTCTAGGCTTGTGATTTCTTCTTTCAGGATCTCCAAAAACCCATCTCAACTTTTAACTCGTATTCAACTAAAATTTGATTTTACACAAAATTGTAGAAAGTCGTTTTAACCCTAAACTGTAGAAAGTTCGTACTAATTAAAGAAACATATATATATATATATATATATATACGAGAGCAACGACGTACAGTCGCACTGATCTGTACAACTATAACGACATGTCGACATCCATATATAGATGAGAAATATTTGTACAGTCTATATAAGGACTTTCAAGCTTAAGCATTGAAGCATTTTGTGGACTCAGTTTTTTCTAAAGGCTCAATCATTGACCTAAACATGTAGCCTAGCCCTAAAATTATAAAGTTTCTAAACCCAATAGAACTGCTTATTGACTAATTGCAAACTCTATAGATTTCTTAAACAAAATGATGGTCTAAATCAGAAATCAATCAAAGTGATCAGTTCCTTGTTTGACAAGAGAAACAAAAAGGTTGACAATTCTTCTTTGTTGGAAAATATACTTTCCAATTAAACAGAAGATATATATATATATATATATATATATATATATATATATATATATATATATATTTTGGATGAATATTAAACAGAAGATTAATTTAATTAAGTTGCAACAGTACTGTATATGTTGTACTGATCGGATGAGATTACAATTAGTAGAGGGTATACCCCTACACTGCAACGCACGCTATAGCTAGGACCGTTTGACCAGTCTACAAGGTCCAAGAAATTGAAGAGTTTAGTGAGAACGGGAACATCCACGAATTACAAAAGGAGCATATATACACCTGTCAAACGAGTGCGCTCTGCCATGCTACAGTACTATACAAGGATTAAAAAAATATGCATATAGGATTCTTCCGTGCTCCGATGCCACGTTCTTCTTAGTATTCTTCTTCCTACTTTTAATGCGTCAGAACTCAGAAGAAGAAAACATTTTAAAGGGAATATCTGAAACCTATGAACAATTATAGCATTTGAATAGCGAGATAAAGAAAGATTAGAAAAGTAAGTATAGAAAGAGTTGTTAAAAGGAGGATTAATTGAGGTTTGACATTCACAAGAACAGGAAGCTAGCTAGCGTGTATATATGGTAAGACTTTAATTTTCAGAACTAGCTAGTACTGAATGGGTTGTTTTTTTTTCGGCAATAATTAATATTTAAGTTAGACAGCAGACAATTATGTATATTTATCATGCATTATCCTACAATTATAAAAAGCAAAGCGTACGTATATATATATAATAGGTAATTAATGACCAACTGCCTGTTTTCTTCTAAATAAATTCAAACACCCCCATTAGAGTCCTTGCTTGGCGTCATGGGTTTGACGTCATGCCGTGAGTAACATCGATCCCACGTCTTTCTCCGATCCCCTGGCCTTCTTCTTGTTTTCCATTCTCCAAGCATGAATGTCTTTTTGCTTAAAGATTAGGCATGAATAAGAGCTAGCAAAATATTTCACACCAACAAATTAATTAAGGATCAACTTGGTGCGAAAAACGAGTAATACTATACTCCATACCCATCACACCGATTGACATTTGGCGTATTCTAAGTTCATGTTTGTCATAGTCATGAAATTTGTTGATCACCCACTAAATGTTATAAAAAAATGCTATTTTTGTTGAAGTATTGATAATTTTTTTAACGTGTCACTAAAAATGGGAGAAGATAAAAAATATATGTATTGGGAAAGAAGCAGTTGTACAATTAGTGAAAGTGAAGGCCCGAAGTCATCGGGTTTGCACAAGTGGATAATATTAAAAATATAATTTTAATATAATTATTGTACAACTCTAAGACACATCGAGGCGAGATCCATTATATAAGTTTCATTTTAATGTGCTTTAAAATTGTACAATAATATTACCCTGATCGTACATGAATCAGGGCCCTAGCCTGCACAAGTACTGCAAGTCGATCTGCAAGAGCAAACTCAGCAAAGACAGAATGCCCCCTCCTGGTCCCGCAGAGCTCAGGCTGACACGATTTCCGTACGGACTGCCTTCAAACCTGTGGCTCAAAATGAGACAGTAACGACTATGCCCCACTCTAATCCAATCACAGGTCGACAACGCATTCTGCAAACCAGCCTGGTTTCCTTCCTACAACTCTGGTTTCCACAATACCATTCCCACTCACTCTAACTAGCGTTATAATAAAAATCATATTCTCTCTATCTCTCTCTGCCTGCTTTATTCTTTCTTTCTTTCCCATATATACATAGAGAAAGCCTTTTGCTTCACATTGTAACTAAAAACCCTTCACAGACACAAAAATAGAAAGATACCCATAATACACTAGAACGCCTTCTTCGTGATGTTTTTTTCTTCGTCTCCTTTGAAATGAACCCTCGTTAGGGTTTTTCCTGGAATTTTTTTCCTGGTTTTCTTTCTTTTAGCCGTTTTCCCCCGGATTTTCTGAGTGAAAAAAAGGTTACACCAAAATGGGGAGAGGTAGGGTTCAGCTTAAGCGAATCGAGAACAAGATCAGCCGGCAAGTGACGTTCTCGAAGCGGCGGACCGGGTTGCTCAAGAAAGCTCATGAGATCTCGGTGCTGTGCGATGCTGAGGTTGCTTTGATTGTGTTCTCTACCAAAGGGAAGCTCTTTGAGTTTTCCTCCGATTCCAGGTTCATACTTCTACTTTAAAGTTTAATCTTCATCTGTTTTTTTGTAACATTTTAGAGTTTTGTTTTTTCTTTTTATTTTATGAATCTCTTTTGTCAACTGGGTAGGACTATTTCCTTGTTATTATTCACTGTCACTAAGTTATGGGGCCTGAATATATATTACGGTAAAATCATCAAATCCAGTTCATCCCTGGACTGATGTATTTGTATGTCATGGCCTGCTGCATATTACACCAATATCATCAAATTTAGTTCACTCACCATTCTCTCTTCCTTTCCTTCATTTTCTCACTTTCTCGAGCACAGGCTGCTGAATAGTACCAGCAGGGAAAAAGAAAACGATTTCTTTCTTACCTAAAAAAAAAATGACAGTATGTTTTAGTATGTGTGTCTTTGATAGATTAGTCCAAAAGAAAGATTATCTTTTCGTAAAGATGTTGGTCACAGTTTCACAGACACTACAATCCATCTATTGGGTCAGAGCAATAGTAGAAATCTATTAATCTAGTTTGAAGTATTATACAAGTATGCAGTACAAGCAGAATTTATATTTTTTAGATGAATAGCAGCAGAATTTATAATGTACAGACACTGAGTGTCCTTGAGCTGTGTGTCACGGTGCGTGTTGTTAGTTTTACTCGGTTTTGTAACCTAGTATTTGCTATATGTCCGATGTTGGTGGTGCACCGACGAGGGTACCTCCTCAATGATTTTGGTCGTGGAAAGGGCTGCGTATAAAAAGTTAGTTATTTTTAAGATCTCCACAAAGATATTCGATCCATATAACCATTTTTTAGACCAGACCATGAAAGCTAGGGATACTTTTAATATACACGCTGATATTATTTATATATATTTGGTTCTAGGTAAGATTTTATTTTATTTTATTTTATTTTATTTTTTTCTGTCAATATTATAGAAGTGCTACTTGTACCATCCGATTTTCATCACATCTTTCTCAGGTTCTTTTGTTTTGCTAGGCATTCATATCTTGACTTTGTACGGTAAATTAATTGCTTATTTGTACCTGGTTGATTAGAGATCCTTTCACAAAAAGAGACTTCAACGAAGAGGCTGACTGTCATACAATGCAGAAACATAACACTTAGAAAACTCGGCCAAAGCAAGGGGGGTTTATATAT
Organism: Alnus glutinosa; assembly: GCF_958979055.1. Lineage (NCBI taxonomy): Eukaryota > Viridiplantae > Streptophyta > Magnoliopsida > Fagales > Betulaceae > Alnus > Alnus glutinosa. The sequence continues at coordinate 32,561,506 of NC_084887.1, read as the reverse complement.
TTCGAGACTCACTAAAGCTTCTTCACATTATACGTCTCTAGTTAGGGCGAGCGTAAAGCATTAATTGTGTTAGAAGTTTGGCCCATGCCATTTAGACAGAAGTATTTAATATACTTTGGAAACAACATGACTTTTTAGATAATGAGAATAAACTGCATTCGAACAGTTAATAGTAAGAATATACTGTGCTAACATATTAGTTAGGTAAATCGTAAGAATTTTTTTTTTTTTTTGAATGAGTAAATCATATATAAGATTATAGCGTGCTAACAATAAAGAGATCGATTCGAACCTTAATCAACAATATGAAAATTATTTAGCTAGAGTGAGACTGGTTGGTGAAAGAGAAGTTTTATGAGTATCCTCCGAAAGAGATTGTTTCGTTGTTAGATCATATTACAATGTCTTGGTTCACAATTAATGATGGCTTTCATTTCCCTTGAAAGAGTGTTTGGCAGACCAGGATTCTTTTGAGGGCGACTTTTTTTTTTTTTTTCCTTTGTTGGGTCCAACGAAAAATCCTTACCATAGATAATCTGAGGAAACGACATGTCATCGTAGTTGATAGATTTTGTATGTGTGTAAAACAAGTGAGTAATCCATGGACCATTTTCTTCTTCATTGTGAGGTTACCGATGCCTTACGAGATGTTTTCTTTAGTCAATTTAGGTTGTTTTGAGTTATGCTAGATGAGTAGTCGACTTATCTATGCCTGGTGCTGGACTGCCGGTAGCGTTCGAAATGTTTTTGTGTGGAAGATAGTTCAACAATGCCTGTTGTGGGCTGTAAGAGGACTTTGGAAGAAATTGAGTCCTTATTTTTGTATACTCTGTATCTTTGGACAATAGTTTTTGTTTAACCTTTGGTGATTAGTTATCACAATTTCCTTATTCTTTTTTTTTTTCCTTTTAGTTAGGTGTTTTCTCATATGTACTTCCTGTATACCTGTGACACCTTACGCTTTTAATAATATTTAGAATACTTATAACAAAACAATATGAAAAGTATACTCACTTGCCAGCTGAACGACCCAAGGAAACATGAAAACAATACTCCCTCTCACATAATAGTGAGTTATATAATAAAAATTAATGATGTCATGTAAGAGGAGAGATTTTTTTTTATTATTATTTTTTTTAACGAAAGATCTGAGTATTTTATTGATCAAAAATCATGAGCATAAAACTCTTACATCACAAAGCATAAAGTTCTGTAAAATCATGGCCACATGCTATGGGGTTACAAAGTCATAGATACAAACAAAATTATAACAATAAAGTACTATTTATGACTTTCATATTCCGCTAACTCATGTATAAAAATAGTTAAAAAAACAGATCTGCTCCGAACAAACTAGATCTAAGACAAGGGTAACCAAATATCCTATAAAATTTTATTTAAACCGACCGTGAGAGATAACCCCTCATACCGAACTATTCAGGCCGTGAGAGATAACCCCTCACACCGAACTAACCTTTATCCCATAAATCGTTCATGAGGGTAGATCTATGGAGAAAAAAACTCTTATTCAAAACAAAAACACAATCAACAAACAGCAGTAGCTGCCATAGAGGAGATAAACAGCACAACACAGAGGTAGATGGACGGATGCATAGCAGAGATGCCCAAATTGCTGATCTGGTCAGAGAACACTTGCAAACAAAAGAACAAACAAGAATGAGAGAGGGAGAGTTGGAGCAAGGAGTAGAAAGTGAAAGAAAGAGGAGGAGGGAGCAGATTTAAGAGGAGAGAATACTAGTTGCATGAGCATTGAATAATTTTCCATGTATACCACCACAGTTGATTTAGTTAACATACTTTGAAGTACTTTAAATTCAATAAATGTTTCATTAAAAAAATTTTGTATTAGATCATATAAGTGCATTTACTGAGTTTTCAGTATATAAGAAAGCCTTTCAAATCAGAAGTATTGCAAAGGCTCTTTGACATTCATTCTTTTTTAGATTTTGTTTTGGGTTAGATCCAAAGTTAACTCTTTTAAGAGTGTTCGTCCGGTGCAACGCAGCGTAGTGGGTCGCAAAAAATAACAAACGCAAGAATCACAACTCTTCCCAAAATCAAGAGTCAATCAAGGATTCGAGGTAGGATAGAAAAGAAAACCACTCTAAAAGTCTTTCTCATTGATAACTAACAAAAAAAAAATACACAAAAGTTAAGGCTAGCTCTAGATAGTTGTAACATATATTTATACTACCTAGACTCCTAAACCTAATAAAACACTGAAAGAAAGTCGGATTTCAAAAATTTGTCGCAACTCGTTCAAACTGGGTCATTTCTCATTCGAACGAGTAAAAATTTCATCACTCGTTCGAACCTATAAGTGGCTCATTCAAACTTGACTGGAGTTTCACAACTTTCTGATGAAGTCTTTCATACTTTTCTAAAGCGGCGTGTTCGAACTGAACTTAGGACAAGCTTTGGAACAAGCTATTCCAACTCGTTCTAAATCTCGTTTGAACTTAAACTTAGCAATCACTTGAGAAAACAATCTTACAAAACTATAAAAGCTAAAGCTAAGGTTAACAGGAATAAATGACTATTTAAAATAAATTTTTATAAAGAAATTCAATTACTGGTACCTAGAGCAAACCCCGTTTCTAGTGAGTTAGTGCAAGGCTTTTTTTTTCTTTCAAAAACCTAAAGGAGTAAGAAAATTAAAATACAATAGAAACAACAAAACCAAGTTAAAAAAACACGTAGGATCAATTCCATAATGACAAAGAAGATCCACATAATTCTTCAACTTTGAGCCCCTATCAACTCAATCAAACACTTACTTCAAGATCTACTATTATCCAAAAATGAAAATAAACAAAAAAAAAAATTCTAGTTCTAGAAAATTTAAATAAAGACTAATAACTAACTACATCGCTCATTATAGAATAAGAATGATAATTTGTCATAATCCCAAGTCAATAACATGCTGAGATTGATTTGCATGCTTGTAAACCTTATCGGAATTTTCAACATTCAACTATTAAATCATAATCAAAAGAAGAAAACCAATCAACATATATTTACAAACAAAATAGAAATTAAGCTTTTTCAAAAAGTCCATAAAGATAAAACCATACTAAAAATATTGAATTATATGAGGAAGTCATTGGATAGGTCAGGCAGCATGGCTAGTAATTTAGGGATTTTGAAAGATAAATTTCACATTGGATAAAGGGATTATGTACTGGTGAGATAGCTACAAGTGACTTTAGTTAAGGACTCCAATTGTGACTTCGACTAATTCTTTGGAGTATAACATAGATATAACTAGTGTTTTTTGTTTATAAAGGTCTAGACAAGGGCATCACAAACAACCTAATAACAACACGTAGTGCTTGGGCAGTACTATAGGATATGTGTTAAGTTCTATGTCCAACAAGGATATTGAAGATTTGAACAAGGGGGATTATGATACCTCATATTATTATAGATATGTATTAAGTCTGATTCTAAAGAGTTCCATCTATAGTTTTGACTAGTTAGTTTAGAGTATATAGTGTCTAGAACTTCTCCAGGTCATGATAGTTGTGACTAACACCTAGATCCTTAGCTCCTACAATTGAAAGAACTCTAGCCATGATGAATTCTTTGGCTCTATAGATTCTAAATCAATCTTTATGAAGAAGATTAATATGATCAAGTTGATAACCTATTAGCAGTACAAGGCATCTTGGTGGGCTACTTATTGTTGATACAGTTTTCGGTATGATGACGTGTCACTTTGTGATTCGCCTTGTTCTTCTTAATCTACCAAATAACAATCAACTTGTCGAGGGTGTCGACTGATCCAGCTCCGATGCCTAAGTCAGTAAACGATGTCAAAGAGTATTCAGTATAAATTAGATAATGCAGCTACTTTAATACCTGGGGTGTGTGTCTATTAGATAATGCAGCTTGTTTAATCCTAAAATGCAAGCCTATATAGGTAGGGTTGACACTACGTTAAATATGGACAATTATGCACACAAAAAAAAAAAAGAATGATTGTTACCATCTTGCTCAAGTGAGGGTCAAGCAAAAAGTTTTTGTTTTGACTTTTACATTGGTCCGCTTGAGCGATTATCACATGAGGGATCGAGCGAAGTTTCTGTCTAAGCTTAGTCATTGTTTGCTCCAGTGTCAATCTTGCGAGGGATTAAGTGAACTTTTGTTTGAACTTAAAATTTGTTCATTCGATATGGAGTTGAGCGAGGATTACGCGAGTCTTCATAAAGTTGAATTCTTGAATCATCTTTTGAGTTGGGCTCAACCACAATAAATACAACCCAAAGTAACCCATTTTTTTACACTAGGATTTGCCAACAAACATATATATATATATAAACCTAACTATCTCCACCATTTGGCAATTCGGTGACAAAGCATCAAAATATGTCTCAATCAAATGAAAAGTAACCCTATCAAACCACTAAAACATGGCTATTTCTTATTACATGAGACACCTTACAAATACACTATTGTGAAAAACTGAAACGAACCTACCTTCCTAAAAGATACACAAATTAAACTTACGTAATGCATAAAGAACATGTGTAGATAATAAACAATATAACAATAGTAATACTTCCTTTTTTGTCACTAAATGACAAAGGTGGACAAAGAAATATCAATAAAAGGGAAGAATATACAAATAAAGGATAACAACACACCAATAAACTTAAAGGAAACAGAGTGCAAGGTGTATGGTTACAAGGTGTAAGGACCTATGCAAACGGAAGCAAAACTGTGACGTCACACAGCGCCTGGTTATGGGAATGATGATGTGCTTATATGCATATTCACACCCTTCTTGACATAACGCGTTTTAAAGCCGTGATGGCCGTAATGGCCATGAAGCTATCAGAACTCCACAGTTGTGCATGCTTTTGCTAGAGTAGTACCGCGATGGGTGACCTCCTGAAAAGTCTGGTTCAGAGGAGCCAAAAGCAAACAATATTGTGTCGTTGGAAGTAGGTTATTACAAATGGTATCAGAGCCATTGTCCAACCTGAGATAAGGTGAGTGTGCACAAGCCCATGATGATTGCCAGCGAGCACTTGCTAGGACGCCAAGAATGAGGTGATCCCATGAAGGTCACCAGCGATGATGTTGGGTCCCAAGAGAGGGTGATTATGGCGTCGCATATCACCCGGATATAGGAATGATGATGTACTTCTATGCATATTCACACCCTTCTTGACACTGCGCGTTTTAAAGCCGTGATGGCCATGAATCTATCAAAACTTCGCAGTTAAGCGTACTTCTACAAGAGTAGTACCAGAATTTGTGACCTCTAGGGAAGTTTGATCCGGGGGGGAGCTAAAAGTGGACAATATTGCCTCGTTGGAGGTGAGTTGTTACAAAAACCAAGCAATGACTTAGGCATAAAGAACAAGCATCAAATAGAGATAATAAACATCAATCTAAATACTAAGATTAATATAACATCATCTTGCAAAATGTTCACAAAGTCCATAAATATATGAAATATCACATCTAACACCAAAACTAGCACCTAAAACCTAAGGGAAACTCACATTGGACCTAAATGCAATGACTTAGGAGTGCCTAGAATGCATAGAAAAAGGAAAAAAAAAATGGACAAACAATTCTTTGAGGCATTTCAAAAACACTTGGCGTGCATCCTTGAAACACAAATTTGCAAAACATTATTGAAGCTTGGAAATCGGCCTAAAAGCAAATTAGACCATTCTAACACCAACAACCACAACCAATAAATACAAAGAACCAATGGTTGCACTAGCCAAAGCTTGATATTGGGAACTAAACCTGGCAAAGGACAAACACAAGAAAGAACAAAAGGGCAAAAAATACTCTTCAGCCATTTCGGGATGTCTTGGGTTATGCCTAGACGGGTTATTGACTTGCTTGCATGTTGGTGGTCATCTGGTAGATCAAGGAGTGCTGCTGTTTGGAAAATGGCACCTATTTGTATCTTTTGGTGCTTATGGTGGGAAAGAAACAATATGAGTTTTGAAGACTTGGAAAGAACCTCGGATGAGATCGTTTCCTTGTTCTGTCACTCTTTGTTTTGTTGGACTTCGGCTTATGTCCATCCTTTGTATATTTCTTTTTCTGACTTTCTCACTCGCTTTTCTATTTCTAGATAGGTGTTTTCCCTGTATACTGCCAATGTACTAAAGGCGCCTTACACTTTTTCTATAAAATTGATCTCTTACCTATCAAAAAAAAAAATAGCTAAAGTAGCTATTGAAAAAGTATAATTCTCTATTTTAACTACTACTTTTTCTATATTCTCTCGAATATATTCTCTATTCTACTCTCTACTTGCATTTAGATATTATATGGTGTGGAAAAAAGTGTGAAAGAAATAGAGAGAGAGAGAGAGAGAGAGAGAGAGAGAGAGAAAGAAAGAAAGAAGGAAAGGGAGCGAGAAAATATTAAAAAACTATTTGTAGTGTGAATAGTGAATAGGCAGAATAACCTATTTTTACTACTCACACTAAAAGGAAAAAAATCTATTTTGCCTATTTTGCCAGAAACAAAAAATTGCTCATAATAGTCAAATTTTACTATTATGAACCATTAACCTATTCTGTTAGATCGAGATGCTCTTAGGACAATCCTAGACGAGTAACTAGGGAGGAGAAGATGCTTTGGTGAAGCAATGCAGATCAAATGGTGAAAAATTAAATGACTTCTAATATAAACAAGTGTGTGCGATAGTGTGCAACAAAATATCAAAATGCTGAAATAAATAAGACAGATATTTTGTTGACGAAACGGAAACTCAGTTAAGAGAAAAACCACCCCGGGGCAGCCAAACTCAGAATATCCACTATTCAGAAGACAAGAGTAGTTACAAAGTAGTAGCACTCACATACCCCTGATGCAGTAGTCGTACTTGAACTCTAACGTGTAACCCAACACGAACGCCTCCCAACCAATGTCAAATTGAACTGAATAACAACTGGAATAATAATGGAAACAAGCGAGAAAAGAGACAGAAGATTTACGTGGTTCGGTCTATGACCTACGTCCACAGAGTAAAGCCCAAAGGGCTACATTGTGCTCTTATTAACTTATCTGTCTATAATACAAAGATCCCTATTTATAGAGTTTAGAGTAAATATTAATATGGTAATCAAATCCCCATGATTTGATTACAATTCACCGTAAATAGAAAATATTACAATATCAACCAAATAAGGAATATACGGAAAATATAATATATTTTTCATATATTCTAATATCCCCTCTCAAACTCAAGATGGAAGAATTTGAAATCTTGAGTTTGATTCTTCTTCTTTCTTTGAATGGGAACTACTCCCCCTGAACAACCAAGAGCAACGAAAACCTTGAACGGGAATTACTCTCCCTGAAAACCTTGAACGAGAATTACTCCCCCTGAAAACCTGGAATCACTGATCAGAATCGGATCATACCCAAAATCGGGCGCTCATATGGCCCCCTGAAAACCTGGAATCACTAATCAGAATCGGATCATACCCAAAATCGGGCACTCATATGGCCCCCTGAAAATTTGGAATCACCGATCAAAACCGGATCATACCCAGAATCGCCGATTGGAATCGGCTACTACCCAGAACCTGAAAACCTGGAATCACCAATCAGAATCGGATCATACCCAGAACCTGAAAACTTGGAATCACAGATCAGAATCGGATCATGCCCAGAATCACCGATAGGAATCGGCTACTAAAACGGCCACTTCGGCCACCATCGGGAAAACGGCCACCTCAACCTCCACAACCTCGACGGTCAAAACTGCCACCTCGGCCACCAAAATAGCACATTCACGCCAAACATAAATTTCCACATGAATTCACGACAAACTCCATCAAAGAAACACAAAACCTGCCCCCACTGAATCCATGCGCACCACCCTCGTGATACCCAACCAAAATCGTACCCCACGACTGAACCAGCAAAATACCACATAGAACCAATAATAATCAATACCAGAGACTGCAAAAGCTTGAGAATAGCCGCCGGACTCACCAAAAATTCACACGACCAGAAATTCATACCAGAAATCCACACCCAGGACACCCAGCTCGAGAAGGAATGAATAACACATTGATTTCACCCTTCCTCGTTCACCACACCACACCGCCGAACAGCAACAGAACACCGACACACACGAGACCAAAACTGATTCACCTGAACCTCCAAAAATAATGCACTCGGCTAGACTCAGCACAGAACCTCCAAAAAATCTCTGTGAAAACTTCAAAAATAAAACTTGAGTAAAAAATTAAAAATCTGAGATACTAGCTCGAACCTTCAAGAAAAATTGCACAACCAGATCAACCGGTTCGGCTAGACGCGCCCAATAAAATGGCTAAGAAGTCCTACGTGAAGGCTTTCGTCAAGTTCGTCAACTACCAGCACAGACTCGTCCGAAAGTACAGAACCCCACAACTTTCGAACCAGAGATCCCACCAAACTCAGCCGACAGCACCAGACCGCACACCCTCCGAACCAGACAAAATCGCCGAACACCAGACCAACTAGATTGCCGATCGCACCATATCAGATCACCGGAAACACACCGACAGCCCCAAATCAACGAGCAGCACAGGACAGCAACCGAATCGCCGAAGGATTCCACAGAACCACCAGCCACCGGAGAACCACCGAACAGCCCCGAATCACCAGAAAAAGGGCACAGCCAAACCACTAGGGACGTAATCAAACAAAACACCAAAGGAACACGTCCATACCCACTAACCCAGGAAATTGAAAAACTAAGAAAACCTAATTTAGATGATTTTGCTCTGATACCATGTCAAATTGAACTGAATAACAACTGGAATAATAACGAAAGCAAGCGAGAAAAGAGACAGAAGATTTACGTGGTTCGGTCTATGACCTACGTCCACAGAGTAAAGCCCAAAGGGCTACATTGTGCTCTTATTAACTTATCTGTCTATAATACAAAGATCCATATTTATAGAATTTAGAGTAAATACTAATATGGTAATCAAATCCCCATGATTTGATTACAATTCACCGTAAATAGAGATATTACAATATCAACCAAATAAGGAATATACGGAAAATATAATATATTTTTCAAATATTCTAACAACCAAGTCACCTACTTGAAGGGGTCTTCAATGGAATCCTTTACCTTAGGGCCAACCCCTAAGATAGACTTCAGTTTCAGCACAGCAACAGTACTTGGCAACGGCTTGAGAGTGAGCAAATCAGCACAATAACTCTAAAATATAACTCTCTAAGCACTACGGAATTCACAACCAAATTCTTGCAGTTCTCAAGCCTAAGGACCTCTATTTATAGGTTGCAGGTTCAAATGAGCGTCTGGCTTGATAAACCTAGGCGCCGTCTGGACGGACAACTGTGCGATCGGCTTTCCAAAATTTCGCTGAAATTCTTTCCAAATTTGAGCCGTGTCTGGACGGTGTTGCCCTGTCGTCCAGATGGTCGCACCTTCGCTGCACGCAATTTCCATATTAAGGCTTCCCGCGTCTGGACCATAGGAATGATTGTCTGGACGGTTGATCTAATGCACGCAATTTCCATATATGTAGCTCGCGCGTTAGGACCATGAAGACTGTCGTCCGGACATCTGAATTTTGAATGCGCGACTTGCCTTATGGATGAGCGCGTCCGGATGAGAATCCACATCGTCCGGACGGTTGCAGCTGTCTTCCTATATCTGTGTTTTGGAAAGAAATTCCATAGCTGGTCGAACACTGAGTGTAGTCCGGACCTGCTGCTGAAACGTCCGGACGAATGCAAGCTGGAGCAGTTCGAAGCTTCTCGACACAGAGAAAGGTCCGGACGGAAAGTTCTCGTCTTCCGGACAGATGATGCTTTGGATGGTTAGGCGTCCGGATGGTATATCACGTCGTCCGGACGGCTGCAAGAGATCCGATTTCTCTGACTTGTAGACGATGCAGAATCTTCTAGAAGACTTCTGAAAAGCTGAATTCCTGTTTAAATGCATCATTACAAAAAAAAAGTGATTTTGTCCAACAGAATGTAGTCAATCACAAACTAACAAATGGTAACGAAGACTAAACCCTAGGTCTATTTGCACAAGTCTGCTCAAGTGATTAGGAGAAGTTTATAAACAAATGGCTTTAAAATGAAATGGATTGCGAGAGTTGTCACTATTCAATCTCACTCGAGCGATACTAATGTGAGTGTCGAGCGACACTAACCCCTTTAGTTATTAGTAGAATTGGAATTTTCATTCAAATGTTTTAGGGGTCTCAGTTGAAAATACTTCAGTTAAATATGACCAACAGTACCACAGTGGTGGTAGGTAGGAAAAAACCTACATGTAGGTTGTTTCCTAGGAGAAGGTCTAGACTTGGACTTTGAGACAATATCAAATGCCACAACCTTTTTGCCCATATCTTTATAGGCTTGACAAGCCTCGACATCCTCCTTTTTACCTCTAGTGGAGGGAGGAACAAAAACAGTTTTTCCTTTAATGACAAAAGGAGAACGTGAAATATAAGGGATCAAAGATCCCATTTCAATGAACCCTAACCCACCCTTGTCACTCTAAAGCATCAGGTTGTGCCATTAATGCCTCTTTCTCATGCATGTTTAATTTCATCAAGTGTTTTGAGGGAATTTTTATTGATTTTTTTTTTTCAATTTAGTACATTCCTAAAAAAACTAATTATAGGTCATCTGAAGATCACTCTCATCATTGTTTGGTAGAACTTTTGGCACCCAGCCCAAAATGTGTGGTTGTGATACAAATTCTTATAACAATGTAAAGAAGATTGGAGTAGAACCTAGAATTCTTCCCGTCAAAGTTTCCTAAAGAATCCAATTAATGCAAAACATTATTTGTTATGTTTTAATAAATTTCTACATTTTCTCTTGGTGTCACCCTATAGCCGAACATAATATGATAGCAAAATTTAGTTCAATTTTCTTTCAAAATTTCATTACAGAAGCCTTATTATACAAAGGACGTCTTATGATTTTGGCACAGAGATCATAATGATATCTTTTGGTAAATGGATCCAACTCATGAAGTTGTATGTTGAAGTACTGTGGTCTGCTAAATTCTTCAAAGCACAGAACAAAGTATAAGAAAAACAAAAAATGAACAATCATCTTCCTTAGAATTCATTTGGGATTATTGGTGGAGCCATAGAGCAATTATCTTAAAACTTATTAGGATGAATTGCTTGATGGAAACACCTATCTGATAAAATAATAATAATAATAATAATAAATAAATAAAAGGTTCAGCAAACTTCTATGTCAAAGAAGAACAACCTTTTTTCTTCACAAGTAAAAACAAAAAGAAACTAGAGTAGAAAAAACTGGCAATCTTCTTAAAAAAGTGTTTATTGATGGGTTTCAGAGGATCTCAATCATTGATATTTGATTAAGAGAGATGGAATTTATGTGATTTCTGTTGAATGTATGAACTTGAGGGAGAACCAGTAAATCATCTTGTTCTGCACTATATATCTATTAGTATATGAGTTGTAGTACTGTACGTTTCATGTTTTCTCTTTTCAACTGTTACGGGTTCCACCACATTAAACTCATGCAGTGGAAGATGATTCATTGACTCCGAAAAGAAAAGTATCTTAGGGTTTTTAATATGATATAATATTACAGTTGTTAATTTATTGGTTATGCGGGTACGTAGCTAGAAGAGGAAGGAAATTAAAGAGTATTAGAAGTTCAAATACAAGAGATGGATAACAATGGAGCACGTACGACGACGCTCAAGCAAATGCTTTTAATCAAGAGATCAATAGAATGACTTGGTTAATTTGACTCACATCTTCAACATTAATATATAGGAATTACACCAACAATCCCTGTTATTACTACTAGAACTTCCAATTCTCGTTTAGACACTTTCCAATACAAATATTTCAACTTCAAAAATAGTCAAAACACAAGGTATAATACTAAACACAAATTACATACTTGATACATACTACCACATTTCCCAGATCGATGTACAACAAGCATGGACTAAGACCTATGCATAATATATATATATTTTATCAATATATAAATGAAAAACACAAACTTATTGTGCCCCATGCATATCCTTTTTGGCAGCATGGACAGGACTTTGGAACGATATGAAAGGTACTCATATGCCGAACGACACCTTATGGCAACTGATTCTGAGACGCCACAGGTATTTCGTGCACAGCCTACATATATCCCGAACATGAGTTATATTGTGTTTCATGCGTTCTCCCTGTGAATGTTTAATTACCTAGGTATATATATACTCCTATTATTTCTCACATTGCATGTCTTTTTAATAATCTCCCCTCTCCTCAACATTAGAACCAAAACCAGGTCTTCTCAAGTTTGCTTTGCTTTGGGTTTAGGGACTTGATCAGTCCAAGCATAATTATTAGTGGATCCTTATATATGAAAAGCTTTCACATTTTATATGTTATAGAGTAATGTTACAAATCACACTTTTATCTTCTAACAATCCAACTATGACCTCCATAATTCAGGTATTACGGCTCTGACCTCCGTAATTCTAGGCATTACAGCTCTGATCCTTGTAATTCTAGGTACGTATTACGGTCAACTGACTCCGTAATTCAGTCTAAATAGCTGCAGAGGTCATTAGAAAGAGGGTAGAGCAACCAGCTCACAAGAATCTGATCTTGGCATTGTCAATCATCATATGCACGATTTGGAAAGGTAGTGGAGCCATCAGATGGAGTGATGAGTGGAGATGGAAACTAAGTTGTGCCGTCAAGATAGTCCAACACTAGATTTCCGTAGAGATGGAGAAAGAAATGGGACAGCCACATATGATAGTTGTCCTCACCGAGCTTGTTGGTAATGGATATGCATATATGCAATAGAATAAGGATCACATAGCCCTAGCATTGGAGAATGAGTGTGGGAGATGATAGAAGTCTCAAGTCCGTTTGGTTTAGCGGTTCAAAATGTGTGGTTTGAAAAAATAGCGATTCCAAAATGCGAAAACGCAAACTTTCACTCAATCTAATTCACTGTGTACAGTTTGCAGTATATGCAGAAGTCACGTTGAGGTAGTTTATGTCTCAATATTTATCTCTATCATACTGTTACATTGAATTCCTATATTTATCTCAGGCTAACCTCATGCTTAAGATTGTTTTTGGCTCAATTCACCCATGTGCATGGGACTCTCTACCATGATGAAGAATCCTGGAGCTCTTTATGCTTGGGGTGGTCTTTCTCTGTTTTTGAATCTGGGTTTGACGTTTGCGTTAGACAGCTTTGGCCATTATTTTAACAGTGTCTGAAATGTAGTTTAGTACCACTTCCATTGAATCCCATGGCTTGGCTTATGTAATTTACCAAACACCAAAATGATTTATTGTACAGTGCTTATAGAAAGCAGTAGTTTGTGCAAATGAATACTGTGATTTCTTTAACCCTTGTTTGGATGCTGTATATATAGGGAGGCTGGTCTCTGGAATTCCCCAAGCTTTCGGCTAGAATTGAAGTTTTAGAAAGGAACACAAGGTAATGACTTGAGTTTTTCTGCCATATTAGGACAAAAAAAGGCACCAATTGTTAAACTTGAATGCCTTTGTATGAGTATTTAAAGAATCAGAATCAAAGCCAAAAAAAAATATATATATTAGATTTTGTTCAAAGAGTCAATTAAGGGTAGAAATGCTTTCAAGATTTCTCAACATAATAGTATGCGAATGAAAGAATATGCTTAAGCTCAATGGATCATGGCGTTGGACACAGAAATTGCTAAATTTGTGGATTAAATGCTTCTTGATTGGAGGAAGGCTTTGGCAAAGAATCACACATATTTCACATTGACCAATGTAGGAACCTCTTGGGAGAAGATCTGGACCCCTTGAGTTTGAGAGAGCTTCAAAATCTGGAGCAACAGCTTGATATAGGCCTGAAACGACTCCGAACAAGAAAGGTGATTTTAGCTCCTTATTGCATTGTTTTCAATTTACACACAAAACGATTTTTAATTTACACTCATTACATGAATCAATTTAACATATGATATTGACGTATATATGTGCAGAACCAACTTATGCATGAATCCATTATGGTGCTGCAGAAGAAGGTAATTAAACATGGTTAAGCATGCGTTTGTGAATTTAAAATCTAAAATACAGTACTGTGTGGGTGATGATCTTCAAAACTAACTTTTAGTGAAAATTTGACTTGTTTTTAAATTGAAAGGAAAAAGCCCTGCAGGAGCAAAACAACTTGCTATCGAAAAAGGTAAAATCTGGTCCATGATTATAATATTTCCTAGTTGGAGTCACTTCTGTAAAAACTACCTCATGTTTATATACAATTTTTTTTACTTTTTATTTTTTTTTTTACAAATAGATCAAGGAAAATGAGAAAGCAGTGGCCGAACATGCACACCTAGGGCAACCAAGCATAGGCCAAAACTTATCCACCTTCATGCTCTCCCCACCACAACATCCACAGCCACCGACAATACCGCTTCCTTCTCTAACTTTTGGGTACTCTCTCTCTCTCTCTCTAAATCACATTTTTGTGAACATGTGTGTTGATACATGCATGGCCTATGGATAATTGAGTCCAATCTCTGATTATACATGGCAACTGCTGGAAGGAACAAAAAAGAAAAAAAAAAAAAAAAAAAAAAAAAGGAGGACATCAAAGTACCATCCATCAATCAGGCCGCACTATTAGGTTGAAGCAACATCCTCTCAGGCTAGATTAGGCTTGTTTGATTATTCGAGAACTCCTAATCGAGCTAAATATAGATTGTTTAATTAAAAAAACTATGCAGAGGTACTTTCCAGGCAGGAGGAGGAGATCTGGATGCTGGAGCTGAGACTCAGCCTAGTACCACTGGGCTAATGCCACCTTGGATGCTTCGCCATATAAATGGATGAAGACTTTTCGAGCCACCAAAGTCGGTTTAGAAAGCGGAAGCGGAAGCTACGACATTTTGTTAACCCTCCATGTTACATGTATATCTTACTATGATGACAATTGCACCACCGCCACTGTAATTTCAAAGTATTTCAAGACTGCACCTTCTCGTGCCAACAAACATATTTCAGGTCTAAGAGTTTACATTGCATATATCCAATAAGGCCATAAGGCTTGTTATTGGATATAGTTCAATCCAAGTCCCAAAAAAGCCATCCCCTAGACAGTATCTGCTTCTACTTGGCGCATCTCCACCTTAACCATTTGCTTAGCTCAGTCTAATGAACATAGTAATAATTGACCCATTTATGAAAGTTATCCCAAACAAACAAGGACAAGCTCAAAAAAGAGCAGATCACCAATCAAACATGCACAAACTTCACTGTTCAATAAAGCATCCTTACCAGAGGGACAAGACAATGCCCCTTTCTTCACCTCTTGCAAACTATTGTTTTCCTTCTCTTGAACAAAACACTGAATTTTTACCTACTCTAACAATCAAGAAAGGGTTTCTATTCACCTAAAATTAAAATGATTTTACCAGACAAGGAAGTTTTACCATTTCCTGAACCATCTAAAACATGGTTCTGTCCAAATCCTGCGCCCAGCATTTGCAACTAGGTTTCTAGCATATAATTAGTCCAGCAAAGAAAGTATATACCCAAACCTCAAATTGAGCAGCAGCTCAAACAGTATTACAGTTCCCAAACGCTTATTGGTAACAAAGCTATAGATAAAGAAATGGCTAAAGCTAAATGCTTTTACAAACCGTTCGAGTTCATTAACATTAAAATTTCATGAATACAAGTCCACCGTCTCAATATCAGTCTTCACTTAAGTTGCCAATCAGATTGGTATCAGAAATACATAATGACTGAATTATAGGTAATGTTAATTAAGGACAAGATTCCCCCTTACCCATTTGAATGAAGCAATACTTGATTATATAGTTCTAACCAAATTGGTAATAAAAGACACCAACAGGAAATAATTACCCAGAAAATGAAAATCTATTTTAAAGCCAATTCAATAGTTTCTTCAGTTCTGCACGCCATTGAACTCATCATCTTCATGTTCACAATCACCACCTTCAAGCATATGTTCCCTGTGAAAATAAAGTCAGCAATTACATCTAGTAATCTACATCATCCTCTCTTTTAAATTTATGTACACATCTAATGGCATCTACACCATACTTAATCACGCTAGTACGAAAAATAAAACAAACACAATTCAATGAGGAAAATGCTGCATAATCCCAGTCTCAGAGGCCACATTACTGGTAGCAATGGAATATTAATACAGCCATGGAATATTGGTGAAAATGCTGCATAATCCCAGTCTCAGAGGCCACATTACTGGTAGCAATGGAATATTAATGCAGCCATGGAATATTGGTTTGCTGTTAACTTGCAACGTTATAGATTCCAAGATTTATGTTTAGCTCACATACAACATCATATTGGGTTGTAGTTTTGAAAATCAAGTTATTAAGAGTCTAGGATTAAAACAGTTGAATTGGAGATATTATTTCATAAGTCATGGTTAGTTTTGTAATGAGGGGCATAGTTGAAGTTTTTGCAACTCTTGCGAATTGAGGGCATTTTGTTAATCAAATTGAGTCTAAAATTTTTGAGTTTTATGAAACACCTCGCTTAGGAAATACGAAAAATAGTTATAATAAAAGCAGGATAATAAAGTGAATAAATATTGAAATGGGAAACAAACAAAAAAAATAAAAAATTGAAATTTCACGAGGACGGCTCGAGCGAAGGCCAACCCGAGCCAAGCACTTGAGCAGTGCTAGACAGACCGCTTGAGTGCAAAACAATCATGGCCCCACGCGAACTAGAAAAAAGGGGAGCTTGGCTTGTTCTGTTAAATGTTTATTAAAAGGTTAACGTAGTTAGTTAAGTTGAGGGGATTGATTTAGTTGGAGGGAATTGGCTTTTTAGTGGGGTTATGTAGGATTTGACTGATGGGAGGAAGAGTTTAATGCATGGGAGCATCTTTTGCTCTGATGCGTATAAGCCATCTCCCCTTCCCCCATTTCATTCACACACACAACAAACAGAAGGAGAGAAAGAGTGCAGAGATAGGGAGAAAAAGGAGAGGAAGAAGGCCGTGTCCAGCTAGAGAGAGAGAGAGAGCAAGTGGCAAGTGAGAGAAAGAGAAGGAAGCCTTCAAAAGGGGTAAGTTTGCTCTCTAAGCTTATGGGTTTTAGTTTTTATGGTATTTGAAGGTTTTGTGCTATTATGGTAGAAAGCTTTGTGTTGTTGTGTTGTTAAAAGTGATGTTGTGTTGAGATTGCTGTTGATCTTGGTTGTGTGGTTGAAGAATGGGAAAAAGTGAGAAAGAAGGGATGTAGGGGTCTGTTGAAAAAGGAAGTATTTCAATTTGTAAAATGATGTTGTGAATTTTGTTTTGTTGATTTGATGGTTTAGAAATGTTAGGATTGGTTGGGAATGGAGTTTTTGTGAAGAAAACTAAGAGAATTGAGAAAATGATGGATTGGAGGGAATTTTCGGAGGTTAGGGATGACGAATAGTGTTGGGCCGAGCACTCTGCTCAAGCCCGCTCAAGTGGAGTGAGGGGCCGAGCATACCACTCAACCCTCCGCTCGATCCATGGATAGAGCATTCTAGCCCAAGAAGGGCGCTCGACCCTCTGCTCAATTTTTGGTCACATCGCGGATGTGGGGGAGGGTGAGTCAAAGTAGACAGTAGTCATGACCCTTAAGAGTATTTGGTGTACAAATTTTGGTCCAACTTGGAATAGTGCAGTGATTTGACTAAAGGTTTAGTTGGACGGCATAGATGTCTTTTGATTATGTAATTACGGTGACAGATTCTGACATGTAAGTAATGTATATTTTGAACACTTGATGTATATAGTTGTAGATAAATGTATTGATGTTTATGCCTTAGAGTTCTGGCGCATTTATTTCAATGGTTATTAGTTTCCAAAAAAAAAATTAGCACAATTTTTCCTCTACATGTTTATTGTCGAGGCATAGTAGTAGCGCTCCAAGGTATTTATAAATTGTATAAATAATTGGGGGTGTTACATTTTAACTGTCTTAGATTTATATTCATGATAATCCAAGTTAGTCTTTTATTGAGTTTTATGAGAAATTTGTTTACTAGCCAAAGTAAGAGTCCTAGTTCTAGTTCTAATAGGTTAAATAAGAGTCCATGAGTCTATATAGGTAATGCTTCACTATATTTGAAGAATTCAGACTTTGATTAATGGAATTATGACTGTTTCTTTTAGTAGA
Organism: Alnus glutinosa; assembly: GCF_958979055.1. Taxonomy (NCBI): domain Eukaryota; kingdom Viridiplantae; phylum Streptophyta; class Magnoliopsida; order Fagales; family Betulaceae; genus Alnus; species Alnus glutinosa. The sequence continues at coordinate 32,543,298 of NC_084887.1, read as the reverse complement.
GGCAGTGTTCTCTCCATCTCTTTTCTCTCTTTTTCTTAGTTGCAGACAGTTACTGTTTGCAGCCCTTGGTTGACCAGAAAATTCCCTCTTTCCTTCTCTCAGCAACCTCAAATCAAACCCTTTTCAATTCTCTATCAAAACCCTAAAATCATACATTATTTTTCTAACACTTAGCCACCAAATAAGCCCTTGAAACAACCCTACAATCCCAATCTTGTTGCTGTCCAAAATTTCCAGCAAGCAGATTCCCTAGTCTATCCTACATCAAACATGCAGTCAAGAAGTAATAAAATCGATTCGCATGAAGTTCTTTTTTTTTCTTCCCTCGAGATACATACACTATCATAAGTAAAAATGGTTGCATTTGGTTTGTTGAGATTGAGAGAGAGAGAGAGAGTAAGATCCTTTAACATCCAAAATCATGAAGAAGAAAAAAAATCAGCAACAAAAAGGAAAAGCATATTCCAATCTTTTTTTCATAACAACCGTCTGGAAAGCCAAAGATTTGAGCAAAATTGATTCCTCTTGGTTGACCTTCAAGAAAATGGAGCTCATGGCATGAGCTCTTTCAATTTCAATTTTGATTTAAAGTCAATCAGATAGCAGATATTAACAATATGTATGAGAACATTGAATTTTCTTCAAGGGCCTTTCAGTTTCCAAATATTTAACCCTAAAGAGTAGCTCGATCGGGTGGGAACCACGTCTCATGAAGCGAAGGTCACTGATTTGAATTTCCTCTTCCCCCTCCCCTTGGACCAATTAATTATCAAAAAACAAAGTTTCCAAATATTCAAATGCGAACAGCAATAACAGATGTCCATAAGCCATAAACAAGGGTCAATACCTCAATCTCTCACAAAGGCGTGCTAAAGCATCTGATCCTGTTCTGGAAGCAACATCCTCGACATCAGAAGCATTCAGTAGAGTCACACTATCTGCAAGCCTAAACTCACACAACTCTTTTAAGGAACATGCATCAGTCAACACAGCTGAATGACCACCACCAGCTGCTAATTTCCGCACTTCCCCAACACAACTGCAACATAGAATGTTCATCAGCATAGGAAGGAAGCTATAAAACTGTGAAAAACCTACAGAGCACAAGAATAGCCATGCCATACCAATCAACTGGTGATGGATACCAAGCATATGTAGATTTCTCGTTAGCTGCCTGACCATAGTTATTGTAGCCCCATCCATGAATTCTTCCGTCCCTCATGGAAATAAGTGTGTGGGAATGTCCACATGCAACAAGTTGCACACCATTTGGAACAACCAAAACAGGGAAATTGCGGAAAAATGTCTCTTGTTCATTAGGAATGCATGAAAAGAATCCCGCTTGGGGGCCAAGGCCTAATTGCCCTACTTGACTACCACCCCAAGCATAAAGAGCTCCCTTCAGAGTCGTAGCGCATGTATGTACACCACCACATGCAACATCCTTTATGAATATTCCATCAAGGGCAACCACTCTCCTTGGCAATAGCTCTTTATCACCGTACTGGAGGGAACGATGCCCAAGTTGACCCATATTTCCTAGCCCCCAAGTATAGCTGTGATGTGCAAAGCAAATAATCATCAGCTACAATTCTGTAGAAGTTGAACTTTAACAGTTGTAACGAAAAAGTAAAAGTAAACAAAAACAAGATAGCTTTGAAGAACTAATCTTATCAACTGAAGATTGTCATTATCAAATAAAAGCTCCGACAGCTTAATTCCATAACTTAGACAATTCATGACAATTAAACTGGTGGTTACAGAAACACAAAAATGGATGCGTGAGGGTGCACACACACAGACATGGCTTTTATGTGTCCCCCAAACTAAAGCAATCATTAATTCTTTCCGTGATTAAATAGAGCATTTTTATATCATATATTTAAATATGGTTCCATTTCAGAGAAGGGATAGGGGTGGAGCTTATACATGCGCGCGCACACACATCAGATATTTACAACATTTTACTTGGCATTATGTGAACTACTATTGACCAAATGACTTCATGACAGATAGTGACATTTTACAACTAGCGTGCTTTAGCCAACTTGTGTTATCTAGAACAATAGCCGAGGATAAACTAAAAGAACAAGTGCATTATCAAAATTAATAATATGAACCATTCTGCACACCAATAGATTCAAGTACACAAATACTTTAACATATATATAAGTTAAAGGCACAAACACATATCTAAAATGAACTTAAGCTTTCCATGGTGTAACCAAGTTAAGGGGACGAAGACTTGCATATCAAAATGCATCCCATTTCCATTGCATCCTTTCTCCTGACTAGACGTGAGATTCCCATAAGAAGATTTTGTCAAAGTCAAACCTTCAAAGTTACATGTGCCATGCGGATAACCACAATTCTCATGCCTAAATGTAGAATTTATCTCCATCTAAAAAGTCCTTCAGATCACTTACACCTCGCCTTTTTCAGATACTGCTGCTGTGTGGTACTCCCCGCATGACACTTGGGTAATCGTCACGAGCTCAGGAGCCTCATCAAGGAACTTCGCATAAGCATTTATTACACGAGCCCCCTGTAGTCCTTCACAGGTAAGACCTCTGCCAAGCTGACCATATTCATTGTAGCCTGGTTTTTCATAACAATGATAAAACTCTAATTAATATGTACCAGGAAACTAGAGTATTAACACAGGTTTCCTTTCCTATCGTATGATCTGTGTTACCAAAAAATATAAACATCATAAGAAGAAAGAGATAAACATAGAACTCCTTGCGTCTAAAGAATTACATAATTTAGACATCCTTTTATTAAGACAATGGCAAGTCATGATTCTAGAAGAAACTTTACCCCACGCTTGTAGAAGGCCATCCGCAGATAAGGCCACCACATGCACTGCTCCACAGGACACTTGACTGATCATCTGTAACAAATGTAAAATACAATCAGGCCTAAGGAAAAAATAAACAAGAAAAAGGTACACAGAGGCTGATGCTTGACAAGAGATTGAAGGTATATGTAGATTAAAAGGATGATCAATAAATTTGTTAGATTTGATTAGACAAAATCTCTGTTAATGAATGATTTATGCAATATGACAGAAATGTGGAGATCCTCAGGGACCTACTATATTTGAGCAACTACATGTTATAACACAATTGAAACAATTGCATGTACATTTGAAGCCTTGTGATAACCAGTCTAATTCCTTAATAAATCCGGATCATGACAATTACTAACCCAGGTTTAACAAAACCAAATACTACTTGTATGCTCACAAATTAAACAATTTGTTAGAAGCCAAAGCAGTTTGAATTTTCAAAATTTGGAAAAGCAGACACTTGAACTATGACATATATTTTTCTGCTTGTGGTGGGCTTTAGAATGGAACAAATTATGTTTTAAGATTTATTATGGCGAGGGAAAAGCTTTAAGGTTTCTAGAGAAAAAATTAAGTTGGGGTGGATAAGATTTAAAGTGCGAAAAGGGACTTAAACAGAGAATGAGAGATTGCAGGAATTTACTGGAAGCACTGTGTGTTTGGGATTTTAACGCTTGATGATAGGTTATTTGGTGGTTAAAGGCTTGGGGAGTCATGTATTCAATATGCTTTGGGGTTGTAAAGAAGGAAGTAAACAGAGAATTTAGTTGCTCTTCAGGCTGTGTGAACAGGGACAAACAGTAACGGTCCTCCAAGAAGAATAATTTTAACTAAAAATTATACAATAAATCTAACGTGCCTCAGTACTCAAACGCTCAATACTCCATTAATCAAAGTCTCCGTTCTTCAAATAAATTGAACATATCTATATAGACTTATTTGCTCTTACATCACCTATTAGGTTTGAAACTCCTAATTGGACTAGCAAACAAAGATCCAACAAAACCCAATAACAGTACCTTAATTCAGTTAGAAATTCTAGAATACTCCAGACAAAGCATAATTGAGAAAATAACCATAATATTTTTAGAAAAAAAAAAATATGTGTAAAATTTTTATGAAATTCCAGATCTTCCGTAATGGCCATAACTCAGAAATCCACATAAAGAATATAAGCTACGAAACCATGTAGGTCTCACTTTAATAGAACATTGCATGATGACCCCACACCATGAAAAGCTCTTAAGCTGTCAAAAGTGAAAATCACTCAAAAATTAGCAACTTGACTCTAATTCCATGCATCAAATACGTTATTGCACTTAATTCAGAATAGGTTATGTCTTCTATCTCAAGCCATTTTCAGTGAGCTCTAGCATTTGCATCACATGTAAGTACATAATCTATGTTCTTTTTATAGAAACTTTGAGGACAGGGAGAGGACTATGGAGGAAATTATTTCTATGTTCTTTGAAACTTTGTATCTTTGGATGGCGGCACATGTATCTCCTCTATCGCTTAGTTTTAATGACTTTCTTTTTCGTTTTACCCTTTCTAGTTAGGCAGTTCTTTTTGTATACTTTATGTTTACTTAGGGGAGCCTTACTCTTTCAATGAGATTGGTTTTATTACTAATCAAAAAATAATAATCTTTGTTCTTTTTTTGAAGTAGATAGTTTTTGTAGAATCAACAACCCAAAACTCAGCAATCCCAACCCTCCCCACCAAAAGAGAAGCTTGAATAAATAAATAAATTACATAACAAGAAAATATATGACATACCGTATTAGGAGTAAAGGCCCCCCAGTATAAGCGGGGAAAATTCGATCCCTGTAATGAGAAGTAAAACCAAAAAAAAAGGTATAGCATATTATCTACCAACGATCACACACACAAGAAAAAAAAAAAAAAAAAAAAAAAAAAAAGGGAATGCTAAAGAATTACAAATAGTACCTGATTTTGGCCCCAAACCCAAAGCCTACTTGTCGAGCGGCTTCCATCATTTTCACGAGGCTCTGCGATACAAGCAGTACAATGTGCTCCACACGAAACAGATTTCACAAACTCCGTCTGCATTTGATCCACTTTCTTAGGGTGCTCCCTTCTCTCCTCAGTTCCATCTCCCAATTGACCAAAGCCATTAGCACCTGGTCCATCGCATAAATATTTATGATTCTTGATCATTTATCTTGTACAAGCATTAAGCAACATGATGTTGTATAATAGCTCTAAATATACACATCAAGAAAAATGAATTCCCACGCACAGTTTTCAGCTACAATCTCAAGTAAAACCCGTCATAATCAGGAAGAAAACATAGCCACCAATGAAATTTCCTTCAGCAAAACCATTGCTATATAAGACTCTTAACTCTTAAGCACGTTTTCCCGCAATATTCATAGATATCAAATGGGCAAAACTTGATAATCATAATAATCAATGAACAAATATAAAAGGTCGCGTATGGGGGGTAAGGGGACCATACCCCAAGTAAAAAGTGACCCATCGGAGGCCACGGCCGCGGTATGCTCACGACCACAAGCAATATCCAACCAGCGGGAATTGAACCCGGCCGGGCACCCAAAAAGCTCTGGAGGGAGCTGCTTAGGGATCCTCAATTGGCACTCTTTGCCCCTCCTACCCGTCTGTCCTGACTGATTATAGCCCCATACAAAAATTGCACTCTTTGTTGTAAGGTTTCCGGGTCGGTTAGTGCCAAAAATTTCATCAATATCCATTTATGTACCTAAAAACCTACTAATCAATTCAATCAGATCACTTTATCATACACAACTAATAAAAAAAGGAACGCTCAGAGCCAAATTGCAGCTGAAACTCGTAATGCTGTCAATGTTTAAGCAATCGAGACGAAAATCTTCAATGTCATATTCTCTGTTTGATTCCTAAGGAAAAAAAAAAAATTGATGAAAAGAAAAGTTTTCCAGAAAAGCGTTTGTAAAACGAATGCGAGGAAAAAGGACGTACCTGAATGTGAGGAATAGGATGGGAACCGAATTCCTTGAAAAAAAGAAAATGTGAGAATGTGAGATAACAACGTGGTTGGTCCGTTGGGGCGGGTTCGGTTTCGTATCTCCGGCAGGGGACCAGACGGCCCAAGAGCTTGTTCCACTTCCACCTACTCCTCCAGGAGAATCTTCTAGACCAGAAATACCGGTCAGAGGTTTTTTGGTCAACTAGTTGCCGTGACTTGAGCAACTAGGCTTGGAATAAAGGGAAATCAATGTTCCGTTTGGGTGTTTAATTATTTTAATCAGAATATTATATTGTGTGAATTAAGAAATTTGACTTTATAAGTTAAAATTTAAATAAAATATAAGTTATTTAAAAAAATATATATAATATTATTTTGCATTTTATTCAAACCAAACACAATTGCTTATTTTCAAGCTAATGATTGCAATCGCTTTTTTTTTTTTTTTTTCTATGCTAATGATTGTAATCCTTAATTGCTTAGAATTAAACTTAACTATTTTATTTTTTAACATTTCCCCACTTCAATTATTAAAAAAAATATTAACTTTTTTGTCTAGTATCCATATTTTATTTATTTCCAGTCTTTCAGCTGATATTTTATGCAATGAATAACCCTCATGATTGTTGGTTATGGACAATAAATGTATAGGAAATGGCACACAATACTTTTAGGAAAAAAAATATAATTTAACTCTCTAAATTATTATTCTGTTTTTGATGCCCTTCAAATTATCAAAATTTGCACTTTGACTTTTCAAATTATCAAAATCTTTGAAAAATACCTATTTAAGCAAAATATTCTCATAATACTCATTTCACGTGTTATTTTTCAATTAAAAAATCAAAAAAATTAAAAATAAACTAAATTTATATTTTTTTTTTAAAAAAAAAGATAGGTGTTTGGGGTGGCGTTATTTCTCAACCGCGACTTGATCTTCCCGACATCCTTTCGGTCACCGTCCATTTCTCCATTAAAAACCAATCGAGGTCTTTCACAACGATGATAAACTTGCTCATCGTTTGTAACAAAACAAAATTCAGATTGGAATCATTCATAACTTTCGAAAAATCAATATCATAGACATCGAAGAATAGGAAGTTAGCCATATTCGCGTTCAGAAAACTGCAGGCTTGCATCATGCCCAACGACGATGCTGGAAAGAAGCAGTATGTCTTCCAGTCGATCGCAATATTTGTTTAAAAATAAAACAATAAAAAATAAAATTTTGGTTTTTAATTTTTGTAAAAAAATTAAAATTAAAAATTTTTTGATTTTTTTTTTGAATTATTTTAATTTTTCCTAATTTTTCTAATTTTTTTATTTTTTATTTTTTAATTGAAAAATGACATATGGCAGGAATATTATGAAGATATTTCACCAAAATTAATATTTTTTAAAGGTTTTGATAATTTTGAGGATTAAAATACAAGCTTTAATAGTTCGTAGGTCATCCCAAAAAAGAGTGTTAATTTGAAAAACTAAATTGTATTTTTTCCTTCCTTTTATGTTCACATTTTAGACTTAGAATGCCCGAACTATTTCAAATTTTAGAGGATAAAAATTGTATTTTTCCTCCGAAATCGAGGTAATTTGAGTATTTCAAGTCTAATATATATATATATATATATATATATATATATATATATATATATATATATATATATATATATATATTATTTTTTTTGGTGGGGTGTGGTAGGTAGGTGATGTGTCGAATTGAAACGGTCTTCAGTTATGAAGTTAACGCGTTTAACATCCACTGGAAATGCGTTTGGTGTCTCTTAACAAAGCCCCAGCTTCCCATCTCTTCCAGGTGATTTCTCTTCCTTGCCAACCTGACCCCATACCCATAACCAATCTCTGATTCTTGTTATTTTATTCCTTTTTTTATTTTTTTATTTATAATTCTTTATACCCTTTTAATTTCCAACTTTATCCAGTTTTCTTCTGCCTTGATAGTAAACTGTATGTTGCTTTGGCTGAAACTCTGCCATTTTTGTTTCGTTTCTTAATAACTTCGGTGTTTTACTCTTAACCTTTAAAAATAATTGTTTTTCGTTATATGGGTGAAATTCTTGGAATTGCCGTGGATGTTGTTTCATGGATCGAAGAAAAACCATTTCCAATTGCCATGTTTTCCTCTTTACTTCTTTTTGTATATTTGTGGGGATGCTAGAAAGAAAGAATGCGAATGAAACTAAATCTCCCAATGGATATTGCGGGGTTGGCTTTTAATTTCTTTGTTTGTGCTAATTTCGAGAAATAAAAAACTTTGATGATCTTTTGTTCCTTTTATTATATTGGAAAATCTTATTAGAATAGCTGAGATTAGATAAGGGTTGTTCGAAGGTTTTAGTCAGTTTTCACAGGAAGGTCTTTTCACATAGAATGATGGTTTGAGCAATGCAACCTCATGCTTCAATCTTAGATTTATTCCAAAAGAAAGTGTCAAAATATTAATTAAATAATTAAATTCAAAGCACAGGTCTTAAATGCCTTAGCTCTAAAATTTACTCTCTATTTTCAATTAAAATATTTCACATCTTGTTTGGTCCCACACGTCGGAGAGTATTAGCATATTAATTAAATAATTAAATTTATTATTTTTTATTAGCTTAAGTTTTAAGAATAATTGGTAGTTTATCAGGGTATTAGAGCAATGGTCTTGAGTTTGAACTTTCACTTTGTAATATACTCATTATTTTAGTTAAAATATTCTATGTGTTGGTCTTCACTTATTGATATTGAGGGAGTATTAAAATATTAATTCATCTGTTCCTATCAGCTTAAGCGTTTAAAGTGTTTTGAAGTTATTACACTTGTTTTGTAACAAAACAGGAAAAAAAAAAAAAAGAAAAAAAAAAAGAAAAAAGGCATTTAAAGTGAAACATCAATTTTAAGCTTTTCTTGAAATGCAGTGTTGGGATTTTGGGGAGCACAAAAGTAATTATTTTTTTACCAAACGGACATTGTTTGCTTTGAAATAGCTTTTTAGGTGCTAAAAGTGTTTTTTAAACTTCTAAACACAACCAAATGAGCCCTAATTCCTGTTCTTCAGGCAGCTCATCAAGACCCCTTCGAAGTTGGTGAAGTTAGAAAAGAAGTATAGTACCAGCACTAGTAATTTACATAGGGACAAACATATAGCACAGCCAAAAAATGGCCCTTGCTTCAGCTGGATGGGCAGGATCTATTGACCAACCTCAACTGGTTAAAATTTGGATGTGTGAGATAAAAGGCTAGTGCATTGAATAATACTCCTGGCATTATTTTGATCCAGGAATGCCAATTCAAGAAGACATATACCGATAGTGCAATGTTATTCATTTGATAACTCTCTGGTAGAAGGCGTTGAGTATCTTGAGTTATTTTGTGAAAAAGAAAAACTATTGTACTTCACTGGATTCGAATCTGACTCGACGGTTATGTTTCAGAAACCTTGCAGATACAAAGGGATCATGTCTCAGTCTGTTGGAAACAATACTGAGAAAAAGCTGATTAAAATTGATATCAGTTCGGACACTGTGTGCCCATGGTGCTTTGTGGGCAAAAAAAATCTTGACAAAGCTATAGCTGCTGCATCTAAGGATCAATATAGCTTTGAGGTTCTCTCTCTCTTTCTCTCTCCATGTGTGTGTGCGCGCGTGCGCGTTTAGCATTTCCCTCCAATCTTTTATTAACTAAATTTTCAGGTTAGATGGCATCCATTTCAACTTAATCCTTCTGCCCCTAAAGAAGGCATCAATAAGAAAGAGTATTACAGGACAAAATTTGGATCTCAATCTGAGAGGATGGAAGCTCGGATGTCAGAGGTTTTCCAACAATTCTCTGAATCACCTTTCTACATAGTTAATCATGTTATTGGTTTGTATTTACTTTAATTTGGCTGGCCGTTTTACACAATAAGTAATTATGACTGCTTTGAAAATTTCAGGTTTTTAGGAGCCATGGACTGGAATATAACCTGTCGGGACTCACGTAAGCTTAAAGAATGGCTTTCATCTATGGACAAATTTATATCAGTGAGGAAAGCTCTGAAGAGGACCTTAAGCTAATGGAGATTCCACTAACATTGTCTTAAATATGCACAGGGGAAATACTCTAGACAGCCACAGGCTTATGTATTTTGCTGGGCAACAGGGTCTTGATAAGCAACATAATCTTATGGAGGAGCTGTCCCTTGGCTACTTCACTCAAGGAAAATACATTGGTGACCAGTAAGTTTGGTTTTGGTAACTTTTTGATGACTTCTAAAATTTCTAAATGTTTAGGTCCTTTGATTAAATTTCCATTTCTTGTTAACTATACTTGATACTAATTTTCTTAGATTGTTGTTATTCATGAATAACATGTGAATGAACCCCTCCTCCCGGCCCCTGCCCTCCACCTTCCAAAAAGAATCTTATTTTTCAAAGATCGTGTGTTATTAAAGACTAAACAACTGGACAGATCCTCATCCAGGCTTTAGCTACTCACACTCAACTCACTGATCAAAAGAGAAATGTACAAAGTGATCAACCACTGTCTATAACAGATCTCTGAATTTACATGTGCTGTTTCTTTCAAAAAAAAAAAATTGTTGTTGCTCTATGTCAAACTGAAGGCAACAACTTATCAAAATTTCCATAAGGATTAAGCAATCTTCTTTTCGTTTGACATGGCAGTCACTTAAATTGCTGGTTCCCAGTTAGATCTTTCTTGGAATAAAACCCATTGTGTTAACAACAATAATTGAACCTATGGGACTTTCTTGGAAAGTCAAAACACAACTAGAAAACACTTTAACTATTACAGAAGTAGAAGTTGCATTGAAGAAGTTTGCTGGGAGTAGGAAACATACACCGCATGGTTATCTTCCGGAGTTATCTCGATGACATTATCTTTTACTAGATGGGCTTATCAAAATAAGGAGTAGAAGAGTGCTACACATACTCTCAAGTGCTCACTCCCCAACCTAGCAGTGAAATTCACCATCGGATGAAATAACAAATGAATGTATATGTGGTATCACTTAGAGGGGGAAGTCCAAATGTGGTATCAAATCTTCAAGAAGAGTGAGTAACTGATTTTGTGGGAGACACTAAAGGCTGGTCTTTATGTGCACTACGGACCAACTCCATTTGAGGATCACTTTGGTGACCTCACTAAGCTTCAAAAAGTGGGCTTAGTGCAGGAATATCAGGTGCAGTTCGAACAACTCCCTAGCCATGTGGGGAAATTGTCAACCCAACACCGATTGGGGTGTTTCATGAGTTGGTTGAAGGAAAATATAAGAACTGAGGTCCAAGCCGGCAAACCAACTTCCATCACAGAAGCAATCGGGCTCGCCCGTTTGTTTGAAGCAAGGAACTGAAGCCTGAAGAAGACTTCTGACACAGGGACTCGACATTCAACCCAAGGAGAACCAGAACCACCGTTGCCCTCTGCCAATTTATCTATCCTGAGAATATCCACCGTCAAAAAGCTAAGCCCAGCAGGATTACAAGATAGAAGGAACCGTGGGTTGTGCTTCAACTGCGATGAAAAGTTTGTCCCTGGTCATCATTGCAAAAAGCTTTTCATGATTGTAGGGGTTTATTCAAAGGAAGATTAGGGAGATAGGGATCAGGAAGAACATGAAGGAGTTGTTGAGAGGAATGTGTGATTTATTAAGTAGAGCTTACCCACCATGCAACTCAGATCTTCAGATGTTGCCCTTGAGGACAAGGGCAATTTCAATGGGGGATGAATGAACTTATCTTTTACTAGATGGATCGTTTAGTAGATGGGCTCATCGAAATAAGGAGTATATCTCCAGGAGTTATGGTTTAGTTGTTTAGTTGTCTTTTAGTGGCTGCGTGTTAGCTCTTAGTTGCACTAGTGGAAATAAGGAGTGTTACCTCTGTGGGTTTCTTTTAAGTTGTTATCCTTTAGTATATTTACCACAAACCACCCACAATCTAAAACTTGATTTCCACACTTTAATGGCAAAATCAACCCCTTTTTCTACGGCTGTGAAAGGGTAAGGATGACCAGGAAATACCGTCCATTACTTGTTATCTTCCTCTTTGTATTTCAGTCCTTATCTCTTCAGTTGGGTTGATGTTATATAAACAATGATTGATTAATAAAAAATATGCCAAGTTCAATTCTTCAAACTATGTTTGAGATGGGCCTAGGATCCTCTAGGCCTCTACGCTTGTATACTTTTAGGTGTTTTCTCTTGTATACTTTATGTATATTGGGAGGCGCCTTATACTTTTAATAATATGCCAAGTTCAATTCTTCAAACTATGTTTGAGATAGGTCTAGGATCCTCTAGGCCTCTACACTTATATACTTTCATGTGTTTTCTCTTGTATACTTCATGTATACTGGGAGGCGCCTTACACTTTTAATAATATATCAATTACTTATCCAACAAAAAAGAAAAAAAAAAACCTACCGTTTAAATCTCTTTTCAGTAAAATAGGCAGTAAGAAGAGGTTAGATCTTGCTTCTTTCCCTATTGAGAGGAGAGTGACCCAATCCGTTTGAATTCTCTTACACTTACTCTTGCTATCACTTAACCTGATTTCTTTGGCATGATATGTTCCTCACCAGGGTAACCCTATAAGGGGGTTACCATCCTCGTGTTAAACAGGCATATGTTGTTTACTTGTTTTATACAGATCAAGTTCGAGTTGATTGCAGCACATGTTACATCATATAATTACAGACGTCAATATTTGCAGGGAATTTCTCGTGGAATCTGCAATAAAGGTTGGGATAGAAGGGGCAGCAGAGTTTCTTCAAGACCCCAACAATGGGTTAAAAGAGGTCTTTTTTTCTGTGCTAATTCTTATGCTCCAATTTGTTGCTAAGCAGGCTGAAAAAGTGCTAAATTTAGAATTCTGCACCTTCCATACCTGATCCAATAGTGAAGAAAGTCAGAACTTTATTTATTTTCCAATCATAAAGTTGGTAATAGACCACGCCACAAGTTCTCTTTTGATGTTTTTTATAGCACTGACTTTTGCTCCTTGTGTCTGCTATAAGGTTAATGAGGAACTCGATAAGTACTCTGCAAACATTACAGGAGTCCCATATTTTGTGGTGGGTGAAAAAAAAAATCCCAATTTTATGATTTAATTTGTCTATATAATTACCCAAGCAAGTACCTTCATCCCATTGGTTTGTTTAACAGGTTAATGGAATCCAGAAGCTGAGTGGTGCCCAGGCCCCTGAGGTCTTCCAGAGAGCTTTTCTAGTAGTTACCAATTGAGAAAACTTCACACATTAAACTATTAAAGTTTCTATATCAGTTGTTAAAAAGAAGGCAACATCTTTGCCTGTTTTAATATTATGATGTGTCTTGTTGACTCACTGTTTCCTCTTTAAGCCTTATGTGTATAGATACTATGACATGTATAGTTATACTGGTGTGAATGAGTGTTTTAATAATAGCTGTATTTATAAATGATGTGCATGCATGGTTAAATGATTGGAAATATGAAGAGAAAAAGAGGAAACCCCTCGCTCGCCTCCTTTTCTTGCCTAAGTTGACATTCTTTACTGAAAAAGGTTGGAGTTGTGCCTTTTTCCACCAAGCAGGGCATTGTTCCCAGGGATTTGGATCCTCTCTAGTTCAAATGAATTGGAGAGGCGCGGGTTCATGTAACATAAGGGTAAAATTGTTCCTAAAAAATGTGAAATGACAATTTACCCTTCTGCTTACGTGAACCGGCTCCTTTCCAGTTCAAAAATCCTCGTCTTGTTTCCATAGCCTTGCAATATTTTAAATCTATTGTAGACAAAGTTGACACCTTATGCAGAATGCTTCACATACTGGTACATCATGTACATGTCAGTTTAGACAAAGTCATGTTTTGGTACGCAGTTAACCGGTTTATTAGAAAGTTTCGAAAGTTGTCTTAGAACATTCAAAACTAGTTTTTTTAAATTTCAATCCAAATTTAAATAAACAAGTTACTTTTTGATTTCCTATTCAAATGCACTTTACGTTAGCTTCTCTATAATCTTTTTCTATATCATTTAATTTCTTTCTTTTTTTTAACTCTTTATTCTTTACCCAACACCTCCAAAATCAATTGACTAGAGAGAGAGAGAGAGCCATCTTCTTCTTAGAGATTCACAAATTTGCCCTCGATGACGTCATCACCACCGCAACAAAAATTCTAATGATGATACTGACACTGACATTACGCGTTCGCCACCGTCGAAGCCGAAGCCACCAGAATCATGTCTTTGTGGGCCTAGGTTGTTTGAGGTGAAACCGAGTCATTTTTTACTATTCAGCAGTCTTCATCGGTGAAGACAGAAGGAGAACCAAGCCGTTCATCAATCTTCGTTGGTTGTTCACGAAAGGAAGAGGGAGAGAGAAATAGGTTTTTTTGTGAACAAAGAAGTGATAAGGAGAGCTATAATGCCAATCAACATTTAGGGTGCTACTGTAACGTAGTTTAGGGAATGTCCACTTAAGCTGCTGGAGAAAAGTTTTAGGCGGTTACATCATAGACGTGCTACCTTTTTCTGAGTGACCCTGTTGGTCCATTAACACATATGCAACCATTTACCACAGAAGGTGGGCTCATGAGCCCCATGGGCGGCAGGGAAAGTTTATGTTGTGCTAGCAGCATCGCATTTGTCCTATGATGAAAATGCCTTTTTCTTTTAGAATATTGGCAAGGTAACTTGAAAAATATAAGTTAATGTTGGGCTTCATAATTGGATATTAAGTATTACATGTTCCACAGCTGTTCTTTTAGAGCACAGGAATGAGTACACAGGAGAATAAGGTACAAATAGAAGCCCTACACGCCAATGGAAAGCACATGCACATCTCTCCAGTAAATTAGAACAGCACATTAGCTTCTGCAGCCACCCAGGAGCGCTGTCCTAGCAACAAAAATTAACCCTAGCTTATAATAAATATTTATACAAACAGTTTGGTCTCCTCTTTTTCTTAATAATCATTCTCTCTCTCTCTCTCTCTCTCTCTCTCTCTCTCTCACACTCACACAGCCATGCACAAACAAATTTGTGTCCCTTCCCTGTGCATGTTTGTTTAGTAATCAAAGCCAAATCTATCGTCAAGCTTGACTCATTAGATACTACAAGTGGACCAACAAAGCATTAATGCCAAAAGTTTACTGAGAAAACATAAGCTATACACCGGAGCTGCGGTCCAAATGCTTCTCCTGAGGACATTCACGAGACTGTACAATACTATTTTGAGGAAACTATAGACATATTTCAACTAAAATTGCAAGCCTTTTTCAATTAGAAACGGGGGGAAATAAAGAACATTTCGAACAGAATGTACTCACAGCAATGGATATGAGAACAGTTTTTTCAATTTACTATGGACAAGTGACAACAAACCCCTTAAGCTGCGGTATTCACAATGACTAACTTTTCGTTTTCTCTCCTCTCCTTGTTTTGTTTGCTTCCTCCACAACACAATCCTCTCAATCAAGATTATGTTGTTTCATCGAATACCATCACCTAGAGAAGCCAACCAAATAAATGCTAAGTCAGAATAAGTAGAGATTCAGGCAACAACATCCATAACAAACAAAACTTTAGAGATAGTAACTTCTTTTTTTTGGGGGGGTGTATTTTAGAGATGGTAACTTCTATATAACATTCAGAAAGTACTTGATTCATTGATTTTTTGGTAAATAATAAGCCGTCCACAACTTCCAAAGCATCAAGAACAAGTGATGCAGCTAAAAAATGGTACCATTTCTGCAGAACTACCCAAACTTACATGGCTTCACATAAGTTAGTATATGAACCTCCATGTAGTACAGCTACATTAAAGACACACATCAGCTCAGCAAAGCGACTACATTTTGTTCTGGTTGTTTCTTATTCATTTTTTCCTCTCTTTTCCGGTAAAATTACAAAATGCTCCTCACAATAACTATTTTATCCAAACAACCTACAAAATATGTGTCCATCCTATAAACCAATAAGAAATATTCAATGTTCAAGATGAATTGGTTCAAATAGTGGTGGGATTCATTAACAATTGGATCTTGGATCTTGGATCTTGGATAATACTTGGCATTTTGAGACCACTATTTAATGTTTTAAAGAATGAAATCATAAAATCAACCATGTGAAAAATCATTAAAAAAAAAAAGATCGCTCTAACAATTGTTTCGCATACCGCTTCCTTTTAAATGAATACCAAAAAGAGATTTTGCATCACCACACACATCCACAATAAACAGCATGCAATTCCAGCAACTCAAATGACATTTCCACCCTTTATAAGAGTGGGATGGAGGATGAGGTTATGGCAGAACCCACTAAGTGCATGTGTAGACCAATTAAAAAGAAAAGTATTTCTCATATTGGTTGTAAAACAAATCTTCTAACTGCAGCTTTCATATGGCAAATCTTCCACCACAAGGCGTGGAACAAGATAACATTTTTGTCCTTGTCGTGATGGAATGAGATCAGCAGCCAAAGTGTTATACATGCAGTTGAAGTACTTGTCCATCCACAAAAGCCATGTATATTAATAAAATAGGACTAAACAGAATTGGCAAAGCAACATGGTTCTTGTCAATGAAATCTACGTTCTATGTTAACAAAGAAAGGGAACTGATGTGACAAGATATTCCTAAATCTATATTTCTTGAGCTAACATTCCATCTGATGTACATTAGGAGTAATTATCTAGTTCCATTTGTTGAAAAATCATGTTCAGAAATGAAGAAAAGAATACGCATATACTACAAAGATACAACATTTATCCAAAACTAAGGACATTTGTGGCCAGCGGGGAAAAAAACCTTCACTAAAAGTTCTTTTAGCGTCATACTGATTATGAATAACTTGCTCTATATAAATAAACACACACATGCATAGATACATAAATTGCTTATGTGAGTATATACATGTGTGTGTGTGTGTACAAAGATAGGAGTATATCTATGTGTGTGTGCACACTTCTTTCGCGCAGGGGAGGGGGGGATGGTAAGGAATTCATGCGTATGTATGTATAATGAACAAATATGCATACGAGAAAAAGTTACCTTGCCACAAACTGGACAGCTTTCACTTCTCTCCATCCATTCATAAATGCAACCCAGGTGAAAATGATGAGAGCATTTGGTCATTATCTTGGGGTTCTCTGGAGTATATTCTGCACACCAAATGTGGGTTTAAAACCATGAGAACTTATACATCAAAAGCCATACTCCATAAGAGTACATCTTCGAAGATAATTAACCTATTGATTGTAACAAGCATCACAAATGCACAAAATGCTGCTCCGGATTTCCAGATTGGCTTATATGCCCTATGTCCTTACTAAGGTAGCACTCTTGATCAATACTGCTTTGCAATCAACAGAGCTTTGCCTCCCATCTTCAAGCCCAATTTAGTAAAAGGCAAAGAAGTATGGAGAAAGAAGTAAACCGCGTGAAATAATCGACCGTTATATTAAGCATATCTTAGCTTCCACCTTCAACAGAAAGTTATCCTTATTGGTTAGGCTGTTGAGGAAATTCTGCTTCTGTCATCTAATAGATGGCTTGGGACAACATGGAAAATAGAACTTTTTTAAGGGTTAAATTTTTTTTTTGCAATTGAAGAAAACTTTTTAAAATCTTAGTACTAGAATTTTCAAAAGTACAATTGCTTCCAATACAGTTATTTATATTGGTTTATTGCTTTAATTAATTGAACATAGCTCTCTTTCCATTCTAGGCCACAAAGATCCAGTTTTTCAGCAATTTTTAAGATACATGAGTGGAATATTCTTAAACTAGGAAAAGTGAGAATATTTGTTTTTCTTGATAAGTGAACAATGAAAGGCTCAAGTTCCCAGCAAATTTATAAAAATAACTTAAAACAAAACTTGTTTAACCCGTGTGAATTCCACAAAAAAATGGTTCTGCAAGGCATCAAATAAAATAAACAAAAAAATATATTTTGTGCCCAATCTAGCCCTAGCACGTGTGAAGATATGTCTGTGTCAATTACCAATCAACATATCAAAAATTTACAGAAAAGGTGCTGCAATAATAGGTTTTCCACAATCCAAAAGTGAATATCAAAATAACTTAAGAAAAAAACTTTACCTTCAAGACAGGTAGGACAAACATCCTCATCTTCTGATGACGTATAAATATTCACAACTCCAGTTGCAGTTTTTGCTGATGAGAGCTTAACTGAGGACTTAGAACGGTATTCTTTTGATCCATCTTCACATGCAGATTCATTCCATTTGTCTCCTGAATTTATAGTTTCTGGATCTGCATCACCATCACTTCTAAGTGGTTCTGTCTCCTCGTGTGAATGACTTGAAGCCTTCTCACGTCTTGAAACCAGTCCATCCCGCTGCAAGCGGAAATATCTGGGGTCAGCATCATAAGGCAAGGGCCTTGGAGGAGAGCGATACATGTCAGACAGAGAGTTGTCTAGTGATGCTGCGGAAGTCATAGATGCCACCCCCTGAATGGATGAAGGGATGGAATGCACTTCCCCTCTTCTAAATAGTGATGAATACTACAAAAAATGAGAAGAGCCAAAACGTTAAAAAGAAAAATATGACATACTTAAGCTAATCATCATAAACATCAATATGTTAGTAATTGATTTAGGACTCATATGTGTTTTACAATGAACTAGTACTGAAATAAGCTTGACCTACAAACTCAGATTAAAAAATGCTGGTGAACATTCCTAAACTGAGAAATGAGAAGTACACTTTAACAGGTCTTGATTTCTTTCAACAACCTTTGCTCGGGGTTCTTCAAACAAACAAGCAACCACTGCATCAGTTTTGGATGCAAAAGCAGGACAGGGTTTGGGGAATAAAATAATAAATATTTCCCTAGCACAAGTGATTAGCAGACCAAGGAGCCTACATAAAGTGACAAGCTCATCTAATTGCAGCAGACTCACATTTCAGTACAACAATAGTTATTAAAAAGTTAAGTTGTAAAATAAGAACTTAATAAGGGTCCACATCGAAGCAATAACATTGCTTTTTAATAATTCGAAATCCTCTTTGCTATTGGCAACACTCCTCACCATTTGTATCTCAGTCATTGCATGGTGGACTTGTCAGAGACTTTAAAGCATACAAGCACCAAAACTAGTGCAGTAAAAGCAACACATTCCTCATGTGGTGTCACCATTGGAAATAATCTTTAGTATGTCATAATTTTGTAAAAAAATTGAAAATATGCATGCAGACTCATGCTTGTGCATAGAGCTCTTAGGTCTGCTAATATGATAACAAACTTAAAGATTCTGACAGCACAATATAGCCATAGACAAATGCTGAATTAAGTAAAAGAATCACAGCTACAAGTGTCGATGTAAAATTTGTGATTCAAATAGATATCACTTGTATAAAAAGACAGCTTTCACCAAGGAAAGAAAGTAACAGGAACCATATATGCATACCACATTTAAAAGATTCTGAACAAAGCAACTCAGACATATACAGTTCCTATACACAGAACTATTTGGATTCACATAATCTTCGAAATTCTCAGCATTCAAACAGCAACAGACAGCACCCATTATGCCAGCTGCAATCTCTTTCTTTCACTTAAAACCTTCCACAGCAACTTCCAAACTCATCGACAGAAATCAATTGTACTACATGTATGCATCCAAGAAAAGGCTCTTGTAACAATAATTCTACTTTGATAAACAAAGAACGAGAGAGGACGCTCAGCTCGCAGAAGTACTACAGCCTCCGCAAACCAGTACCCTCCCTCTTATATTTAAAAATCACAAATATGCCTTAGTAGTTTTGCTGGGTAACTTATGGCTATAATTCTTCACCTGTAGAAAAAGAAAATAATTACATTAAGCAATTATGTGAATGATAAAAATCAGAAAGAGCTGTAAAGGCTATCCTCGAACCAAATTGATGAACCAATATAAGTAACCTATTTCCAAAACCCAGAACCTATCACCAATCATGAAATCAGAGCTCACAATTCTTAGAATAATCCAATTGTCCCCATCATATTCTGCTGTATTTTTTTTGTAAGTGAAACTTCAGGTGTTCAATTGCAGCTGTAATGCCACAAACCAATCATCGATACATTTATAAATTAAAAGGGGAAAAAATCTGACAAATTTGAGAAGTAATTAACAGAAAATTTAACAAATTTTTTTTTAAAAAAAAACAACAAATCTGCCAAAATTTTACAATTGTGCTCGTGCTTCCCATAAAATTTAAGGGTTCTTTCCTTTAGTGGCAAGGAATGGTAACAAATCAACCAACAGGAAAATCTACTAAATAACAAAGATGATTATCACGATTATTGAACAATCAGACGGCACACAATAAGCCAAACACACGCATTAATAAAAGATACAAGCTTGTGATAAAAAAAAAATAATAATAAAATTAAAGAGAGAGAGAGAGAGAGAGAGAGAGAGAGAGACCAAATTGCATTGAAAACCCGGGAAATTTTCTATCAAAAAAGAATGATCAACCCGAGATACACACAGTATTGACAAAATAAGAGAAACCCATTTGAGATTATCATATTTTACAGTAATCGGAAGGTTCAATTACAATCAAAACGTAAAGAATCGAACAAAATCACAGAGAGAGAATTCGATGAGAGAGATTCAGAGAAAGACGGAGAAGTACCTTCAGGACTAGAGGTAGAAGAAGATATTGTTCTTTTTCCGTTTTATATGTGTTTTTTGGGAAGACAGAGACAGATAAACCTGCAACTCCGAATTTTGATGGCTTGGACTGGATTAGATGCTTCGGCAATCGTATACTAAATATGGGTTTTATGCGTCTTTGTGCGTGCGCTTTGGATTTTTTCGCGAGAAAAACTGGGAAAGCGCGGAATTAAAAGCCACCCCCTGTCTCTCTCTCTTCCTTTCTCTGCCGGTGGGTGAAGGAATCTAATCCAACTTTATTTAAACTAATGCATAATTTACATATTTTATATTCCTAATAACAATTACATTTTTTTTTTTTAAAGGACAAGAACATCATTTGGAGCGTTGTTGGTGAACTGTATATTTTCTTCTTCTTTTTTTCTTTCTTTTTTTTTTTTTACATGTCTAAAAAGAAGGGGATGGGGATTCGAACTAGTGACCTCCGCTTCATGAGGCATGGTCTTCAGCCGATTGAGTTACCTCTTTGAGACAAGTGTATATTTTCTTGTAGCTAAAACTGATTAAAATTCTCATTTTTTATAGTTTAGCCGACCACTCTTCAAAAGTATATACATCAAATTCTCTAAGAAAATTTTCTACTCCACTTAAATATTATTCTTTATTCTTTTCACGTTCTTACTCGAGTTTCTTTTTCAATTCAATCTTTATTTTTTGTATATGGCTCATACATTTATTTTACAAAATGCTTCTTATCAGGTTTGATAGTGTTGTGAGTTTTAAATGTGCTCGCAAGCGCACGAATCATTTGCAACATAGTGCGTGTACAAGTGCGATGTCGAATCCATATAGAATTGCATTGCGAAAATTAATTTATGGCTTTTTAACAAAAGAAAACATAAACTAAATAAATCAAAAGATAGGGTTCTAAGGTTCGAGAATCCACACCCACCAAATCATATCAACATATTCTCATGTTCATCAACACACATTTGAAGTTCTTACTATACAAATCTTATGTTTGTTCTACTTCCCTTCAAAAATCGTTTAAATCATTCAATAAATCCGTTATTTTAACAAATCACACAAAAGATACTTGATTTTTCACCAAATCATCAAATGTACTCGTTGAACGAAACACAGTGAATACCCAACATTTTGATAAATAAAAACCAACCAAACAATTAAATGAAACAACCTCAAATCATCACATGTATCCAAAAATCACAAGATATGCCCAATAATCATCTCAATAATGGAATGGAAGTAGAACAATTATAAATCAAAAGCCCATAAAATCAAATTGCATAAACTAGCATGAAAATATTGTTACTCTTCAATAGTGAAGCTTTATCATCAACCTTAGTTGAGATTTTAGCATCTCATGGCAAAATAAAGCATAAAAAAGCTACAATAATGCATTAAAATCAAATAAACTTACAAAATATTGGAGTTCTAGGTCTAAATCAACCAAAAAACCCTAAAATACAGTGAGAACGGCGCCTATGACACTCTCCTAGCATCCTCTCCCGAGAGAAATGAGAAAATAATGATATTTACAGACAAAATTAGGTTTTATACGTGTAGGTGACACGTATGCGCTCAAACGACACATAAGGTGCACTCGAGCACACTCGGGCTTTCGTGCCCTATGTGCGGGGAATGCGCTCGAGCGCATCATGCTGCACTCGAGCGGTTTGTCGATCGATCGAAATAAAAGTCGCTCAAGCGACTTGTACTGTCTGAATTTTTTCCTTTCTCCGCTTCTCTGCAATTACACATGAAAAACGCCATATTTTTCTCAATGACCTACAAAACACTAAAACACCAAAACTAGCAAAAAAATAACAACGAATAGACTCTCGTGAAGAGTTGAAGATAATTACAAAACTTGCTATGTAAGAAAAATGATGAACTTCATTTGGTCGTTCTAAAAAACATTGCACGTTCATTAAGCGTGATCACTTGCAATGCCACAAAAAAAAATAAAATATAAAATATGCAACTATTTTGTTGAACCACCAATATATCCTTACAACTATTTTTCGAAGTAAATTTTTGATGAGTTGTTATCTTTTTCTTTGTATTCAATTTACCGGGGAATTTCGTAAACCTTGTTTTGTCTAAGGAAGAGATGGCTCCAAAAAGTTCAGTTTTATTTCCTTCATAATACTATCGCCACACTTAGGGTGTTGCATTGGCGAAAACCGTGAATTTTCATGCATGTTAGGGATCATTGATTGCATGCACTGAATTTTGAAGAACTGTCAAACTTTGTGGCAAGGTATGTATTATACAATTTCATGTCCACGATAAATAAGATAAAACACTTTGCTGCAACTTAGTAGTCAGCAAGAAAATACGTGAAGTGTGCATTTGGAGTGCTTCAAGGACAATTTGCAATATTGTGTGGACTTACACATTTTTCCCACCTTGAAATGCCCAAATACATCATGATGGCATGAGTAATTCTACACAACATGTTCATTGAAGATGAGCATGCTAACAATGAAGTAGAAGACTTCAAATATAAACAATCGATGAAAGCTTACATTAACTAGTGTCACTCGGGCCTACAACTTAATTTAGTGAGTTCATCGACGCCATCGTTGTATTAGAGATAGAAAAACTCATTTTCATCTATAATTATACACCGTCGAGCACTTATGGCAAATACATAGCGAGACATATGAACTTGTGATTGAGAAATGTAATAATCATAGTTGTTGGAAGGTTTTATGCCAACTTGTAACGGTCATTGTGCTTTAATTTCATATTGATTTATTTTGTTTTCTCCATTTCTTTTTTTAAGGACATAAGATAAGTTGGAATTTAAACATATAATAGTACACTTAATGATCACGAACAAATCAATGGCTTACCATCAATGTTTTTATGTCAACTTGTAATAGACATTTAGTATAATGTCTTCAGAAGTTGATGCTTCATTTGTTTCGGCGTAAAATGTTTTTGGCATTTTATAGTGTTTGGTGGGGGCGGAAATAATGGTTAACGAAAATCATTTTCAGTTTGACCATAAAAGATTATTTAATTTTTGAAAAACGATTTACGGTTTTGAAAACTGTAAATCATTTTCCGAATTTAAACTCATTATTCTTGCCCACACGTTTGTACGAATCCGCCACCGCCAAACATTGGAATTTGTTGGTAGCCCGAGTCTACTGTCGAAGGTCTGAATTTTGGTATCCGGGTGTCACCAAATTTCGATAATAACGTCGGCCGTCGGAATCATGCCAGTGCCAGAATCCGGTGACGTTCGACTGTTGTAGCTGGATTATGTTTTTCGCCGTTGGTGGTTTTTTCGTATGAGCCAAACGCTAGAAAAATAATATTGTGAAAAATATTTTTTATGAAAAATAATTTCGTCGAAAATATTTTATAACAAAAATCATTTTACGTCGAAACAAATACAGCATTAAAGGCAATAAATCCTCATAAATATATAATCAAAGTTTTTCAGGGGCTTAAAATCAAAAGTACCTAAAATAGCAATGTCACAATCATACAGTTCAACGAGTGAAAGTGGGCTTGAAATTAAAGATAATGTACAACGAGTCTAAGACATAATAAAATCAAAGATAATAAAGCTCAAAATACACTAGTTACTCATAATTTGAATTTGAAGGATTGCCATTTGTATCCATCATAACTAGTATTTTTTACCATATCACTTGTTCCAACTGAAGCGTTTATTCCATAACACACATAATAATATAATATTCCCTAATGCGCACTTCCTCTTGCTTAAGACAAAACATCATTTTGTTTTGATCACCTACTTCCTCAAAAAGTTTTTTTTTTTTTTTTTTATTATTTCCTGATTTCCTTTTATCTCTTTAGTATCACAATAACATTCAAATTTGTTGCTTCTTCTCTCTTTCATTTGTCCTTCCCAGCTTTCCGACCTATTGGTTGCTTCAAGTCTACAAAAGCTTCGTGTGAGACCTCATCTCCCCTTAGATTTTGCACTTTCCATGTGTCTCCCATTTTGCATGAAACTTCAACACATTTCAACAATGTTCAAAGTGAAATGTTGTTTTTTTTGAATCATTTACACGATTTTTGCCTTGCCAATATGAAAAATTAACAAATACAACATAATTAAAATATTTTTGAATAAATAGAACACAGTTCAAACAAATTGATGAGAAGCCACAATTAGGACATACATTATCTTGTTCAATCAAACCACTTCATTGTCTCGATTAAATTTGTGTTAATATTCACAAAACTTATTTACCACAAATTGAATCGTTGACCACCGATTGATTAGAGAGCGTTGATTACAATTAGATTCAATGTATTGTGCTCGTGAAAGTATTCCCGAACCATTTTTCAATATGTCATGTGTTATTGCTCATTTCTTTGCACCGCATCCAAGGTAACTTCAATCCACGCGACACAAGCATATCGTTTTCATCAAAGTTAAAGTTGTCATCCCGTTGTAATTTTTTAATGATAGATTCAAACTCAACTTGGGGTGGAGGCTCTTGGTGTTCAAGCATTTCATTTGCAGGTTATATGGAATTGGAAAGGTCATTTTCATTTAAAATATTGGTGAAGTAAGCGTCTTGGTGAGTTCTTGAGTCCATCCCTAAAACCAAAAGAGCCTTATGGATCATCACAAGAGCCTTTGATCATGATGGGTTATTATAAAGAAAAAAATGGTAAAGATTCCAAAATTCTAAACATATAGATAGCTTCACAAAATTCGCCATTTACACAATTGCTCTGAGGTTCTTGAAACCAAAATGACCAAATAGAAACTTGACTGAAATGACCAAATAGAGAGTGGTTCTAAATAGCTTAGCAAAAAACCAATGTGAGAAAGAGATTAACCAAAATAGAAAATAGCTCAGGCAATTGCAGAAGGAAGGTGGAGGCTGAATGAAAGGACCAAAGACTCAGTGTAATAGCAGAATTTCCAATTGTCACGATAAGGCATATCAATGGGCAGAAAAAGATACCTGAAGGCTGAAACAACAAGAATTTGTAAAAACATTGATTTTATTTATTTATTTTTTCCTGAGATACAACAGGGGAGGGGAAGAGGAAGGGGTCATCAATCAGACAATATATCTCGATTCACCAGTCAATGCTATGTATTCTGCTTTCTACATCAAGAATACCTGTTCCATACGTCTTATTTGTTATTCTACATAAAATTACAATTACGTGATAAAAATAATAAGAATTAAAAAAAAGAAGAAGCCATCTCTACTCGATATGTGTGGGAGTGGAGACGGACATAATAAATATGACATTTATTTTTTTTATTTTGTTTGGGGGCAATGAATTGTTCGTATTTCATGCAATACAAGTAGATTATTGCAATTGATCTTTTATCAATTTATTTTATGAGTAATGTTACTTTTTATGTTCATTTTATATTGATTAGCGTGATGTGTTTTAAGTGACTTTCATTTTATTTTTTTAAGCAATTAATATGAGAAGCCATTTAAATTAAATAAGTCACATTCCTTGGTATAAAATGACTGTGATAAATAAGTGTAAAGAATATTATTACTTTTATTTTATTAGGCAATTGTGAAGACTTATGGAGCGAGTTCTTTATTTTTGAAAATATATGAACTGATTTTTAAACACGTTGGGTATCAAATTTTTTATGTTATATATATATATATATATATATTTTTTTTTTTTTTCACAAGACAACATGGTTTATGATAGCATTTTTTTTTTTCGATTTATTTATTTGTTGAGTAATTTCAATTGGTTTAATATATTTTATTTTAATCTGATATATATATTTTTGTATTAAATGACCCGTACATGCAATACAGTAAATGAACCAATGTACGCGGTACATTCGAGAGCGGAACCTCCAATTTGAACTTTGAACAGCAAATACACCACCTAATTCAAATACGCTTTGGATTTTGCACATCGTCACAGTATCTGATCTCACAGATTCAATAGTATAGTAGCAGGTAGCTCCGGAGACCAAGTTCGGATCGGTAAATTAGGGTTTATACACAATGCAGAGCTCATAGGCCTCGGTTCCTCACTATCCCAATTCGGTGCAAGCCTAAATTGTTTTTTCGCTGCCAGAAATGCAGAGCTCGTCGAGCTCGGCGGCCCAGCCGGAGGCCATACTGGAGTGGCTGCGGAAGGAGATGGGGTACAGGCCCTTGGGCCCGTACAGCGCGGCGAGCGGCAAGTCTCAGTTGCCCTCGACCGACTCCCTCCGCAAGATTTGCCGCGGGAACATGATCCCGGTCTGGAATTTCCTGATCGCCCGCGTGAAGTCGGAGAAGACGGTGGAGAACATTCGGAGGAACATCACGGTCCACGGAGGAGGCGGCGGTGGGGATAGCGGTGGTGGTGGTGGTGGCAAAGAGGAGGGTAGGAGTAGAGGGAGGAGGAAGGAGAAGGCGGCGGCTGTGGAGGAGGGATTGGGCGTGGTGGAGAGGAGGGAGGCAGCGTTGCTGGAGAGGGAAGCGGCGGCGAAGGAGGTGGAGAGGTTGAGGAATGTGGTGAGGAGGCAGAGGAAGGATTTGAGGGCCAAGATGCTGGAGGTTTCCAGGGAGGAGGCCGAGCGCAAGAGGATGCTCGACGAGCGTGCCAATTACAGGTTCCGGGGATTCGGAAAATCGGTGGCATTGTTTTGCTTCTATCTGTTTGTTGAGTTTTGTGTGATTTATAGGGTGTTTTGGCTCAATGAAATAGTATGCGTTGTTTTAACGAGGAAAGAATTTGGTATATTGAGTCATTTGAACCGTGTTTGTTCTTTTTAGTTAAGGGGTTATACACATTGCGAATGCGAAGTATATGTTACTACTGATATGATTTATGTTTTGAAGACGAAAACTTGGTTGTGAGAAAGTGCAATTACCATACACTGAATTGCGTAGGCCTTTTGTAAATAAGTCCAATAACGATATAAAGCATGTTTCTCTTTTTTTTGTCGGTGTGTTTTCATAGTTTGTTAGTTAAACTCAATCCAACAAAGCCTTATACTGCTACTACATGGGATTGGCTTCATGGCCTTTTTACACCTACTCTACCCTCAATTGATCTTCGATGTTGTTCTTGGCAAAATTTTATTTGAGAACACTCTCATAATCAGTATACATAATTTAGTGGGGTTTTTCTTTTTTTCTCACACAGCATCACCTTGTAACTTGTTTTCGTATGCACATCTTTAAACTTAATTCCAGATACTTAGAAATTAATAAGTACTTGCCTACATGCTCCAGAATAAAATCTAGTATTGAATTCTTATGATTATATATATTTGACATATGGGGACCACATTGATCTATGCAACTCACGACCTTTTTTGTGAATGGATTTTTATAAGGGTTGACATTATGACAAGACTGGTATGTCTTTCAATTTTTTCAGCATAGACAGAGCTGACATGTGCTTACACATAGTGCAGGCACAAGCAGGTGATGTTGAACGCTTATGACCAACAGTGTGATGAAGCAGCAAAAATATTTGCAGAGTATCACAAACGACTTTGTTACTATGTTAATCAAGCAAGGGATGCTCAAAGGTTAAGTCTTGACTCTTCAGATGAAGTGATTAAAAGATTTGGTGACAGTGAGAAGGAAGCTGTGTATTCAACTGTTAAGGACAGTAAATCTGCAGATGACATGATTCTTATCGAAACAAACCGGGAAAGAAGTATTCGAAAGGCATGCGAATCTCTTGCAGCACGTATGATTGAAAAAATATGCAATTGTTTTCCTGCTTATGAAGGAAGTGGTATTCATTTGAATCCTCAATTGGAAGCAGCCAAGTTAGGCGTTGATTTTGATGGTGAAATACCTGACGAGGTTAGAGCTGTTATTGCAAATTGCTTGAAGAGTCCTCCTCAGTTGCTTCACGCAATTACTGCATATACTTTAAGGCTGAAAACTCTAATTTCTAGAGAAATTGAGAAAATTGATGTTAGAGCTGATGCAGAAACTTTAAGGTATAAAATTACATTCTTATTGTTTTCAATTTGTGCTCATATGACTCTTCGCACTCTTTGTTCTACTTTGTTGATGTTTGACTATGGTTGTTTAGTTGGGGGTTTATAAACAGTCTTCTACTTAGTGCTACTTGTGTGAATCTCGGACCATTGATTGTTGACAAGATCGTTCTTCTACTTAGTGCTACTTGTGTCAATTTCAGACCACTGTTTGTTGACGAGATTGTTGCTTGCCCTATTTTTCAACCATTAATTTTAAAAGTTTACTTTATAAAATAATTTGGTTAAGGTCTTCTTGAGTGATCATTTATAATGTTTGAGTTTGAGAATTAATTATATTTATTGTCTCATTTCCTAGGAAACCTTGTTTGAGAAAAGTAACAATAAGTAGTTAAATTTTAAATGGATGGCCAAGCTTGGTTTGGTCTTGTATGGGGATTTTTATGTTTTACTGTAAGCAACCACATTAAAGTTTCACTATAAGCACCCGCGTTTACAGCAAATGCTTGGAGCAGGTTTTGTTTGCTAGGATGCACTCTACATATCATATTGAACTATAACTAGAATTTAAAGTATTTTGATAGTATACTTAACAATTGCTCTCACCATTTCTCTACTATTTCTTCTCACATACCAATATGGGTCAGCATAGTTTATGCTATTAGCCTAGAGGGTTCTGCTGCTGGAGGAGATGTGAATGATTTTGACATGGGTTGGATTAGAGGAAGGAAGAAGGTAGAGCAACAACCCACAACTAAGAGAGGGAGAAGGAAAAGGGAACTATGCTCTTTCAAAATTGTATTATTATTATTATTTTTTAAAGTGAAAGGCGCCCTAAGTACACATGTAGTATACGTGGGAGCAACCAAACTAGCCCCAAAAATGAAAGAGACCCAACAGGAAGTAGCCCCCCGCCCCCCCAAAAAAAAAATTTGTAAGTAATTCAAATATAAAGAGACTTGAACATGACAGCTTTCTAATAAATATAGGTAGTTGTACTTATCAAAAAAAAAAAAATATAGGTAGTTGTATAACAAGTCTTCTACTCCAAACCAATAACTCTTAGACTTCTAACTTAGCCACCTTAACGTCTGTGTAATTGTGACATGGCTGCCAATTTGGCATTGCATCAAAGTTGTCAATTGATTTGAGCTGAGCTTTAAGAATGGGGATGTTGTATGTGGGCAAGGATTTGCACTCCGATAACATTAGGTGGGTTGGGAGTTAGAAATATGATTCAGTTCAATTGAACCCTTTTGGGAAGGTGGTTGTGGTGGTATGCCATGGATAGAGAGGCATTATGGAGATTGGTGATAGAGACTAAATATGATAGTATCAGGAGAGGTTGGTGCTCTAAGGAGGTAAGAGGAACATTTGGAGTGGGAGTTTGGAAACATATTAGAAGGGGGTGGGATTAGTTTTCCAAGTTTGTTAGATTTGAGGTGGGGGTTGGGACAAAGGTTAGTTTTTGGCATGGTGTTTCGTGTGGGGATAGTTCGTTGAAGTTGTCTTATCTGGATTTGTTTAGTATTGCTTAGAAAAAGGATATGTGGGTGGTGGATAACATGTAGTTTCGAGAAGGGATTATTTAGTGGAATGTAATTTTTACTAGACCATCTCAAGATTGGGAGGTGGAGGTGGTAGTATCTTTCTTTGAAAGGTTGTATTCTTCCCAACTAAGACAGGGAGAGGAGGATATAATAGGATGGAGTCCTTCCAAAAGGAACAAGTTTGAAGTGAAATCGTTTTATCAAGTGTTAACTAGCTAGAATGGATCATCTTTTCTATGGAAGAGTGTATGGAGAGTCAAGGCTCTTTCGGAGGTGGCATTCTTTGTGTGGACAACATCATTAGATAAAATGCTGACGCTCAATAATTTGAGAAAGAAGAATATTGTGGTGGTTGAGTGGTTTTGCATGTGTAAGAAGAGTATGGAGTCCAGTGATCATTTATTGATTCATTGTGAAGTAGCAAGAGAATTATGGAGTTCCATTCTTAATTTGTTTGGTGTAGAGTGGGTTATGCCTAGACATGTGATTGCTTTGTTGGTCAGTTGGGAAAGAAAGGTTAGGCGTGGTACAGTTATGAGAGTATGGAGGGTGGTTCCATTGTGCTTAATGTGGTGTCTTTGGCGAGAGATGAATGCTCGGAGTTTTGAAGATGTTGAGACTTCGGTGACAGAGTTGCGGAAGATTGTGATCAACACTTTATATACTTGAATGTCTGCCCATCATAGTTTACTTGTTTCTAGTTTTGCAGATCTTTTGAATTTTTGTTCTTTTTATTCAAATTAGGGGTTCTCTTGTACTCTCTGTGTACTTAGGTTGCACCATTTGCTCTTATTTAATGATATATATATATATAGGGTTTGATGTTTAAAAGGTTATTACTTTTGCAACTATGTCAACTCAAGGCTCTTTGAAGTATGTTCATTTGTTAAAGGCCCTTTATTGGACATGTAATTTTTTTTTTCGGTAAATAGTTAGGTAAAGTTGGACACAGGCTGTTAGCCAAGAGAGGTGTACTTGCTTTATGGGTCTTGGTTCCTATTTTTAACCTCCCTAAAAGGTAGTATTTTCCATTCTTTTCTCTTTTGGCAGACATGGACTCTTTTTCTTGTCAACTATGTTAGTTTTCAGGTTTTTCCAATAGTTTTATTACTTTTCATTCTTGGCCAGAGGATTTCTCTTCATTTTTTCTTATAGTTGTCATTTCTTTCCAATAAGTTCATATTGCTACTGAAAAACAGTTTTCATTCTTGGCTCTTAAATTGTCGAGTTTTCATTAGTTAGCCGAGTTGTATCACAAATTTGATGGATTTGGTTACGCAAATTTTGTTCCTTTATGAGGTTCTGTTGGCCACTGGATTACATTTAATGGAGAAGGATTGGAGCCAGTTCAAAGATCTTTCCCAGAGGGTGCCTCTAGATGGGTTGGCTATTTCAGTTTTCTAATGACATAATATGTACATTGTGGTATATCTAGTAACACGAAGTTTCATATCTTCGATATTGATGAATAGGATACATACTATCTTGTTATATGATATCTTTGTTGTTTCCAAGAAATGGATCATTATTACTTGTCAGTAATTTGTGTATCTTTGTATGCTCACAAGAACAAACTTTGAATTAAGATTCAATGGCAGAATGAATTTTAGCTGCAATGAGTTTCTATATCTTCTTTTATATAGGCAGTTTGAAGTGGCATATTTTTTCAAATCCTATGTTTAATTGTTTTGGCATGATTTATTCCTTGCTTTGACTTGTTTAATCTTTGTTCCCTTTTGATTGCTTAAAATCATTATAATGATTTCATATACCATGTTAAAAATTTGTTCCCTTTTGTTTCATCTTTTATATCAAAGAGGCCTTTTCCTGGTATAATGCTTTTTAAACATCTACTGGTGAAGTTTCAGTCTCTTTAATCAATGAGGAAACACCTTTTAATGGACCAATACATTTTGATTGCTTAATAGGTACAAGTATGAGAACAACACAGTTATGGATGTTTCTTCTCCTGATGTGAACTCACCATTACACTATCAGCTTTATGGTAACGGAAAGATTGGAGGAGATATACCTTCTAGAGGAACTCAAAATCAACTTCTTGAAAGACAGGTACCTTTTTGTTTTTCATTTTATTTATTTGTTAGTTTCTGCATAGATAATTTATTAAAGCTTTATTGCTCGTTTGATCTGCAATCTATTTTGTTTTCCTATTTTTGGACCTTGACTCGATACTTTTATCTTCTACATGTCATCTGATATTGCAAGTAGTTATTTTTCTCTATCTGATCTTATCAAGTGCATTGCTCTTTTCCTCTCTTCCTTGTTTTTCTTCATCCCAAATGAATGCCCTCAATCTCATACATGTCACAGAAAGTGGGTTAAGCTGGTTTCAGAACCAGACTCGTGCCTTTTCTTAATGTACTTTGATTGAACTTGCACTCTACTTTTTTGCTTGTTCTTTTTTTTTTTTTTTTCCGGATTTATGCTCAGTTGATGTCTTTGGGAAGTTGTTAATTGATTCTGGTATGTTATCTTGTTCACAGAAAGCTCATGTTCAACAATTTTTGGCTACTGAAGATGCACTGAATAAAGCTGCTGAAGCTAGGGACTTGAGTCAAAAACTTGTAAAACGTTTGCATGGAAGTAGTGATGCAGTTGTTGGAGGTGCTTCACAGACTGTTGGCAGTCTTAGGCAATTTGAGGCAAGTATTTGTGGATCTTATTGATTTCAGTTTCCATTTAACAATAATCTGGGTGGAACATTGCCATGGTTAGAGTTTTTCACTTGTGTCTTTGTTCTTACTCATTTGTTTAAAATATTTTAACTTTGTTGACTCAACTCTACAAAACCTTGGTCCCAATTAAATAAGTGTAATCAGGGTCAGTCAAATGCATTCTTTTTCTATGATTCTATCCTATATAAAATACAATCTCTGTTGCTTTGTATTTGTAACGTCAAGACTTTCTTATCTTAGACTTTATACTAGTATCGAGGCACTTCGTAGATTGCTTTAAGCAAACTGTTGGTAGGTTCCATATATATCAATACTTGCAAGAAATTTTAGATTTTAGATGCACAGAGCTGTGCAAATTAATTTCTACCAATATAACGTTCAATGGCATGAAATATTGAAGTCAAGATTCTTTTGTTAATTGGTTCATTATAAAATATTCAGTGGGCATGAGATTTTAAATCAAAATTTCCTTGTTGATTGCTTCATACTAGGGTAGTCAATCTTCTTCATCTCTTTACACCATGGTTAGTTAATGTAAAAAATTTTGTTGGTGAAGTTGGGAAACTACTTCCAGGCTAGTTGCTCCATCTTGTTGCTATTCATTTTGAATATATATATCTTTTGAAACAGAGGAAGAAAATTCATCATCATTTTCATTCCAGTTAACACATTGTTATGCATGGATCCTTCACAGGTGATAAGTGATGACCTTATGTTTAGCCCATGTTTTTTATGAGGGAACTTTTAAGTATACTCATATCTGTTGTCCTCTCTTCGTTAGAAGCATTTCTCATGCACCGTTTGGATAGAGTATCAATTCAACCCTTGGATCTTATCTTGATTTTGTCTCTACACAGCTTTCAACAACTTGGTTAATGCAGTGACTTGAAGTTTCTATTATCTAATCAAATAACACACGATTTCACATGTAAAAACATCTAGACTCACGTAAAACTGATCTTTTGTACTATAACTACAGATAGAATGCAAAATATGGGAAAAGAATATGACAAATATAGCACTCTCTGTTTCTCTCTCCTTAGAGGATGTGCAAGTGCTGGACATTCATTTTGATTCTTTTCATACCAAGTATGGAGAGAAGTCAAAGGAGAGAGCATTAGTGTTTTTTGATTGAGGGGCTTCGCTTGCGCTGTTTTACATTCTTTGTTTTTTTGGTGTGTTGGTGCAGTTGGATGTTTGGGCAAAGGAACGAGAAGTTTCTGGGTTGAAGGCAAGCTTGAATACTCTAATGGCTGAAATACAGCGCTTGAATAAATTATGTGCGGAGAGGAAAGAAGCTGAAGATTCTTTGAAAAAAAAATGGAAGAAGATTGAAGAGTTTGATGCTCGTAGATCTGAACTGGAGACCATATATACTGCTCTCTTAAAGGCTAACATGGTAAGATATCTCAACTTTAAATTTCTTGTAAAACCCGTTAATTAGTTCCATGTGGAGGCATTCATAGGGCATGTTTTGTTGTCTTATGAAAATTAGAGGGGCTAGAGCATCTCTAGCAGTAATAGTCAAAGTAACTATTGAAAAAGTACAACTCTCTACTTTAGCTACTGTTTTTTTTTCTACTCTCTCTCCAACAGATTCCCTATTCTACTATTTATTTTCTTTAAATATTATTTTTTGTGGAAGAGAGTGAATGAAAGAGGGAGAGAGAGAGTGTGATAGAAGGAAAGGAAGAGAGATAAAACAATAAAAAACTGTTTGTAGTGTGAATGGTGAATAGGCTCTTCTGCCAATTTACTATTCACACTAGAAAGAAAAATTATATTTTGCTTATTTTGCTGGAGACGAAAAATTGCTCATAATAGTCAAATTTGACTATTATGAGCCATTTGCCTATTTTGTTGGAGATGCTCTTATTTTAATTTTAAATAGCATTTAAAAATTCAAATTTGTGATTTTTTTTTTTAATGGGGCCATGAAATACGATTTATGCTGTCATTAGAATTGCTAATTTGAGCTCAATTTTGTTATTAAATGGAAGCACACTTTCACTTTTCACTATAACTTGTGTAAATGGCCAATGCCCCCCCCCCCCCCCCCCCCCCCCAAGGTGCCCCATGTACACATGAATTATACAAGAGAAGCCACTTAAGTAGTAGGGGCAAAAAGAATAATAAAATTATGACGAAGTGCTGAAAAATAAAGATTTCAGCTTCTCCAAAGTCCTCTCGTGATCCTCAAAACACTTATCATTCATTTCCCTTCATAGACACCACAAAAGGCATAAAGTCACCATCTTCCAAACAACATCACTTTGAGTGCTGCCAGTAGTCTACCAACAAGCAAACAAATCGACTACTCATCTAGGTATAACCCAAGACAACCTGAATTGTTTGAAGAAGGCATTCCAAATGGCACAAGCTATCTCACATTGAAGGAGAAGGTGGTTCATGGACTCCCCATCATTCCTTTTGCACATATCACACCTCTAACGACCCAGGAAAAAACACACATCTGCGCTATCATTCTAAATGGACTAGTCAATTTGGAGTTTCTATAGAATCACTTATAAAGCCTAGTTTCACATAGTAAGTAAGCAATGTGCGACTTAGCACCCGTGAGTATCTCTTATAAACCATTCATTCTCTATGTGGGCTACTTACCTTCCCAAAATGGAATCGTGGTGTTACAAACTCTTCCCTTTAAATCACTGACGTCCTCGTCAGGGTACGTTATGTGGTGCTGACAGTACCACATGGCATTACTTTTTTTTTTTTTTTTTTTTTATAAGTACCACATGACATTATTACTATTAGGTGGCTCTGATACAATTTCTAACGATCTAGGAAAAAGCGCTAGCCACATATCCCCTATCACCCTAAATGGACCAAGTCAATTTGGAGTTTTCCTCGAATTACTTATAAAGCCCAGTTTCACTTAGTAAGTAAACAATGTGGGACTTAGCACCCATGAACAACTAATTCATAAAAAAAAGCACCCATGAGCATCCCTTATAAACCACCCACTCTCTATGTGGGCTACTCATATTCCTAATATGGGACCAGAGTATTACAACACAAATCAATCACAATGACGTGCCGCTTTCGGAGATTGTCCATGGTAAGGATCTTCCTTAGGGCTGCCGACCACACAAAAAGGGCCACCCTCAACGGAACCTTAGTCCTCCAAACACTCTTTCAAGAAACAGACACCATCATGACAACCCAAGACACTTTAGAAGGATTTAACACCAAATTACCCATTTTTGGAAGGGGCACACCGCAACCTATCTTTCCCTTCTCATTTCATTCTTGCTAAATACAACAACCTATAGAACGAAAAGGGATAGTGCATGCTTTTCAAGAAACGATAAAATGTGTAGTATCTTAGGCATCCAGTCATTTATGTATGCCTTTGTGATATAGTTATGTAGTAAAAGTATAATACGGGTTGAACTTGGCATTTATGGCTGTTGTTTTTCTTTAAGTTGAGCAACATAAGTAAACAATTTGTTTTGTCATAGATAATTCTTAAGGTGATTCATTAATCTTGTAGGATGCCGCTGCGTTTTGGAACCGGCAGCCATTGGCCGCAAGGGAGTATGCATCAAGCACTATAATTCCAGCATGTGCAGTCGTTGTGGACATTTCAAATAGTGCAAAAGATCTTGTTGATAAAGAAGTTTCTGCTTTCTATCGAAGTCCTGATAATAGCCTCTACATGCTTCCTTCAACCCCACAGGTTTGTGAAGCTATGATAGAACAAGTTATTGTTTGGGTTAGTTAACTATTTATCCCAAGTTTGTTTGCAGTCTTTAGAGTTTTGTAATTGTTGGTTTGATTGTTTTGTTTCTTTTTCTTTTTATTGGTATATTACTTACGCATCTGGTGGGTCTTGAATCAACGATTCCACTCTCCATCTGTTTCTTATGAGAGGAGGAAGTACTATGAGCTAGCACTCATTGACTTGAGGTACTTTGAATGCAATTCTCATTGTGAGCATGGATACCCAGCATCTACTTTTTGTTGATTAGGGGTGCCATTTCAGAATCCGATGATGATTTCATTACAGATGACTACCATAGACATTTATAATCAAAATTTGAAGTAGCTCCTATGATCCTTCTTTTCTTTTCTTTTCTTTTTGGGAAGGGGGGAGGGAGTGTGGGTTGAGAATCAATTATTGGTCACATGAGATTAAGGATTACTATGATTTGTTCATTCTTATACCTTTAGTTGAGAGCATGCTTGTAAATGTATAATAATACAATTATAACTAACGTTTTGTAAAGGAAGGAATAGACATCAAGAGGTGCTGTATGATGAGCCAGGATGCA
This sequence comes from Alnus glutinosa, assembly GCF_958979055.1. Classification (NCBI taxonomy): domain Eukaryota; kingdom Viridiplantae; phylum Streptophyta; class Magnoliopsida; order Fagales; family Betulaceae; genus Alnus; species Alnus glutinosa. The sequence continues at coordinate 32,506,344 of NC_084887.1, read as the reverse complement.
TGTCTGGTGCTATCTATGTTCTCAGTGCTGCCATAGTGCTTGTGATTGCCAGTGCTGCTTCACTCTTAAGTTCATATCAAAAGTTGCAACCCTAAAGCTTAAGCTAGTTGGTCGAGAGGTCCAACCAGTACATAATTTCATAACCAAGCACTCACAAAACCTATGTGGGACTCATACTTCAACACCGCTCACGTGCTGGCCCAATGAAAACAGAAGAAATCCGGTAGTACCATAGCCAGAGGGCTCAACCAGCCTAATGGAACTAGTGACAGATGCATTTGAACCAAGCACATGGAGTCCAATAATAAACAAACTGCACCCATAACATGTTGGAAATATCCACCTTAAATGTTTAAGCTAGTAGGTTGAGTGGCCTAACTAGTACTAAAACCATAACCAAGCTTGTATCTTAATGATGTGGGGCTCATTCTACAACAAAAATTTATTGCTTGGAACTCCTGGACCTGTTTAAATACTAAATTAAAGTGTACTAATTTTGAGCCCCTTTCTGAATTGAGTGACACCCGATAAAATTGGAATAATGTGAAAAAGATTAATGTTGCCCCTGTACAAGGATGACATGACATGACATGACAGGTCGAGAATTGCAATTTTCATGGATGCTCCTCTTGAGATATGTGTGTGGAACTAATGTTTTGAACTTTGTCTGCAATGCAGCAAGTTGCATACTTCTTGTGGAGGTCTGGAAACCTATCATTCAATGGGTCTCACCTACGTAGTTTTACTTGGTTTAAATACCATATATTCAATTCTGTTAATTATGTGAGTTGTTGACATTGAAGTTGGATGTTGGTAATGGTGTCACGGCCTATGTGAATGGATTTACTGATGACTAATCAGATAGATCTTGGCACTATGATATTCTGTATGACATCTCTGTATGGGAAAGCCCTACTTCCTAGTGGTGCTTGCCATGTGTTCAACTGCATATTTTTTGGGTTCTAATCTTTTATGCTTTTGAGATCATGAAATTTTTTCTCTGTAACAGCTTGCATCCATAAACTGTTGGACTTATTTTTTCAATAATTTTGCATCAGGCACTCTTGGAGTCCATGGGTGCTAATGGATCCACTGGACCTGATGCTGTTGCTTCTGCAGAAAAGAATGCTGCTTTATTGACTGCAAAAGCTGGTGCCAGGGATCTATCTGCAATTCCATCAATATGCCGTGTTTCTTCTGCACTTCAATATTCTGCTGGTGAGCTTTTGGTCATCAACATAGAATGCTGGAGTCATGTCTTCCGCGAAAGGACCAGTTGCCTCTTGCCTCCATTCGTAGACATCTTTCCTTAAAACTAAAATATCAAGGAGTTCTAGCTTGGAAAAAAAAATACATGCTTATAATTTTTTTATGTTTGCTAACTATGTACTAATTTTGCTTTTCTCACGAATAAGTAGTATACACAATAGGTAAACCAACTTGGCCCGCCAACTTTAGTTGCTCCTAATATATCAAGGATGTATAGTAAATATTGTATGGTAAACCAGCAATCTCAATAACTAATTGTTAGAGTTTTAATTAAATTATTAAACCAACAATTTCCTATCAGCATAAGCTTTTGGGATAAATGGTGACACGTGAGGGAGAGTGTTAGAATATTAATTAAATTATTAAATCAACTCTTCCCTATCAACTCAAGCTTTTGGGATAAGTGGTGATTTAACATTAATGCACAATAAAGACAAACATGCATGCAAACATGTACATTTATATGTGAGTAGACACTCATACCACACATGCTGCTTTTATATTTTTAATTGTCTAGCATTCTCTTGTATACTTCCTGTGTAATTATGGGTGCCTTAAGCTTTTAATGATATGCGTCGATTACTTATAAAAAAAATATTCTTAATTGTCTAGTATATGTAAGGTACAACATGACTTGGATCAGTGCATGATAAGAGCCAATGACTTGATCCTGGTTTTACCAAGCATAAACTAATTTCGTCTGGCACAATGTAGCCCTTAATACACATCTGTGCCCACAGATTTACATGCACTCAGCACAAACATGGGTGCCGAATTTGTCAAAGGTTTAGTTGTTTCATGTACTTCTTTTACTAGGACATGCATAGGAAAAATTAAACTACATTAAACTCCCCGGTTTTGGAAATTCTTGGATTCTCCTTAAGAGTTCTTATGAAATAGTATAAAAGAAGCACATATGGATTTTTTTTTTTGATAAGTGAAGCACATATGGTTCATGTGGTCTGATCTGCAGTTCAAAGTCTTCAGTGATTTTTTTTTTAATTTTTTGTTATTACTTGATTTGGTATTATTATTATTTTTTTTTTTAATTTTTATTTTTATGTAGTATTGATATTAAAAGTAAGTTGATTAGAAGGGATCTCCTCATTTCTCTGCTGTACTTTTGATTCTTGTTTATTATTTCTTTATCTACCAAAAAAATAGAAAAAAAAAAAAAAAAAAACTTCCTTGATGTCACTAGAGTGTGGCTTGGTAAGTGAGTTGCGTCATGTAAAGTTTTACCAACCAATTGAACTTAATGATTTTGAAAGGAAGATAAAATCAATTTCATTGGTTTCAACTAACATTGACAAGTGTTTTCTTTTTGACTTTACTTTCTCAATATCAACAATCAATGCTTATCGATTAATAAAAATATTTGATGCCTACTGTTTTGAGCAATGATGACAATAGATCAATGCTTCTTTATTGTTATTGGACATAGATGATTGACCATCTGTCTCTTGCTCAATTTCTGATTCTACTTTAGCTGACTTAGGATAATGTTTTTCTCCTGTAATTTTATGTATAACCCTACTAGCAGTGAGAAAGCACTCTTAATAAAATGAAAACCGCACTTGGATTGGGTTATTCCTAATCGAGTAGTAGACCTTTTTGCTTGTTGGAAAGGTCAATGTGGTAGGTTTTTCGGGATGCTGCTGTGGAAGTTGGTTCTGTTGTACCTTATGTGGTGCATTTGGAAGGAAAGAATGGATCGATGTTTTGAAGACCGTTAATGGACAATGGGGGATCTAAAGGATTTTTTTCTCAAGACTCTTTACCTCTGGACAATTGCCTTTGACTCAAATATTTCTAGTTTCATGTTTTTCTAGAGTTTTTTTCTTCTTCTAGCTAGGTGCATCTCTTGTATACTTGATTTTTTGTCTTATGCGCTTTTTAATAAATTACATTTATAAAAAAAAAGGGGTGTGAAACAGCTATGTTTAGGGTTTTTCAACGTCTTTGCTTTAGATTATTTTTAGGGCTTTAAATGCCCACTTGATGGCTTTATGTCCATTTCTGATCCAAACCATGTTTTATAATTAACTAATAACTTCTACTTGATAATCAGGTTTGGAGGGTTCAGATGCTAGTTTAGCATCAGTGTTGGAATCCCTTGAATTCTGTTTGAAACCGCGTGGTTCTGAGGCTAGTGTGTTGGAGGAGTTGGCAAAGGCAATAAATTTGGTTCATATACGGCAAGAACTTGTTGAAAGTGGTCATGCATTGTTGAACCATGCTTACCGTGCTCAACAAGAATATGACAGGTGAAGCTGAAAATGTCTTCTTGCTGAGAAAAGTTTATTTTTGTTTTAGTTGTCAGTTCCTCCCTCATTGAAATTAGTCTTCTCAATGAACTTGAATATTGTTTGAACCACCAATGACCTGGCAAGGTCTTTTACCAATCTGGGCTTTTGTTTTTTTGGCTTTGTGATCTGTATCTTTTGGGAGATGCAGTTAAGGTCTATTTATTTAAAATTCCTTGCCAACTTTATCTTCTACCTGGACCTGTGTGCATAGCTCTTGTGCCATCTTGGAAATTGTTCTATATGATCGAGCTATTCAACTCAGGAATGGTCCAATATGCATTGCATTATCTGTGGCTTTCTTTGCCTCTCTCTCTCTCTCTCTCTCTCTCTCTTTGTTAATAGCCATTGACTACATCTTGCAGGACAACAAGTTATTGTTTGAATTTGGCTGCTGAGCAAGAAAAGACTGTCGTGGAGAAATGGTTGCCTGAACTTAAGACTGCAGTTTTGAATGCTCAAAAGTCCTCGGATGATTGTAAATACGTTGGGGGTTTGGTGAGTAAACTACCATCACTAGAAGTTAAATCATCTGTAGTAAACACTGTCTATACAATCATAATATCCCCACCTCCGCCCCTCTCTCTCTCTCACGTGTTTATTAGTTGAGAAATGGCGTGCCATACATGGTTTTATGCATGTGCACGACTATATTAGCTTTGATATAAAAAGTTTGGGTTTGGGGGCGCAATAGATATATTGGTACAACTATTCCCAACAAACTCTCAGGTAACATATTCTTGGTTGTTGACAAAAAGGATATAGGCCTGAGTACTAAAAAAGTTTTAGACAAAATATGGGCTTTCATCTTAAGTTAGTGTGAATTTATTTTCTTCTCCTTGTCCTTGCTCCTTAAACAAAGATTTTAGCTTTTATCTTGTGGAGTTCACTGTTTTTTTTTTTTTTTTTTTTTTTTTTTTTTTTTTTTTTTTTTTTTTTTTTTTTTTAACATTTCCAACAATATATAGTTATGCGAGTATTCTGATTTTTTTTACTAGAATTTGAGCTCTAATTTAAATGATCCCTTTTTCAAATTACCTTTAAAAATATTAACTCAAAAAACTTGTGCCATCCACCCGTGGGTAAGACTAACAAGAGTTTACATCTGGGGACAGCATGAAACTTAATAATCGTTTGGTTTTGTTGTCAAGCGCTCTGAATTTGGAATAAATGGTGTATGGTTTTCAGTTTTCAAATTGCTTTGTTTGTCCTCCTTTGCATGGTACAAGTAGTTGCTGTTTTTTGATACAGTAATGGAACCAGTAGGCGTCACTTATGGAGATTCAAAACTCTAGACATACTGGCTAAAGACTCTGACTGCTTTTCCTTGGGTTTTGTTTGCTTGCCTTATTGGAATCTTATTATTTCTTTACATTTCATACACGCCAATCCTGATTTCTGTAGAATTTTAGGATGACAGGTACTATGTCAGAAGTAACCAAAATTGCTGTTCTTCAAATGCTCATGGGAGGCAAAAAGGAATGATTAATTCAAAGTTGGATATTTCTTTTATTCAATTTTGACATTCATGTTCATACTCATAAACAGTGAGAAGACTTTTCTCTTCTTTACCTACCTCTAAGAAGTTTTAGAACCTTCTTTTCTTGAGACCCGCATAAGCGGTTATCTCTTCCTCACTTCAAATTGTATGACTTTTGAAGCTATATGTTAACTCTAATACATGCCAGTCCAACATTCTTGAGTCGAGGTTTCAGGTAATCATGCTTGTTGGAGCTTGATACCTTTCTCTTTGGCCAAAAATAGCTTTATTTGTAACTTGCAAGTGATGCGCAAGACTAGAATTCCAGGTCAATGGTCTTTAGGCCAAGTGGCATCTCCTCCCTCCATATACAAGGGTTGGAGGGTAATGAGTAACTATTGAAAAGAAAAGATTATTTGTATTCCAGTTGTAGATGGTGGCGCATAATAGAGCTTTCATCTTGGTACCAACTTTGGTTGTACGAGTTCTTGATTCTTTTCTTTTTTAATTGGTCCCTTTCCCCCCCCCCTTTTTTTTTTTTTTCCTTTTTCTAATCTTTGTATTCTGGCATGTGGCATAACACTGCAGCTTGATGAGTGGTGGGAGCAGCCAGCGTCAACCGTTGTTGACTGGGTTACAGTTGATGGGCAAAATGTTGCTGCTTGGCATAATCATGTGAAGCAGCTTCTTGCGTTTTATGACAAGGAGCTGTTGTGAATGAAATCTCTCTTTTGCCTATATTTTTTCCCCCCAATTTCATGCCAGCGTGGAAAACTACATTGAACTGCAGCAGGTTGGAAGCAGTGTGCAGTGCTGGTTACAGATAAACTGCAGCCTTTCAGAAGCACCGTGCAGCGCCGGGTATACAATCTTTAACGTGTGGTTTAATTTGGGAGAGATGGCAGTTGGGGCTTTTATTTGTTTGTTGTTTGATATACGGGCAGACCAATATTTTATCCTTTTCCCTATTATCTTTGTACAGAATACTTCTTCCTCGGGAAGATGTTTTGTATCATTAGGGTGTTTATAGTTCTTGGGTTTTGGGTGGGGTATTTTCTTTTTTGCCCTTTTGGGGCTTGATTAGTGCCATCTGATTCAATTGTAGTCATTTGTGTTTGTAATTTGAAGTTTTACATGTTTATAATTGAAGTGGAAGGTATAATGTTCAGCATCATTTAGGACACAACTTGTTTTCGTTTGTCATAAAATTAGAAAGATCTTAAGGCTGCAGGCATTAGCACACGAGTGAAGACTCCAGTCTAATTAATCACTGGAACTGAAACGGGAGATGATTGAACTAAGGATAATGTTAGAAATTGCATTTTTATCCTACAAATATCTCACAATTTTGATGTGTTAGTTTTAACTAACTCTTGAGTTAGTTATTGTAAAAAAAAAAAAATAAAAAAATTCAAGGATTCTGTTGAAATTGACACATCAACATTATTGTGGGATAGTTGGGATAAAAAAAAATGTGGTTTCTTGAACTAATACTTAAGGTATCTTTTGTATTTTGGTAGGAATGCTTCATGTATCTAGTGTTAAATCATTTGGGCATCAGCAAATACACAACCCTGAATGAAGGAGCATTCCTTTATCCAGATATTATCTGGCATTTGTGACAAAGCAGCCTTGGGCCAAACTATGAGCTACATTATTCCAGATATTATCTAGCATTTGTGACAAAGCAGCCTTGGGCCAAACTATGAGCTACATTATTCGCTTCCCTGGAGACATGTTGGACCCTCATAGAAGAAAAGGAATTTAGCTTGACTCTTGTATCCTCAATTAGTTGGCCATAGGAATTCCAACAAAGATCATTTCTATTCGGGGCAGAGGCTATGATCAGAGAACCTCTCAAAAGTTACTCGTTGAATCTCCAGATCACAGTAGAGAGCCACAGCCTGCCAAGCACCAATTGATTACGCCACTGTTGGGTGAAAAAGACATGGAAAATGCTATGCCAAGGCAGCCACCACTCGTCCATTTTCATCCCGTACCACCACCCCCACACCCGTTCTCTTCTGCATGTTGTTGAGAGCTGCATCCCAATTACATTTCAGCTCCCCTAGGAATGGCTTGGTCCACCTCTGCGAACCCCCTGCATTAACCCGTGCCTATGGAAATTGATCAAGAGCCTCTCATTTCACTTGAAATGGAGATGGTTTATTTTGCGGTCCATATTAGATTTAAATATCTAATGATGAATATATTACTACCATGGTATATATGTTATCAACATTATATATACCATTAAATACGAAAAAAATCAAAATTTAAACAGTAAAATAGATGGTCTCCATTCCAAACTATTCCACGAAAATTGTTAGCTTGTCCGACTATTAGCTCATTAAATTACCTTTTTTCTTTTTCTTTCTAATTTTTTTTTAATTTTTTTTTAATTTTTTTTTTTATTCTAGCTCATTAATTTACTTGAGAGACATAGGCGAGATAGGTGTTGGACTTAGCTTCAGCATAAGGACACGTCAACACTATGGCAGATTGGATACAACAGATTATCTCTCAAGGGATTTTTCTGAAGATACCTTCAATTGATCATCATAAATTTCAGATTTTTGCCGCGGTAACCTGTGATCTTCTATGGTTTTATAGAAATAAATCTTATCATGAAGGAATCACTATTGACATCCGCCTTATCTCGAAGCATATCAATACTGTTACTATGGAGCACTATACTGCCTGGCACCCCTCTCATCCTGTTGTAATTGAGACATGGATTCCTCCTACATCACCCTGGGTGACTATTAATTTCGATACAGCTATTAGAGATTTTTTCTCAGCTCAAGCTGCAGTATGCAGAAATTCAGAAGGTCGCATTCTCCATATGGCTTCTCAAATCTCTTCACCATGCAATCCAAATTATGGAGAAGCCCTTGCAGCGAAGTTAGCAGTCTCTTTGGCAACTTCTTTACACCTTGATCACTTTATTCTGGAAGGTGATTCACAAGTTGTCATCTCTACTCTCCGACATCCAAATGTTTCTCAAGATTGGAGGATTTCATCTCTCATTTTGAAAATGATTGGATCCATCTCAGCCTCTTCCTCTTGGAAAGTTACAAAAATTTCAAAAAGTGCAAACTTCTGAGCCCATTATGTGGCACATTGGGCCGCAACCATATCCTTTTTCGGTAGCATTCTCACTTTTCCTTCTCCTTTACCTTCAATTCCTATTGTAAGTGGCAAAGACCCCCCCTCTTTCTTGAGAGGTGGTAGGCTTCTTTCCACCTAGTTCTAGTTTTTTCCTTGTTGCTTGTTTCTTTCAAAGTATCTATAAAAAAAAAAAAAAAAAAATAAAAAAAAAAAATAAAAAATAAAAAATGGTTCGATATATATATATATATATAAAGTTAACATGTGCTGTGCCAGCTGGGGTTGGAGCATGCAACATGCATTATGCTAAATTATTAGGCGGATACACATATCACTAAACTGAGACATTGATGACAGATTGGCATGTTTTTGTTTTCATCTTAAAAGAAAATTACAAAATAATTGAAGAAAAAAAACAAAACTGATGCATCTAGTGGGTGATCGATCACACCCATACGTGATAAGCAATATTCAAATTATATATTTCAATTCACAGCTACGACAAGCCACTACATTTTCTCTTAATATATGCGTGCAAATCTGTATTACTTCCCAATTATTAACAAAAATGAAATATCTACATGTTTGGCAATGGTTTTGAAAATATTTTTTTGCTTTTAGTTCAAGAAAGTGTTTGATATAATATATAGTTTAGGTGAGATTTATATTTTTAAGTGCTTGTCAATGTTTTTGAAAAAAGTGGGTTTAATTAGTTTTGGAAATTGAAAAGTATTTTTAAAATGGTTATTATTTTAGTTTTTCCGAGTGTGATTAAGGGCATATTAACATACTTCTGTGCGGGACCATAAATGAATGAGAAACCTAGGTAATGCTAATATCGTTGTCAGTTACATATGTTACATCAATTTCGAATTTCGTACCTATCAACCGACTTAGCTTAGGAAGAAGATTGATTCATTTGATTGGGACACTCAATAAAGAGACATGAAAGCCCTCATTGCTGATCAATACGTCTAAAATTGTCCGTGAAGACGAGACGTGGCCTACTCACATGTCTTTCGAAACCCGTGATGAAGAAGACATGTTTTATTTCATTTCGGAATTACACAAAACCTTACCTTTCAAGGTTTTTTTTTTTTTTCGTCGCACCGAACCCGACACGGCAACTTGAATTACCAATCCTATGTAACATGTGATCGACTAAGCGTACGAACCAATTCTAACACTCTTCCTTTCTTTCCAAGATAGAATGTGGAGGTACCCAAATATCAAAGGGCCTTATGGGCTTAGTTGAGGCCAGTTGGCCGAAAGGTAGCCTCAACCTAGATCTAAGGCTCGGACTCATCAAGCGGCATACATACGTGTAGAGGTGAAAACTTGGATACAGTTATCGGTTATTGGCTAAAACCAGTAACTATAACCGGGGTAGTCGGTTGGCCAAAATCACCAACCGCTTCCGATAATTGGGTAGCCCGTTAACCGGTTATTTGATAACTGGTGGTTACAGGTTGGTACCCGGTTATCCAGACCGGTAACCAAAATTTTAAAAAATTGGGTCTTTTGAGCTTAATTTGGGTATTAGACATACTTTTTGGGCTTAATTTAGACTTTTTTAGCAATTTGAAAAAACATTTCAACATTTTTTTGTTTAATATGTTGGTCTAAGTTGGAATGGAAGTAAAAGTGTAAAACCCTAAATTTTATTATTTATAATTTTTCTAAAATAAATACATTTAAATATTACACACACACACACCCGGTTATCGGTTATAACTTGTTTTAATATTTTCTAAAACCAATAACTGGTCCAGTAGAATCGGTTATCGGTTATTTCCAACCGGGTACCAAACCGGTTGACCAGTTGCCAATCGGTACTTGGTTTTCGGCTACCAGCCGGATTTACACCCTTACATACTTAGTACATTGAAACCCTTCTTCTTGTATACGCCCCAAACGATAATAGTCATACAAGGAATGTTATCCGTCAATTTACCGACTTGCTTATTTCAAACTTACTCGATAAAGAAAAAAGCTATTGTAGGCATTCCTTCCTCAATGGAAAGTAATTTATGAGACTTTACTGCATTTCTTGTTTCAAACCCACTCAATAAGGAAAAGATCCATTGGAAGTGTCCTCCGAAGGGAATTAAATAATGAAGATGTTAACGCTTATGACAGTTGGTCATTAAGATTATTCATAATAATTTCAATGACCGTTTGGTATTAATTTTTTGAAGATTATTTATTTATTTATTCATTCTCGCAGCTTCTTCAATGGTGTACTATAAAAGATAACTTCTACATAGCTTTTGTATTGTCCTATTCTATTTTCGTCATATTCTTCTTTGCCCTATTCTACAAAACCAGCAGCCATATAAAAATTCTATACAGATTGCGTGAATTTCATTCTAGCAGGATCTATAGAACTTATTAGAAGTTCACCTAGGATTTTTTTTTTCTTAGTATTTTCTTTGTGCGGCTATTAATCTTACAGATTAAAGGGTTATTTATTTTACCTTCGTATTTGGAAGTGCATTTTTATCAAAGTTAGACACTATGTACAGACTAATTTTGAGAAGTTGCGTGTCAAGATATCTAATCGCACCTTATTAAATGCTTCGGAGGCACGAAATCAACCTTTAAGAATAACGATCTTGCGTGATTCTTTAATATTGTGAGATATCTCATTGCTCTATTTTTTAATTGCATTCTATTTATCTTTTTTATTTTTTAGATTAATATTATCTAATATCAACAAGAATTTTTGCACCATTCAAATAATTTGCAACGACATTGGTTTTCGATGCTTGCTTTGTTGAGCCACTTGCCAACTAAAGATGAAAAACCTATGTAAAGGTAAAGCGGTCCACATCACATGCATGCAAGCTTTCTCACCTTTCTTGCTTACATTTTATCCATATATCCTCTTGATTTTAGTTCTACTAACTTCAGCATCGAAGGTTGTCTCATTGTAACTCCCTAGATGCCACTCTAATCGTTGGTATTTTTACAAGTGTTTTATACCGGCTGCTCAATGTGCGTGATCGCTGTATCAACAGGTCGCTTGTGTTTCTTGTACTGTGTGGAATATCTTTTAGACCAAGCAAGCATCATGGAGTTTAATCACTTATCAGTTAACTGATATGGATGGACTGCTTGGCATTGATGTCAATCACATGCATGATTTAGTTGAACCTTGTGATGTGTATCAAGATAAATTGATGAAAAAGTTGATGAAACCCCAATCAATTTCGTTGCCTGGGATTCAAATTCCTTGTCGTGGACCAAAAATTTAAACAACCTAAACTGTTTTAGCCCCCTACACATGCAAACTGCAAAGTGCCTTGTAGCTTTGCGGTTAGGTGGATGATGATACCAAGGTTTGGAGTTAGGCACAACCTGAGCCATCTAGCTCTCTGCTAATTAATTCATCACAAAAGCCTGGGCGAAGATGCTAAAGTAGTTGAAAGGGTTTGAATGGTTCACAAGCTTAATTGCTGAGTGCCGGATCCGAACCACCTATTATTCTTTGTCCAAATAAGAGGAGCAAAGAAATAACAACAGAAGAGTTTATGAGTGATCTCCCTGCTCGAGCAGAGCTCACTTGCTCAAATTGGAAAGCTTTTTTCATATATTTTAATTAGAATATTCAGCAATTTACTGTTTAAATTTATGAAAATCCCAGTGGAAGAAATTCATAAAACTATGAAAAAATATAAAGAGAAAATATAGACAAAGAATTTTTCTGGTGGTTCAGTGTTAAACACCTACATCGACTATTAAGAAAGAACGAGAAGTGCTATTCTTATTTATAAAAGAATTGAAAAAGGTTAAACAAAAAATAAGTACTCAATCCTCTCAAAAGTAATTATTCTATAAAAAAAAAATCATATAATATATTCCGACACCAATCCCCACCCCCCCCCCCCCCCCCCCCAAAAAAAAAAAAAAAAAAAAAGTGGAAACAAAAATAAAAGATGGGAGAACCCTGTCCACTGAGTCCCCACCTAAAAAAAACCAAGAGCCTTTTACTGGTAGAAGGTTGAAGCTTATTGAGATCACATGAGTCTCATCTTAATCAAAGTGATAGGCATTCTCAAAAGTCAGTGCCTGCCTCGCAGTTTCAATGTGAATGGAATAATCCCAACAAACACGCATTTCCCCAAACTACTTGTCATCAGTGACTGTGTTCCTGGACTCGTGAAATTTGGGGCTACTCTACATGTCTCGTGAACTAACAGTGACCCAACTAGACCCCATTGGCAATTTTTACACCAACAAAAGAACAAACTCAATAAATTTAACTAAACAAGAAGAATCAGCAACTAGCTAGAAGCCTCACTTTATCTAACTCTCCCATCTCCTGCTTTTACCTTCTCTTTGAGCTGTTTGGTGGTAGGAATTGAACCTAGGCCCTATCTACATTACTGCTTCTAGTTTGCGGTTGACTGGTTTTTGCATGAATGACATAAAGAGGCTTCGTGGCTGAGGTTATAAAAATAGACAAGCTCCTAAATTTATTATGCTGCTTCTCTCTCAAGGTCCATAGAGCTCCTTAGGGGAGGGGTAAGAAGCTTTAGGTATAAAGAATGTCTGTGTTTTTAGTAATATTCTTTCTCAGTACTCTCGCATTTAATAGTCCTTCAGAGGCTACGCATGAGAAGAAGCTTCCATCCGCAGTTGTTGTTGGCACTGTCTACTGTGACACATGTTTCCAGGAGGATTTCTCAAAGACCAGCCACTTCATTTCAGGTTCATTTCAATAACTTCAATGCAAATTTTGGGATATCTTTGATCACTTTGGTTGGAAAATAAATGTTCCCAAAAATTGATTGAATGCAGGTGCAACTGTTGCTGTAGAATGTAAAGATGGGAGTGCTTCAAGACCGAGTTTTAGGAAAGAAGTGAAAACAGATGAACATGGAGAATTCAAAGTCCATTTGCCTTTCTCATTAAGCAAACATGTCAAAAAAATTGAGGGATGTTCTGTGACATTAATCAGCAGCAGCGAGCCTTACTGTGCTGTGGCCTCAACAGCAACTTCATCTTCGCTCCATCTGAAGTCAAGAAAGCAGGGGACTCACATATTCTCAGCTGGGTTTTTCACCTTCAAGCCTCTAAAGCAGCCAGACCTATGTAACCAAAAACCAAGCATTCAAAATTCCAAGGAAGCTGTCTCACTTCCTCCAATCGCTGGTTTAGCAATTCCACCTCCAATTCAAGACCCAGCAGTCCCAGATCTTCCCCCACCCACAAATCATTTCTTTCTTCCCCCTCTACCTAGACTGCCTGAGCTTCCACCATTGCCACAACTCCCACCCCTTCCAGGACTAGTTCCCCTTCCGCCTATTCCTGGAAAGACTACAAATTCAAAACCTGCTGAACCCTTAAAAGATAAAAAGGAAGCCCACCCGGACCTTTTCTTTCCACCACTTCTGCCACCAAATCCTTTACTGCCACCTCCTCCTATACCAAATCCTCTTCAGCCACCTCCACTTATCCCTCTGCCTAAAGTACCTGAGCTTCCACCATTGCCACAACTCCCACCCCTTCCAGGACTAGTTCCCCTTCCGCCTATTCCTGGGAAGACTACAAATTCAAAACCTGCTGAACCCTTAAAAGAAAAAAAGGAAGCCCACCCGGACCTTTTCTTTCCACCACTTCTGCCACCAATTCCTTTACTGCCACCTCCTCTTATACCAAATCCTCTTCAGCCACCTCCACTTATCCCTCTGCCTAAAGTGCCTGAGCTTCCACCATTGCCGCAACTCCCACCCCTTCCACCCCTTCCAGGACTAATTCCCCTTCCGCCTATTCCTGGAAAGACTACAAATTCAAAACCTGCTGAACCCTTAAAAGAAAAAAAGGAAGCCCACCCGGACCTTTTCTTTCCACCACTTCTGCCACCAATTCCTTTACTGCCACCTCCTCTTATACCAAATCCTCTTCAGCCACCTCCACTTATCCCTCTGCCTAAAGTGCCTGAGCTTCCACCATTGCCGCAACTCCCACCCCTTCCACCCCTTCCAGGACTAATTCCCCTTCCGCCTATTCCTGGAAAGACTACAAATTCAAAACCTGCTGAACCCTTAAAAGATAAAAAGGATGCCCACCCGGACCTTTTCTTTCCACCACTTCTGCCACCAAATCCTTTACTGCCACCTCCACTTATCCCGAACCCATTCCAGCCACCTCCACTTATCCCGAACCCATTCCAGCCACCTCCACTTATCCCTAACCCATTTCAGCCTCCGCCAGCACCCTTGATTCCTTTCCCAAAAATACCAGGTTTAACTCCATCACCATCACCACCACCACCATTACTGCCATTCCCTTTCCCTCCAATATTTCCATCCCCGCCACCTTTCCCTCGCATTCCCGGCATTCCTCCTGCTTCTTCTTCAAAGCAGACTTCTCCTTAACTAATCAGAACAGTAATAGTGTAATACCTTTCACACGTCGGTTACTCTATCTTCTTTTTTTTTTTTTTTTTTTTAATGTAAATTGTAAGATGTTTGTGGAGCTTGTACTTATAGTGTCCTTTTAATTATTTTTTGTTCCGAGCGCACGTAGTATGTCTATTGTGACTTGTGAGCGAATAGCGAGGGAGACTAAAATAATGTAATATTGGAATAAAGATAAGGTTTCAGACATCTGACAGGCTTTACTTTATAAATTCTTATTATTAATGTAATTTGGACCGTTCTCGAACAGAGATTGTGATTGACTCGAATGCATTTTATCACCTCAAAATTTACATTATTCTCAAAATATCCTTTCATATCATCTGTATAATTTGCACATTTTACTACCGTCTAGACTGTAAATTTAGTCTTATTACTCGCAATATAAAGAGAGAAATAGAACCTACCGACAACCTCAAATACTTATGTATGATAGAGCTCATCGAATATCAATTCACCCACCTAATTAAACGTCAAAGTCTTTGATCAAAATAATCATTTTCAGGTTCGACATCTAATCTAACTACTAAAAATATAATGATTTTCTCATGAAAAAACTGAAAAGAAAAAAAAAAAAAAACCTAATGAGTAATACTTTTACTTAACTCAAATAATGTTTACAAGTATTGGTCACTTGAAAGCCGTATAGGAAGAAAAAATGGTCAACAAATAATATATGTATAGGATTAGCGGGCATTCTTGTTATTTAGAAGAAAGTAAACATCCGCAAGGCAAAGAGAAGGTGATTCTCACCTAGCCTCTTTAGAAGGAAATTCACATTCTCAACAAAAAGGGATTGGAAGGGAATCTACATTCTCCGAAATCCTAAAAGATTGCCCCTATTCAAAGGCCTCACAAGTTTTAATACATTAGACGGAGCGGCTTGCTCCAAACCTCCAATTTTAAAACCTTTAGTTTGCGCCCATTTTAAAATAGACGAGGGCTACAATAATATTTTTAACACTAAATTTAATATTAGAACATTTGCAGCAGTAATAGTTATTTTAGCTATTTAAAATATACTATTTTTTTCTAGCTACTAGTTTTTTAAAACAAACTTTAACAGATTATTTATCTCACTCTCTACTTTTTTTAAATATTTCTTTTTCAATTTTTTTTTTATTTTTTTTTTTAGTGAAAGTTAACGAAGAGGGAGAGAGAGGGAGAGAAAAGAATAATTAGCCACTGCTTTGCTTCTCGGCTTTGTGCTCGCCAATGAATGGCTCTAGAACCCAAACGCGTCGTGATCGACTGTCGTCTGTCAAGGTAACCTTTGGTTAGATTAGGTTGGAGGGCATATGATCATTTCATTAGTATCGAGTACGTAATTAACGTGGCAAGCTGGTGGTCTTCATATTTGCTTCGTTAGAGCATCATACCCTTCATATAATTCATAATAGTTATATTTAGTTATTATGAGCTATTTTATTCTCTCAACACATATTTCAAAATAGAGTATTTTCATCAATTTCGCTATTGTAGCACCTTTTAGTTATTATTATTATTATTATTATTATTATTATTATTATTATATTAGGATGGTTTTTTTTTTTTTTTCCTTTTTTTCTAACAAACCTATTTTTGGGGAAAAAACCGTTTCAGCTTATGATTATGCTATTTTTCTTTTTAGCAAACAAATTTGTCTTTGGAGCCTTATTCTACTTAAAAAAATAGTTTCAAATTATAATTAGACTGTTTATTTATTTATTTTCAAACAAACCTGTTTTTGGGGACCTTAAGCAACTCCCTAGCTAACTTGCCTAGTGGTTGAGCCAAAAGTGGCCATAGCCATTCCCCTCTGGCGAGGGGTTTATGGGTCCATGACACTTCACATGAGCGCCGGCCGCCTAGTACTGTTCCCTACAGGGGCAGGGGGGGGGGGGGGGGGTGGCGGGGGTCATCGTTGTTGGTATGCATGTATAGCATATAATTGTCTAAATTTGTTTTGACTAGCTACTTGAATGTGCTATTTTTCTAACTTTAACATTTTATTTTTCTACGAACCAAAATGGGAACAAGAAAAGACATACGTGATCTAAATAGGTTGCATGATATTTGGAACATCCCACCAGATGGATTTGGGGGCATCCTTGCAAGGGATATTTTAAGAAACTTTCCAAACCAAGACAGTTTTCAGTTTATGAACTTTTCAAAACAAGAAAGTTTTAGCACTACAAAAATTCAAGCGATTAGCCACGTGGCTACAATAACCGTTACTGTAGCCATGTGGCCACATTGCCATGTGTGCAAGAAGACCACGTCACTGAATGATTTAGCTAGGTGGCCATGGCTTTTTGACACATGGCCATGTGGCCACGTGGGATGTGGGCACGTGGCCACATGGCCACGTGTCTTCTATCCACATGGCTAAATGTTTATTTTTTTTTTTAAATTACAATTTTTTAGTGACATTGGAGAAAATGCCACGTGGCAAACCAACGACATACCATAATCCAACACGTGACATTTTTAGCGATTAGCCTATTGCACGATTGTTGAAGTCGTATCGGTTCATCATAGGCGACTTGGATCCGTAAGTATACATCGGTCTTGTATGGTTCAACTTGTCCAATTGGGGTGCATACCACTGCCATTGCTAATGTATTCATTATGTAAGATAGGTCAGCTGCTGGACCTGGATGGCCGTAAGTAGATGGCATTGATCCCATTCGCCTATAACAAGGATCATGACCTACTAGATAATTACTTCTTGGCAGATCAGGATCATGTTGCCCATAAAGTCGAACATGTGACCTTATTTCTATGTTCCTGGTGAGCTCCTCTTCTCCCTCGATGATATGTAACTGAGACTATCAGAGTTGTCTTTCATGCGGCTTGTAAGTTGTTCCTCCAGGTCCCTAGCCTTATAGCCAGAACCCGAACTAACACAAGTTAACTATCTATTGGTCCCACTTGAGTAAGGCTCCTCGCTACGCCCGTTGTACTTTTTGCCCATCTCATCGTACAAGTTGGCTGGCTCCCACCATAAGCTGCTGCAAAATGCTGATGGCCATCATCACCAATCTCAACTTGTGAGTGCATCTCACGAATGGAGGTTATGTGTTGGCCTTGTGGTCCCGATTGAAAAAAATATTGGACTTCTAATTTAACAAGTGTGTGTGAGCAGTGTGCAACAAAATATTAAATGCGAAAATTAAAGGAGACAAATATTTTGTTGACAAAGTGGAAACTCAATTAAGAGAAAAACCACTCCGAGGCAGCTAAACCCAGGATATCCACTATTCAGAAGACAAAGCTAGTTACGAAGTAGTAGAACTCACATACCCTGATGCAGTGGTCGTACCTTGAACTCTGACGTGTAACCCAACACGAACGCCTCCCAATCAGGTCTCTTACCTGAAGGGATCTTCAATGGAATTATTTACCTTAGGGCCAACCCCTAAGATAGACTTCACAGCTGATCAAATCATACACTGGCAAAGGTTAGAGAGCTAACAGATCTTTATATCTCCATAAACACCCTCTCTAAGCTGTAAAGAATTCACCACCGAATTCTGTATCGAATGCATGCCTAGAACCCCTTATTCATAGGCTTTAGAAGCCTTAATTCGAGTTAAAAATGAAGTCTCTGGCACACGCGTCCAAACGGTAGCCTTGGCCGTCTAGATGGGCAACTTTTTCCTTGTCCGAAAAGCAATTCTCAAATTTTTGCAGGGCCGTCCGGACGCTTAATGTTTCCATCCGGATGGGGGCTGTCTGGACGCTTTTATTGGCCGTCCGGACTTTTATTTATAGAATTTTTTGTTAGCTTTCCAATGACGCCGATTTTGTCATAATTCGATATTTGACCAAAAAGTTATGATCAAAATACTCGAGGGTGTCAACTGCAACCGCATTTCCAAAATAGCACTGATAGCTTCCATAACAAGGCCGCGTCCGGATAGTGTTGCCCTAGCGTCTGGATGGTTGCACTTTAGCTGCACGTAATTACCATAATAAGGTTTTGAACGTCCGGACCCTGAAGGCTGATGTCCGGACGGTTGAACTGATGCACGCAATTTCCATATATGATGCTTGATCGTCTGGACCATGAAGACTGTCGTCCAGACGGTTGAACTTTGTATGCACATCTTGCCTTATAGAGGACATCGTATGGTTTACATTTGTGTACTACACATATAAAATATATACTTTAAAAAATATATGCCAACTTTCAATTAATACTATATACATAATGTATATATACTATTTATATACCCTAACCCTAGATTTGTGCTATATATAGTATACGTACGTAGGGTCAGGGTTCATCTTTTGTGTAGTATATATTTAATTTTTATACTTTAACAAATTAATACTACTTTATTTCAACATATATACCTTTTTGGTTATATTTTATTTATTGAACTCTAACCCTAGTTTAGTGTTATATATAGTATATATACTTAGGGTTAGGGTTTACATCCGTACTATATATATATATATATATATATATATACTTTAATAAATATATATCAATTAACTTTCAATTAATATATATGTACATAATAATGTACATATACTATTTATATACCATAACCCTAAATTTGTGCTATATATAGCATACGTAGGGTTAGGGTTTACATTTGTGTACTATATATACATTTTAAAATTTTATACTTTAACAAATTAATACTACTTTATTTCAACATATATACTTT
The DNA here is from genome assembly GCF_958979055.1 of Alnus glutinosa. NCBI lineage: Eukaryota > Viridiplantae > Streptophyta > Magnoliopsida > Fagales > Betulaceae > Alnus > Alnus glutinosa. Next base: position 32,487,092 of record NC_084887.1, on the reverse strand, counting down.
TTTAGGTATATTTTATTAATTGAACTCTAACCCTAGTTTAGTGCTATATATAGTTTATATACTTTGGGTTAGGGTTTACATCCGTACTATATATATACTTTAATAAATATATGTCAATTAGCTTTCAATTAATATATTTGTACATAATAATGTACATATATTATTTATATAAACTAACCCTAGAATTATGCTATATATAGTATATGTAGAGTTATGGTTTACGTTTGAGTAATAGACATATAATATATGTACTTGAAAATATAAATACAAATTTTAATTAGGATTATTTTCTTTTTTGAGTATAACAAATATATTGAACCCTAACACTACTTTAGTGCTATATATAGTATGCTTAGGGTTAGGGTTTACATTTGTGTATTACAAATATAAAATATATATAGTACATATTTATACAATATTTTAACTAATTTTAAAAAATTATATAGTGACGTGGCTAAATGACACATGGCACAGTAGCCACGTGTCTACCCCCACGTCGCACAATAGTGGCATGCATGCCTTATGCACGTTGCTAATTCGATACGTGGAATGTGCCACGTGGCAAAATTTTGGGATAGGTGGGCTTGCGCGGGACAATTCCGTGCACGCCACTTGCCCAAAATACAACAAAAAATAATAATAATATATATATTTTTTAAAATAGGATAGCTTCCTTCGAAAGCTCGCTCTCTCTCTCTCTCTCTCTCTCTCTCTCTCTCTCTCTCTCTCTCTCTCTCTCTCTCTCTCTCTCTCTCTCTCTCTCTCTCTCTCTCTCTCAGAGCACCACCGACCCTCGGCCACCACTACCGCGCGTCCGGCCTCCCCTCCGATGACATCCTCCTGCCGTCCACTCCCTCTCACTCTCACTCATTTTCTCTCTCTCTAATCGAACTTCCCCACTGTTTGACAACCACCTCCGGTGACTCCTCCGGTACGGCGACGCTACGGTGGTAAGTCTCTCACTCTCTCTCACTCTCTCTCTCTCTCTCTCTCTCTCGGTCGTTTTCCTTGCATTTGTCTAAGATTTTTTTTTTCCCTCATTTTAGGTATATACACCAGCCGATTGAAGCTTAAGAACATTACAGATTGTTCTCCACCGTCACTGTGAGTCTCCATCGGCCAACCTTATCCCTTTACATTTTTTTTTTTTGTACTTTTTTTCTTCTGAATTGGTTTTGTGCGTCACTTTTTATTGTTGATGTATATATAAATCTGTAATTTTTTTTTGTTCTTGATTTTGGTATGTGTTCTTGATTTTTAAGATTTTTTTATAATTTATATTTATATTTTTTTATATTTTTATATTTTTTGTAGTTTTTATGTTTTTCTTGGTTCAATATTGATGTACATTGTTGATATGTAAATCTGCAATCTTTGTGTGTTGATGTATAAATCTGTGATTTTGGTCTTTTTTTTTTGGGTTCTAGACGTGTATATACATGTGTGTGTGTGTGTTCGTTCTTGATTTTTTTATTTTTTTTATTTTTTGTTCAATGTACAAAACAGATTTTGTGTATTGATGTATAAATCTGTAATTTTTATGAAATTTTTTCCCTATTTCTTTTTAGGTTATGTGTGTATTTATGTTTTTGATTTTATTATTATTTTTATTCAATGATCTTGATTATTTTGTAGATGAATTTTTTTGGATTGTAGTTAATTTGAGTCACATTTTGGGCCATGTAGTTTTTGTTGGGTGTTTATGTTTCTAAAAAATTTATGAAACATAAACAGCCATAAAGTTTCAACATTTTAAATTTATAATAATATTCGTAATCAACAATTTAAAACAATCATTAAATTTAAACAAAGGCGACAACCACTTTTTTTTTTGTTATATGCGAAAAAAATTTAATTCGCAGATATTATATATTTTTATAGGGTGGTGTAAATATAGATGAATTTTGTTATCTTCAAAAAAAAAAAAAAAAAACAAAATTTCCCACATTTTATAATTAAAATAATATTCGGAATCAACAATTTAAAACAAATATTAAATTTAAACAAGTGAGACAGCCAGTTTTTTTTTTTTTTTTTTTGTCGTTTTTAACTTTAACTATTGATGTGAGGAGATTATAGATTTTTAAAGGTACTATGGGTATATATGACTTTTGGTGTTTTGAAAAAAAAAAAAATACAAAATTTGTCAACATAGTAAATTTACAATAATATTCCTAATCAATAATTTAAAACAAACATTAAAGTTAAACACATAGGTCGACGACCACGTTCTAACTTTCATTTTTTTTATTTATTTATTTATTTTATTTTTTATAGTTTAATTGTGGATTTGAGAAGGTTATAAATTTTTTTTTTAAGGTACTATGAATATAGATGAATTTTGGTATCTTCCAAAAACAAAATTTTTCACATATGCATATTTAAATAATATACGGAATTAACAGTTTAAAACAAACATTAAATTTAAACAAGAGCGACGACCACGTTTTTATCTTCTTCTTTTTTAAAGTTTAATTATTGATGTGTGAAAAATGAAATTGACTTCTAAATTAAGACAAGTGTGTGCTTATCGTGTTAACAAAAATTAAACAATGCTGAAAATAAATAACACAAGTATTTTTGTTAATGAAGTGGAAACTCAATATGAGAAAAACCACTCCGAGGAAGCCAAACCTAGGATATCCACTATTCAGAAGACAAAGCTAGATACAAAACAGTAACACTCACATACCCCTGATGCAGTGGTCGTACCTTGCTCTCTAACGTGTAACCCAACACGAACGCTTCTCAACCAGGTCTCCTACCTGAAGGGGTCTTCAATGGAATCCTTTATCTTAGAGCCGACCCTTAAGATAGACTTTAGTTGTAGCACAGCAATAGCACAATAGCAATGGCTTGAGTGACAAATCAGCTCCAATAATCTCATTAATAACTCTTTAAGTTCTGATGGAATTCAATACCGAATTCTTGCAGTTTTCAATGCCCAGGGGCCTCTATTTATAGGTTGAGGTGCAAAATGGGCGATTGGACTGATATATGCGGGCGCCGTCCAGACGGTGGATATGGGCCGTCCGGACGGACAACTATGAGACCAGAATTTCTGAGATTTTCGCTGAAAATCTTTCCTGTTTGAGAGCCGTGTTCGGACAGGATGACACATCGTTCGGACAGTCGCATGTCAGCTGCAAGTAATTTCCATATAAGGCTTCGCGTGTCCGGACCAAGGGGGATGGCCGTTCGGACGGTTAATCTTCAACACGCAATTTTCATATCAGTTGAGTGTGCGTTCGGACCAGGGTAGGCAGGTGTCCGGACAGTTGAAGTTGAATCCGCAATTTCCATATCTGTTGAATGCGCGTCCGGACCAAGGCTGACAGACGTCCGGAAGGTGGTATTTGAATTGCGATTCTTGCCTTATGTATGAGCGCGTCCGGACAGGAATCCACGTCTTCCGGACGGTTGCAGCAATCTTCCCATATTTGATTTTGGAAAGAATCTGAAACTTGGTCAAGTACTGATAAGCGTCCGGACGGGCTGCTGAGTCGTCCGGTCGGATGCAAGCTGGAACAAAAGCTTCTCGACACAGAGGAGGGTCCGGACGGAATTCCATTTCATCCGGACGAATGATGCTTGGTATGTCAGGCGTCCGAACGGATGGAATAGTGGACAGATGAGCGTCCGGACGGGATGACATGTCGTCCAGACGGCTGACAGGAAATCGAAATCTTCGACTTGCAATCAATGCAGAATCTTCTGACATCACTTTAAATAGTAGAATCCATGTTAAAAACATCTTTACATATAAGTGATTTTGTCCAAATAGAATGTAGCCAATTACAACCTAACAATGTGAGAATGTTATAAATTTTTTAAGGTGCTATGAATATAAATGAATTTTGGTATCTTCTAAAAAAAAAAAAACAAAATTTTTCACATATGCATATTTAAAATCATATACGGAATCAACAGTTTAAAATAAACATTAAATTTAAACAAGAGCGACGACCATGTTTTTATTTTTATTTTTTACTTTAACTGTTGATTACTAATGAGATTATAGATTTTTAAGGGTGTTATGGATATATATGAGTTTTGTTGTTCTTGAAAAAAAAAAAGAAAAAGACAAAGTATAAAATTTTCATGGGATTTAAATAAATTTAAGCACTTTAATTGCTCAAATTAAAAATCTTAATTTGTTTCGGTCTCTTAATTTACGTACAGACAAATATGGACAAATCTTGGATGTTAGCACGTAGGGATACGACATAGTATAATGACATGTGTAGAGCGTTTGTAGCATTTGCCGTTAATAACTATACAACCACTAATGGATATATTTACTGCCCATATAAATCTTGTCGAAATAACTAGTGCCACCCCTTAGAATATGTTCTTGCCCACCTGACATGTGGCTCTTGGAGTTTGCCAATGAATCGGATAAAAGAAGAATCAAGGAGGACAGGCCTTGGCTATTTGGCATAAGTGTTTTGGTTCTAAAGGAGGTGGATGATAGTACCCCTCCTCTCCAGATGGACTTCACCAAAGCTTTGTTTTGGGTGCAGGTGCATGATATGCCATTAACATACATGAACAAGGAAGTGGGGATCCGTATTGGAGATTCTCTAGGGAAGGTTGCGGAAGTGGATGTCACGGGTGATGGCATAGGATGGGGGAGATGTCTTCGAATTCAAATTTTTCTAGATCTTACTAAACCTCTTGAACGAGGCAGGGCCGTGCTTATTAATGGGAAATCGGTGTGGATTTCTTTTAAGTACGAAAAGCTCCCTCAGTTTTGCTATTCATGTGGTCGAATTTTCCATGGGGAGAACAAATGTAGGGGAAGTGGAGGCTTTCGATTAAATGAAGAGGCAGTGGTCAAACAGTGGGGTGCATGTATGCGGGCCGATGATCTTCGATTTCAGAAGGGGAGATTTTTTAAGGGGGCTTCGAGCGAAGCACCAACGGTGCCAGAGGATTCCGGCAACTCGAGGGCGGATGGTGAAGGCAATTCAGTTGATAAGAGTAGTTCACAAACTAGCCGTATAATCAAGGATCACCAAACTACTCCAACAATCCCGCCAATTGAGGCTACGATTGCGGCAACTGTTCACAATCCTCAACGTGTGCATCGTGCTGAAGTGGTTGTGAAGGAGTCTCTCTCTCAACTTCCTATTGAGGGAGGGATTCTAAGGAAAAAAGAAAATTAAGCTATGGGATATCATTTTTTGTGTAGAAAAAATTTTATTTTGAGCAAATTCACCTACTCCCGCACATAAAAAGATTAACGTTGATGGACTTAGCAAAGAAAAGGAGGCAATACAGGTACGAGATCAAAAAGAGTCTCAATTTAAAACAAGATGATACCGTACAGTCTGTGATCAGTAGCGCTTCGACAGCAGACGTCTTCGATGCAGAAAACTTCGAAATGCAAGTTGATACGTGGTTGTTTTCGGCTGATCAGGTATTTTCATTTATCTATTTATTTTGTTGTTGAAATCCACATATTAACATTATCAAATTTGTAAGAGAGAGCGTTGACGTCCAAGACCAATCGTGCCAAAAATGCACTTCTTCACACTCTGGGATCAAAGAGCATCGCACAGGTTGCACGAGAAATGGTACGTATAATAGATAAACGTTTACGGCTTGTATGTACTGTAGTAAGATAATAAGCTTATAACTAATAATGGTAATGATATTCCATGAGGAAAACATAGGAGAAACACCGAATCGAGGTGATATGTTCATCGTCTCGTATACCAAGAAAGATGTGAACCCTGTGAATGCAGCGGCTGGAGAAACTATCGTAAGTGGTAAATACGTAATATTAGTTCTATGTTTAAGTTCTCACCCTTGGATGTTTTGTGCAGGTGAAGATGAGAGAAATTATTGAGAATCAGTCGCCTACAGAACGAGTGTGTTCATAGGGGTCAGTCTATTGGTCGCATAACGATGCGTGTGCACAAGTGCTAGGACAAGAACATTCCGGTCGTGTACGCGGGGTGGGGCTAGGGCCGACTCCCGGTAAATCCACCTCTTATACCTCCAAACAAGGATCGATCTCTAGTTCGCCTACTCCTAGTAAATCCACCTCTTATACCTCCGGACAAGGATCGATCTCTAGTTTGCCTACTCCCAAAGAATTAGAGATGGCTGTTGAGATGGAATGTTTGAAGACTATGTATGAAGCGCAAAACATCAAAATGCAAGAGCAAGACCATCAACTGCAAAAGCAAAACAACAAGTATGCAGCGCAACAAGAAGAGCTGGCAGCCATCGAACATATGGTAGCCATGATTATGGCAGAGAAACAACCATCAATGGGAAACAACGAAGAAGGTGATGTTTTGGTTTATACTTAATTTTTTATTAATCAGTGAGTAATTGTCCCTTCTTACTGTTCATTGGGCTTTGTTTTATTTTTATTTCAAATTTCACGAGAATAATTTATGGTTGAAGAGGAATGTTAACTATTATATGCTTAGGTTGAATTTTGGAATCCTCGTGAACTTGTTTTTTTTTTTTGTAATCTTTGGTATTGCAATCTTAGAAATGGTCTTCGTGCATAAAATACCATCATTGTTTTCTCCATTATATCATTAGCTCAAGTGATATTGGTAGTTAAATGTGAGCTATTTAATTTCTAATGCTACTACTAGTTCAAGGATCTATTTTATCCTTTAAAGAAAAAATGAAGTTGCTTGTATGAGTATATAGGCGATTATATTATAATCATTAGTTGTGTTTAGTTTTCATCAAGATGATTCTTCTCTAACAATTTGGGATTTGTATGTATACCTATTGCAGCAAACGCTAGATCAGAAGCATAAAAGAACAAGATGGTTGAAGCAAGCAATGCACACAAGGTCGTAAATCAGATTCTCCTTTGGGCTTGCGTTCATTGATGATTATAATGGTGGATGAAATGTAGGTTTTAATTTTTTTGGATTTTAATTATGTATTTATATTTGAATTCTGTAATAGGTATGCACGAATTTTTTAAATATGTAAGCTAAATAGACCGTTGTTGTGAAGAGTTTGAATTTGGAAATATATTTGGATAATAGATTTGGATTTGGATTTGGATTTGGATTTGGATTTGGATTTGAGATTAATGGAAATGGATTTTAAATTTTGTATTAGGGATTTTTTTTTGGATTATAATTATGCATTTAAAAAAATATAGATACAATTCTGGACGGTTTGGGCACAAACCGTCCAGAATAATCCACATTTTTTTCACTTTGGCCCTTGGGGGTGGCGGAACCACCCCCATGGGCCACGGGGTTGGTTAGGCCACCCCCAGACCGACCAGTTTGGAGGTGGCCGAGCCACCCCTTTGGCCAAAATGGGGGTGGCCGGTCACCCCCATGTGTCTTCAGCCATCCCTAGAATTTTTTATTTTTTTTATTTTTAACAAAAAACCTTAAAATTAAAAACCACAATTTTTTTTTTCCAATATATACCCCTGTGATTTTATACATTTCATGATGTGCCACATGAACAACTGGGATGTGAGGAGAGATAAGTAGTGCGTAATTTACGGTATTGAGAAGGGTAAAACAGTTAAAAAAATAAACGAAAAATAAACACAATTAAAGGAATCTAACGATATGGAGAATTGTAGTAATAAATGTATAAGGAAAAAAAATATAGCGCAAAGGTTGGAGAGTATATTGGAACCTAATTATAGGGAAGTGTAGTAAAATGCCAAAAAAGATGAGAAGTGAAGTCAAATTCCAAAAAAGACGAAATTTGACTTGAGAAAATACACGTCGTTCAATCAAAGAAGGATGACATCTGCCTCTCCGTCAATAATTTTTGGGTTCTTTATTTTTAATCAGACATCATGTGATAATAAATTGTGTCTTATGTAAGAAAACGATGAGTCAAAATTTTACTGAACGTCTTTTATTTCAAAGAGTAGTAAAATTGGTGCCCTTTCTTAAAAACAGTAGTTATCAAACTCACCTCGTATTGGAGTACGTAGTTTAAGGTGACCCTACAAAAGAGGAGTAGCTTCCTGGTACACTCACTTTTCCGTTGCCTATAGTTTTTTATTCTCTGCTTTCTTTTGATCAAGCTCTTTTCCTCATTTACTTAAGCATCGAAGATGGTTTTCACAGACACCTTTGGCAAACCACCCTTTGTCTTCATTGCAAGCTTCTTCATCTAGGTGCTTGGCGTGTAGTACGACGTTTATATATATATATATATATATATTAATTTAATGATAACTAATTTGTCTACGGATGGAATTAATTATATGTTTTGGCCCTATATCATAATTAGACTATTTCTAATCATATCAGATAATCAGGTTTCTTTGATATATATATGCAAATACAGCTTCAGCGCATTTATCGTTTTCATACAATAGTTGCTTTCAAAAAAAAAAAAAAATCCACACTCGCTTAATCTTTCGACTTCATATCTTGCTAAGACCTGACTTATGACAATATATAGCCAAGTCAAGAAGAACCCCAATAATTTACGCCTTTACAAGTGATTCAATCGGATACATGCATTACCGGCCGGCCAGTATCATCTTGCTCCACTACAAACCCAGTCCTCCTCTGCAATATGACTCCCAATAAGACAGTAATAAAAATTCGTCAACCATCTTCTTTCATCGACTGCTAGTGCTAGGATTCATAATCTCAGATAACGTTGTTCTAGAGAACATGAGTTTACCCGAATCCTGACTGTTACTAGCAAAACTTTGCACTTCGTTGTTCATTATGGTCACCCTGCTCCTGCTGTTGCTATAACTTCTACTTGACACCTGACCACTGCTGCTATTAGACATGTCATCACTATCATCAAGTGTGCACTTGGGAAAGAGAGCTTTCTCATCACCCAATATTACCTCAATTTGAGCCACATCAAGCCCTGCATCTTCGTCTGCACTTTCTTGCAATTGCAATGCAAACTCAAGGCCCCACACCACATCATTCATTGATGGGCGTTCGATTCCGTTGTCAAGCAAACAATTCATCGCGATCTCAACAAATTTCTTCAAGCATCGAGTCCCTATTTCACCCTTAATTGATGGATCAACCATCTGCTCAACCTTTCCATTGTCATAGCTTTCCCGCGCCCATCTTGCTAGGCCCACTGCTATCTCTGCAGTACGCATTATGGGCGGCCTTGCACACACTACTTCACATAAAACTACACCAAACGAGTACACGTCAGACTTCTCAGTCAACTGTTGACGTCTGCAATATTCTGGGTCCAAATACCCGAAACTACCTTTCACCATAGTGCTGACATGGGGTTTGGACATGCCAGTAGGACCTACTTTGGACAATCCAAAATCAGACACCTTGGCTACCCATTTCTCATCCAATAAGATATTTGTTGTCTTCACATCACGATGAATGATTGTTTGCTTTGAGCCCGTATGAAGATAGTTCAGTGTACGCGCAGCACCGATACAGATCTTGAGCCGTTGCTTCCACGGTAGATGGGGATTATCGGTGTTATACAGATGATTACGGAGGTTCCCACGGGCCACATAATCATAGACGAGGATCATCTCATTCCCACCGTTACAATATCCGATCAGAGAAACGAGATGGAGGTAGCGAAGCTGGGAGAGCATCTCGATCTCGGTCCGGAACTCGTGGGCCCCTTGATGAGAGCCGGGTGTCAACCGCTTGATCGCCACTGGGTTGACCCCACCCTCAATGAACCCTTTGTACACGTTACCGAACCCCCCAACACCAACAATGAGAACATCGTCAAAGTCGTTAGTGGCTGCTCTGATCTCAGCCAATGAGAAGTAACGACACAGATTGGATGGTAGAGATGAGTTGCGGGTCTCTGTTGAGTCCTTGGCATTCTTGCGCCGCCGGAAAATCAAGAATCCGATAATCGACAGCACGACCAAGCCGGAAACTCCACCACCAACGACGGAAACTATTGTTATTTTGTTACTCTTCGACTTCGTCGGTTGCACAACAGTTGTAGGGCCCAACGGAAGTGGGTCTGGATTGGATCCGGCGAGATTGCCAGTACTTAAGTCGCTTACTTTAAAGACTTCGACACCGTTCAAGATTGCATCATTGTAATCTGTCTTCGAGTCTTGCGGGTTTGCTTGCAGTGCGATAGGGACCTTCATTTTCTTCTCGCCTTCTTTGCCAATCATCGAAAAGGCGTACTCTCTATAAACTGGAACACCATTTGCACCACTCCAATAAATCACATCGGCTGCTTTCTCAACGGTTTGATTTGCAATGAAAATAAGGAACTCTCTTTGGTGTTGCTGAGTAATTTCTGGTTGAAACTCGCAGAAATGTAGCCTAACAAGGTACCTAAATTCAGAGTCTACGGGGAGTTCCCAGGTTAGATTGTACCTCTTGTTGATTGTCGAGTCGTTCCCCATAGTACGGGCAGTCTTATAGACGTCATCTGGTGCAGTGTACGGACGAGCATTTTTGGTAAAGTTTAGTTTAATAGCTATATTAGAGGATTCAAGAGATTGTCTAAGCGCTCTGAAGTACTTGTCGTCCTGACTCCAGCGCCGGAACATGCCAGTGTCTCCAGAGGGTGAGATGGAGCCGCCTCCAACATTTAGTCTGTATACCATCTCGAGAGCAGTGTCGTTACCGATGAACAAGTACTGGTTCGGCTGGTCGACAAAAGAAATCCCATTGTCAGACGGAGTACTGTAATAGAGATTCGAAGGCATCGACAATATTTCAATTCCGTTGACAAAAGCATATGCATTAGAACCGCTCGGCATGAAGGTTAGGTTCAACCTCTGATCCTTCTCGATGTTGACACAGTATTCTCTGAATATGGTATCCTCCGAATCACCGTCGGCATCTGCTGTAAGTGAAGCGTTGAAGCTGCTAAGAAGAGTAAAACGACCGGCTTTGACAGAGAATAGGGCTTTAGAGCGATCAAAGTTGGGGTACGAAGCCGGATAGAAGTATAGTCGAATGAATTTTTGGCCGGAAGTGACCGGAAAATTGTAGGTGAACACGGAGAGAGAAAGCCGGGCATTTCCATAGGGTACTTTATCGGCGGAGAAGGATTGTTGTACTGCGCTGGCGGGTATAGATGCCTGGTTTTGTGATTGTTCAACGGGGGAGAATTTGTTTGAATCCACGTCTCCAATCCAGGTCCGCCCGTCTAATGAAGTTGAATTGCCAGAAGAGCCACAGTTGAGGAGAATATTATCGACCGGTGTGTAAGGCATGGCACCGGCGACAGTGCAGGTCAGGTGATACAGCGAAAACGCTAGGTAGAGAAGTGCAAGACATGGTAAGAGGGTGGTCCAAAGACGGATTCTGCTTCGGTTCCACATTGGAGAGAGAGAGAGAGAGAGAGAGAGAGAGAGAGAGAGAGAGAGAGAGAGAGAGAGAGGAGGAGGTGATAGATTAAAAAGCTCAATCTGCTTTTTAAAGTTAAAGATGTAAAAAATAAAAAAGGTACGTATGAGGGGTTTGTACAAATTTGAGTGTGAAGTATTTTGTATTTAATGAAGTTGGTGATTATCATTTAATTATCGGTAAAAAAACAAATGTTTGTTAATGATTTATGTTGTAAGAGTTTAGCCTCTATGCTCGATCTATGTGCTAAAATTTTTGTTTGAAAATATATTAATATATAATTCAAACACAAAATACTCATAACAATATAAAAATAACTTTTATATTACATTAAAAATAAATCTTAAAACACATTAACAAGTATACAAACATAATTAGTGTTTAAATTTATGGCCGGGTACCAACAACAAGCAAACATTGAGTTGGTCCCAATTTACTAGTTGTATCACTTAAAAAGAAAAAGAAAAAGAAAAGAAAAGAGCAAGGTAAATCTATAATAAATATCTAAGTCAACGTGCACGCAATTTGAAATCAATTTCTTGTTATTTAAAAATCATAGACTTGAAAAGATTTCTTAAGTCTTCGGAAGAAATCCAAAACAAAATATCATACTTTAAAGATAATAAAAGAATAACATAATAATAAATAAATAAAAAGATTCCCCTTCGGGCAGAAAAGTCTATCAGCCAACGCGCTGATGTGACCGCGTGCAGTGCATTCGAGCAAATTGCAGTGCATGAGTGGTCCTGGAAACGAAGCAAATGGTTGGAAGTTTGGAACTTGGGGTTTTGCTGTGTACGATCTTTTTGCTACTCTTTTGTCGTTATCCTCGTGCAAGTGGACGACATTATTCATTTGTCTATGTAGGATTCTATCATTCTAGATACAATTTCGACTTTTTTATTTATTTATATTTTTAACAATTTAGCCTTCAATTATTCATCACTCAAAAGTTTGAAGTGATAATTTTGACATGATTAGGTCAGTTAAATGTAAGATAATAAAATTGTCAATTGAAAAATGTTAGGTGTACTAAATTTTTTATTAAAAAATTATTATCAAAATAATGTAGAACTTTTTTATTAAAAAAGATCAAAATAATTAATAAAAAAAATATTACGAATTTCAATAAATAAACTTTATATTATTTTAATAACAATTTATTGATAAAATATTTAGGACTTATAGCATTTCTTGATTTTGTTATGTGATTTAATTATTTTTATTAGTTTATAAAAATAAAAGTTTAACCGTTAATCTGTCAGCATCGATCTCTCTTTTTAGAAAATCTCCCTCACAACAAGTTGGAAATTTATGTTGATGCATGCAGTACTAAAGCCAGTGGCGTAGTCAGGATTCTGGCTCAGGGGTCAAGATTTTATATTTTATTTTTATATATTTTTATGAAAGAAAAAAAAAAGTTAAACAAAAATTAATTAAAAATATTAAAAAAATATAACTGAAAAACTTTAATTATTGTTTAAAACATATAAATGTAATATATAATTTATTCTGTCATGTCCAGCCTAGCTTGTTACTATATCAATTATCTACAGCGAGTCTTCATAATTGGTTAATAGGATTTTTTTTTAATTTTTTTTTTTTTTGTAAATATGTCATTTGAATTTAGTCTTTATCGATAGTAATAAAAAAAAAAAAAAATCTTTTAAGTAAAGGTATGCTTTTATATTTGTTAAATCTACCTCAGAAGCTGATTTGGAATTTGAATGGAAAATGATGAAGTCATTGTTCTTCTTGATAATTTCAAATAACTACGATTATATATTTCATATAATTAGAATATGTAGGAAAATCTAAATATATTCATAACAATTAATTTAATTAAGCAATCTAAATTTCAAAGATTAATCAAAATAAAAATTTGATTGCATACTTTAAATTTTTTAAGAAATAGGAATTTTTTTTTTAAAAAAAAAACAATTAATTTAAATTATTAAAGGCTTAAATAAAAAATAATTGACAACTTGAAAGAAAAACTTTAGAATTTCAAAAAAGTATAAATCACAATTCTCAAATTTGCAAATTTATTTTTCCCTATCAATGACCTTATCTCTTGCTCAGTTTTTTTTTTTTTTTTTTTTTTAAACACATCATTGTTTTGTGTAAGTCTCCATGTGGCCCACAGATGTTATTTTTCCCCTAAGCCCACTAACGCAACTTCCAAAAAATAAATAAATAAACAAAATAAAGAAAGAAGTTAAGGCTGGGCCCACAAGGCTACAAACAATCCGACAGTTTATTAAAACGGTGTGTTTAAGACCATCGTGATTCTCATCTTCTTCTTCTCCTTTCATCTGCTTCTAACTTAAACCTAACATTCAGAAAAATTTCAAGGCATCCCTTCTCTACAACTGAAGTTTACCCTTAAAGTTTGGTGTCTAAGTTTCGATTGCTCCGAATTTTGCAGTTGAGGGTGGCAAAAAGGGCATCTAGAAAATTTGCTACTATAGGTAAGAAATATTTTTGGAGGTTGAGGGGGGCATATGCCCCCTCTCAACCCCTTAGCTCCGCCCCTGACTAAAGCAGTCCAAGTGTTGTATACATGTTATTTATTTATTAATAAATTTATATATTTTTTTTTAATTAGATAAACACGTGTCGCTATTTTATTGTTTTGATGTGGTGTTGACGTAATATTTAACAGAATCTATTAAATTTTTTAACAAAATTTAACTTTAAAAATCGATGTGTCAATAATTTTTGGGTTCTTTATTTTTAATCAGACATTATGTGATAATAAATTGTGTCTTATGCAAGAAAACGATGAGTCAAAATTTTACTGAACGTCTTTTATTTCAAAAAGTAGTAAAATTGATGCCCTTTCTTAAAAACAGTAGTTATCAAGCTCACATCGTATTGGAGTACGTAGTTTAAGGTGACCCTACAAAAGAGGAGTAGCTTCCTGGTACACTCACTTTTCCGTTGCCTATAGTTTTTTATTCTCTGCTTTCTTTTGATCAAGCTCTTTCCCTCATTTACTTAAGCATCGAAGATGGTTTTCACAGACACCTTTGGCAAACCTCTTTGACCCTTTGTCTTCATTGCAAGCTTCTTCATCTAGGTGCTTGGCGTGTAGTACGACGTTTATATATATATATATATATATATATATATATATATATATTTAATTTAATGATAACTAATTTGTCTACGGATGGAATTAATTACATGTTTTCGCCCTATATCATAATTAGACTATTTCTAATCATATCAGATAATCAGGTTTCTTTGATATATATGCAAATACAGCTTCAGCGCATTTATCGTTTTCATACAATAGTTGCTTTCAAAAAAAAAAAAAAATCCACACTCGCTTAATCTTTCGACTTCATATCTTGCTAAGATCGACCTGACTTATGACAATATATAGCCAAGTCAAGAAGAACCCCAATAATTTACGCCTTTACAAGTGATTCAATCGGATACATGCATTACCGGCCGGCCAGTATCATCTTGCTCCACTACAAACCCAGTCCTCCTCTGCAATATGACTCCCAATAAGACATAATAAAAATTCGTCAACCATCTTCTTTCATCGACTGCTAGTGCTAGGATTCATAGTCTCAGAGAACGTTGTTCTAGAGGACATGAGTTTACCCGAATCCTGACTGTTACTAGCAAAACTTTGCACTTCGTTGCTCATTATGGTCACCCTGCTCCTGTTGTTGCTATAACTTCTACTTGACACCTGTCCACTACTGCTACTAGACATGTCATCACTATCATCAAGTGTGCACTTGGGAAAGAGAGCTTTCTCATCACCCAATATTACCTCAATTTGAGCCACATCAAGCCCTGCATCTTGGTCTGCACTCTCTTGCAATTGCAATGCAAACTCAAGGCCCCACACCACATCATTCATTGATGGCCGTTTGATTCCGTTGTCAAGCAAACAATTCATCGCGATCTCAACAAATTTCTTCAAGCACCGAGTCCCTATTTCACCCTTAATTGATGGATCAACCATTTGCTCAACCTTTCCATTGTCATAGCTTTCCCGCGCCCATCTCGCTAGGCCCACTGCTATCTCTGCAGTACGCATTATGGGCGGCCTTGCACACACTACTTCGCACAAAACCACACCAAACGAGTACACGTCAGACTTCTTAGTCAACTGTCGACGTCTGCAATATTCTGGGTCCAAATACCCGAAACTACCTTTCACCATAGTACTGACATGGGGTTTGGACATGCCAGTAGGACCTACTTTGGATAATCCAAAATCGGACACCTTGGCTACCCATTTTTCATCCAATAAGATATTTGTTGTCTTCACGTCACGATGAATGATTGTTTGCTTTGCGCCCGTATGAAGATAGTTCAGTGCACGCGCAACACCGATACAGATCTTGAGCCGTTGCTTCCACGGTAGAGGAGGATTATCGGTGTTATACAGATGATTACGGAGGGTCCCACGGGCCACATAATCGTAGACAAGGATCATCTCATTGCCATCGTTACAATATCCGATCAGAGAAACGAGATGGAGGTAGCGAAGCTGGGAGAGCATCTCGATCTCGGTCCGAAACTGTGGGCCCCTTGATGAGAGCCAGGTGTCAACCGCTTGATCGCCACTGGGTTGACCCCACCGTCAATGAACCCTTTGTACACGTTACCGAACCCCCCAACACCAATAATGAGAACATCGTCAAAGTCGTTAGTGGCTGCTCTGATCTCAGCCAATGAGAAGTAACAACACAGATCGGATGGTAGAGATGAGTTGTGGGTCTCTGTTGAGTCCTTGACATTCTTGCGCCGCCGGAAAATCAAGAAGCCGAGAATTGACAGCACGACAAAGCCGAAAACTCCACCACCAACGACAGCAAGTGTATTTGTTATGTTATTCTTCGACTTCGTCGGTGGTGTTGGGGGCACAACTGTTTGATGGGCCAACGGAAGTGGATCTGGATTGGGTCCGGCGAGACTACCATTAAAGGCGTTTACTTTAAAGATTTCGACACCGTTTAAGATAGTTAAACAAAAATTAATTAAAAATATTAAAAAAATATAACTGAAAAACTTTAATTATTGTTTAAAACATATAAATGTAATATATAATTTATTCTTTCATGTCCATCCTAGCTTGTTACTATATCAATTATCTACAGCGAGTCTTCATAATTGGTTAATAGGATTTTTTTTTTTTTAATTTTTTTTTTTTGTAAATATGTCATTTGAATTTAGTCTTTATCGATAGTAATAAAAATAAAAATCTTTTAAGTAAAGGTATGCTTTTATATTTGTTAAATCTACCTCAGAAGCTGATTTGGAATTTGAATGGAAAATGATGAAGTCATTGTTCTTTTGATAATTTCAAATAACTACGATTTTATATTTCATATAATTAAAATATGTAGGAAAATCTAAATATATTCATAACAATTAATTTAATTAAGCAATCTAAATTTTTTAATCAAAATAAAAATTTGATTGCACACTTTAAATTTTTTAAGAAACAGGATTTTTTTTTTTTTTTTTTTTTAAAAAAAAAGCAATTAATTTAAATTGTTAAAGGCTTAAATAAAAAATAATTGACAAATTGAAAGAAAAACTTTAGAATTTCAAAAAAGTCTAAATCACAATTCTCAAATTTGCAAATTTATTTTTCCCTATCAATTCCCGTATCTCTTGCTCATTTTTTTTTTTTTTTTTTTTTTTTTTTTTTTTTTTTTTTTAAAAAAAAAAAACACATCATTGTTTTGTGTAAGTCTCCATGTGGCCCACAGATGTTATTTTTCCCCTAAGCCCACTTACGCAACTTCCAAAAAATAAATAAATAAACAAAAGAAAGAAAGAAGCTAAGGCTGGGCCCACAAGGCTACAAACAATCTGACAGTTTATTAAAACGGTGTGTTTAAGGCCATCGTGATTCTCATCTTCTTCTTCCCCTTTCATCTGCTTCTAACTTAAACCTAACATTCAAAAAAATTTCAAGACATCCCTTTTCTACAACTGAAGTTTACCTTTAAAGTTTGGTGACTAAGTTTCGATTGCTCTGAATTTTGCAGTTGAGGGTGGGCAAAAATGGCATTTAGAAAATTTGCTACTATAGGTAAGAAATATTTTTGGAGGTTGAGGGGGGCATATGCCCCCTCTCAACCCCCTAGCTCCGCCCCTGACTAAAGCAGTCCAAGTGTTGTATACATGTTATTTATTTATTTATTTATTAACAAATATATAATTTTTTTTATTTAGATAAACACGTGTCGCCATTTTATTGTTTTGATGTGGTGTTGATGTAACATTTAACAGAATCTATCAAATTTTTTTAACAAAATTTAACTTTAAAAATCGATTTATAATTATTACTTATTTCTTCAAAGATTTCTCATAAACTTTGTGAACCATAAAAAAAATAAAAAATAGTTATAACAAATTACATAAACTAACTGTGCAATTATTTCTTTAAAGTAATCCGCCCACTAAAAGTTGTACGAAAAATATAATAGAAAATAATGTAACCATCTGCTCTGTATGTGCTTTTTTTTTTTTTTTTTTTTTTTTTCTTTTTTTTGGGAAAAAGCTCTGTATGTGCTTAGTTGCACGGAGATGCTCCGAGCCTCCGATGGACCTCCTTTTTATTCAACATGGCTTTATTGCAGAACTGTGACATCACGGAGATGGACTGCGTTCTTTTGTGAAAGATGACTCAAATTATTGGCACCCATGTCACGAGGGTCCCGTGACTCCGTCCCAGTTTAACCCCTTCCATACGGTAAAGCAACACATAACCAACAGCATAATTATTGCGGGCTTAGCTAACCATATATTTATTGTTTTTATTAATCGAATTTGGACTTTGTTTCCGATATTAAAAGTTAGAAAAAATATATTTTAGTTCTTCTGACTATCACCATATTTTTATTTATGTTTTTAAACTTTAAAAAGTGATATTATTGTACTTTAAATTATCATCCCCTGTCAAATTATACAATTTTACATTTTTCTTCTTAAAATGCCTTTAAAGTTATGAAACAAAATTAATATTTGAAAAAAAAATAAAAAATTATTAAAAATTTAAACAAAAATTACGAAAAATAAAATTACCTTATTTCTGTGCAAAGGTTTGTATTCCGTAAGCGAACTTTCGTAGCTTTTTCATTAGAGCATTTGTAATGAGCTCCTCAAATAAGCTTTTTCCTCAAATTCTGCTGAGTTTCCTCAAAATCACCTCCGCAGCAAACTCCTCAGTGCTACAGTAACTTTGGTGATTGTAAGAGCTCGTCTGGTCTAGGGAGGCAAGCTTCGCTCGTCTCTTCGTATTTTCTATTTCTTTATTCGTTCTTCCCGCGTTCTTGATCTACTGAACGCATCTCTTCCTTCTCCTTTTCCTCTTTATTTCCAGTTCTTCCTCTTCCTTTTCTTATTCTTCTTTCCTCTTCTTTTGTTCTTCTCGCCGAGTCGAGATACACAGAGAGAGTAGAGAGACCGAGAGTGAAAGATGAGATCAAGAGAGAGATCAGAGATGAGAAGAGAGATTAAAGAGAGAGAGATCGAGAGACTGAGGAGATCGGGAGAGAGGGAGAGTCAGAGATCGGGAGAGGGAGTCGGCGAGAAGAACAAAGAGTTGATGTTGAATAGTTTACGAAATGAACAAAGCCATTGTCAGAAGACTCTTTACGAAATGAGCAAATGACCAAAACGTCCTCAACCTTCACCAGTAATCCTCCTCGCTCATCCAGCTCCAGCTTCCCCGAACGCCCTCAATCTGCACATCTTAGTTTTCCCTCGGTTTCTAGTTGCTGAAACTGTAAGATTGCTGTTTACTTTTGAGCATTTTGTGGTTGTTCCAGATTCTGTGTCTCATGGGTCCTCCAGTGCTGAAGATTTTCTCTTGATTTGATATTTTTCTGGTTAGTTGGCAGTAAAGTGTTTTGGTTCACTTTTGTCGTTTCATCTGTGTAGGCAGTTTGAGTTAATGGGGATGTATTTTGATGTGGGTTTGCTTCATTTTCGTGGTTGATTTTGCGGGGTGTTCAAAAGATGGTGATGATCAGTGAGTTCGATTGGGCCACATTTGGCCATTTCCGGCCTTTCTGCACAAGGGTTCTCTGTTTTCGTGAGAGAATGGCAATGGACTTGTGGGAATGATTTCATTGATATCCTTCCTTTCAGCCATGGCATTTGGATATATGTATTTATTTCCCACTTTTAGCCCAGTGATTCGTAGTTATGAAATTCCTGAGTCCAATGTATCTAATGGTACATGCGATGTTTTTTATGGAAGGTGGATCCATGATGAAAGTTATCCTTTATATGATTCCTCAAGATGCCCATTTGCAGAACGTGGATTCAATTGCTTGGCTAACGGGCGGAAAGATAGCGATTATACAAAATGGAGGTGGAAACCGCAGAATTGTGATATTCCAAGGTTCAGTGCTGGGGCGATTCTGGAGAAGCTTCGTGGGAAAAGAGTCGTTTTTGTAGGTGATTCATTGGGTAGAACACAGTGGGAGTCTTTGATATGTTTGCTTATGACAGGGGTGGAGGATAAGAAGAGTGTATATGAAGTCAATGGGCATGAGATCGCCATTAGAAGGCACTTCTCTTCAAAGATCTGGATGGTTGAAGGAAAGGCCTGCAAGCATCAATCAAACGTGTATTAGATGATGAATCATTGATAGAACACGCGGAAAGGATGGATCTTTCCATTGCACCCTTATTTGGTTCAACAGTACCCTTTTAGTCCTCTTTGTTTAAAAAACTATTCAACTCTTGATTGGATTATTGTGGGTTGATGTTGATGGGTTTTTGGGTTGTTTGGATGTTGTTGGCTGAATGAGTGTTTGGATTATTGTTGATTTTTAGTTGATAAATTGTTTTCTTGTTCGGCCATATTTTGTTGATGATTCTTGGCTGAATTGTTGTTAGAAGCCCTCCATTTTTATGTTGAAACGATTTCCTATGTTTTGGGTTGTCCCCTGTTTTGGTGTTGGTTGTGTACCCGGTTGTGTTTCCTATTTTAGTAGTATCCCTGTTTCGGTTGTTTTGGAATTGGATGGATTCAATTGATGGTGTGTATTGTTATGGGTAATTACCATGGATGCGGTTCAAGGATTGAAACTGCAAATTGGTGGCTTCCATTATCATTCATTCACAAGCTAGATGGGCGTTGGAGTTGTATGAGCATGAGATTTCTAATAAATTTTGGTTTCATGTGATAGTTAAAAGTAGTTGAAAGTTGTTGTTTTAAAACTAATAAAAAATAGTATTTATTTGAAGTAGAGAATATTTAGGGAGTTTGATATTTGATGCCTTTAAAAAGTGAATCTCCAAAATAACAAAAGAGTATTTTTTTTTCCCCAAAATTTGAGGAAACTTTGAGGAGCTCATTACAAATGCTCTTATACCAATAAATTACCATGACTAGTTTGTTTGACTTGTTGGAGATAAAAAGTTATGGCTGGTGAGGACCAACCCTCCGGGTTATCGAAGACTTGAAAAGTCTTCTCAAGTTTTCGGAAGAAATCCAAAACAAAATATCATACTTCAAAGATAATAAAAGAATAACATTTTTTTTTTTCGTTTCCTCTCTCTAGTTTTTCTCTCCTGATGAACTTAGAGTTTCACTACAAAAAAAAAAAAAAAAAAAAAACTTTTTGAGCATTTTTTTTTTAGCCGTTTTAAGGTCTAAAAACGATTCAAAATAGTTTGAGTCATTTTTTTTAGCCATTTTGAAAACAGCTCAAACCATAGAATTGGTAAATCTCATCTTGAGCTGTTTTGGAGTAGGGGTATAAATCCGGTCCCGATTCTCGGTTATTGGATTTCAGTAACCGGAACTGGGTACCACGATTAACCGGTTTTTACCCGGTTACCCCGTTTTTCAGACCGGGTTATTTTTTTTTCAAAAAAAAAAAGAAAAAGAAAAAGAAAAAAACCATGAAAAACAACCAATCACTTGACGGTGGAGAAAATGGTGGAAGTGGTGAAGATCAACTAGTTCAGGAAATGGTTTGGGAGACACGGCTAACATATCCATGAGAACCAAAACACCACAATTCCAACAACACCCAACATGAACTCCATTCGGCCACTCCAAGCAAAAACAGGGGATTTTAACAAAATAAATCAACAATAATAAACCAAATCAACTATTTTAGAAGGATTACTATTTTGAGGATTTACCCAAAAAATTCACCAAAAAATGTGTTGAACGGGTTACAGAATGAATCACTGGAAGTCACAACTCGTACCCCTGCTCCACCAAAGTTGACCCATCGCTGATTGGCTTGACCCACTGAAGAATCGGGTCTACTTTGGTTCCTCTCGTGTTCGACGGGTCATGGGTCTTATCCGGCATCACGGCGTCATCTGCTTCGGTAATTGGCGACCTGTGGATGATCGAGTCTCACTTTTGCCTTTTGGGTTCACGATCACCCTCCCCGATCTCCTCTCTGTCACTCCCGATCCCTTTCTCAGTCGGACAAAGGAAAACAAGAAAGATAAATGAAAGAAAGAAGGAAGAGAAAGATAAGAAGGTTCTGGTAGCAAAGAAGAAAAAGGAATGGTGTATTTGTTTTTTTAAGAAAAATATATGTTTTGAAGAATGGAGTTGGCGCTGGAGGCTGGAGCAGTGGAGCGGCGTAGGGACTATGCAAAAGAAACAAAAGAAAAAGGTAGGGTTTTTTAGTTTTTAATATTTTATGGTGCAGGGACGAAGCAAAACTGTAAAAAGATTTTTATTTTTTATTTTTTTATTTAATTAAGTATAAGACCCAGTCCCGAGTTCCCGGGTATAACCGGGTCTTGTGAAATCAAGAACCCGAGACCGGGACTGGGTACCTACCCGGTTACCGATTTTTTGGGCCCGGTTAGTGCCCGGACCCGATTCCGGTTCCGATTATAACCGACCCAAATTTACACCCCTATTTTGAAGCCAAACAGCTCAAATTGATTGGAGCCGTTTTGTCCAAAACGACTCCAACTAATTGGAGTCGTTTTAAGGACCCTAAAACAACTCAAAATAAAGAAATAAATTTTTTAAAAAAATCATAATTTTATTTTTTGAGCCGTTTTAGGGTCCTAATTTTTATTTATTTAAAAAAAAAAAAAACAGAAAATAAGCTGATGCTCTATTGACATATATTACCAACTCAAGCTTGATGTGGATCAAAAATAGATCCAATAGTCATTTATCATCCTAAATTGTTTCTCACCCAGAAGTTCTGATGAAATAATGTTTTAGAAATTAAACAAACAAACAAATGAAAGAAGTATAAAAAGAAAATCTAGTAATGTGTTTTCAAAGTATTTGGCGGCTTGAAACAATGATAACCAAACAACCCTTCCATCAAATAATGGTAACAAAAAAGAGAATGAAATTAACTTACATGCATCAATGAAACTCGGTTTCCTACAACTGTAGTTTCACCAATAAGCACACATGTCCCATGATATGCCGCCATTGAAACTCTTCATTGGTATTACTATCAATGAAGATGACATTGCCGAATTGCGTTCAAAAAGTGGGCTTTGTCTTATCGGTAGATTGCTTTCAGAATGGCGGGTTCAAAAGGATGCTATTCAAATTATGATGTCTCGTTTGTGGCAAACATTGGCGTTGGTAAGCTTAAAGGAAATACATGACAACATGTGGCTCTTGGAGTTTGCCAATGAATCGGATAAAAGAAGAATCAAGGAGGGCAGGCCTTGGCTATTTGACGTAAGTGTTTTGGTTCTAAAGGAGGTGGATGATAGTACCCCTCCTTTCCAGATGGACTTCACCAAAGGTTTGTTTTGGGTGTAGGTTGTAACGCCCCAGATTTTAAGACACATTTTTATTTAAAAATATGAATGATTAATTATGTAATCGTTCGTTTTATAAAACTTATTTATAAATGTTTCAATTAATTTAAAGAACCGATGTTTTAATAAAACTGATTATTTCTGAGTTAATAAAATAGACAGATAATTAATCATTAGATTAATTATCCTTATTTCATAATTATGCAAATATGATTTAAGGCAGTTTATTATTTAATGTAATAATATTAAATGTATTATGGTTCATAATAAAATATTTTTATTTATGAAATAATCTAAACTCGAAATAAATTTAAATTACACTCAAGTGAATTATTATTTTACTAACAGACGATTTTAATCTACTGTGATTTGATTTAATCAGCACCTTCAGTTTTTTTTAAAATCTGCTTATTTTCCACTGAGTTTAAATAAACCGCACTCTGCAAATAACAGATTTTATATCTGTTATTTTTCCCCATCCAGCTTAATTATAATCCCCAACCAACGCATCACTTCACAGTTTTAATCTACTCGGTGTTCTTCAATCTGCCGCACTGAAACTCCTACTCTGCCTAATTATTCCCACCATTTTCTCCACTCCACATTATTATAAGTCTATCGATGCAATGAGTAATTAGTGGGCAGCTTGTCATTGCACTCATGAATAGAATAAACTCTATAATATAATCATTAGTTTCCATTATTAGTTTATTAACCACATTATATAGTCGAGCACCTTCCCTCTGCAGACACACTTCTCCTTCTTTTTCATTATTCCTGCTCCTTTTCTTGTTATCCCTTCTTTCCAGCACATTATGTTTAATGATATTATATTTATAAGTGGCCGACTATCATAATTGGAACACTATTTCCAGCACCTTCCTTCTCTTCCTTCATTATTTTATAACCCCACTTTAGTTCCTTAAGTTTCTTCTTCTCTGCCTTCTTCTTCACGGTGGCACAGTGAAAGTCAGAGCAACGAGAGAGTGAGACTAAGAGGGAAACTTGAAAGAACAAAGAGACTCGAGAGAGATGGGAAGAGAGAGATCCGGGTGGCCCGTGAAGGAGAAACCCGGAGATACCGTAGCAGACCCGTGACCCATCGACGCCGACGAGCCGTGAAGACCGAACCTCCATCTTCGGTGACCGGTCCAGTGCTCGATTCCCGGCAGCTGGAGACCGTTCTCCGGTGGATCCCGTCATGACCGTGAGTCATCCAGCCCAGCCCAACCCGATCAACCCGTTCTGGCCGTGACCCATAGAGCCCAGACCCAGACTCCCAGCCGAACCGTAGCCGGCCCTCCACCGTGACCCAACCCAGACCGTGACAGCCGTGAAACCCGACCCGTACCCGTGTGATCCGACAGTTTGAAGGCCAGAATTCCGACGAAAAATGATGTGAATTTCCGGTGGTTTCTCCCTGGAATTTCGCTAGGTAAATTCCGATTAATCTTTGTGAAATTGTTATGGGTTATTTTGATTCATGAGCTATTGATTGATGGGTTGGAGTTTTTGCTTTGATGATCCACTGCCTCTGTTCTCTATTCCAGTCAGTCGTGTGTGTGGGTGTGTCGGCTGCTTCATGGGTTTTGACCAGATGAGTGTACATAGATGTTAGATCAGGTGTGCTGTGAAATTGGTTTATGAGTATTTCTTTTATGACTGCTTGCTCTTTTATGGATTGTAAGTTAAATGTAGGTGTGTGTGATTGAATAATATATTAAAGAATATTTTATGTTTGATAATGGTATGTGGGTGCTTTGTTAAACGTAGGTGTGTGTGAGATTGAATAATATATTAAAGAATATTTTATGTTTGATAATGGTATGTGGGTGCTTTGTTAAACGTAGGTGTGTGTGAGATTGAATAATATATTAAAGAATATTTTATGTTTGATAATGGTATGTGGGTGCTTTGTTAAATATTAGGTGTGTATATTTTAATGATGGATATATATATATATATATATATATATATATATATATATATAGTATATTGATTATGGATAGGTTGTGATATGGGGTTTTGGACGACTTGATTGAGTATGTTATTATGTTTTAAGATTTCAACTAAGTTATGATGATTATTTTTATGATTAAAGAAAAGGGGTCTTGGATATGCTTTGAAGTTAGTCAATTTTAGTTTTGATGTCTCTTGTATTAGGTGTATATTGGTTAAGTCAAAGTTAATTAAATATTGGTGAGTGGTGTGTGCATTAAAGATTGGTGAGTGGAATAATATGAAAAATTGATAAATTAGTTTTATTAGAAATATTAGCTTTTTACATAAGATGGGTTTATGTGTTAATTCTATAATAATAATAATATTAGGTAAAGAGGTTTTATAAATAGAATTAGGATTTGTGGTAAATGATGTTAACACTTTATATGTGTATATTTATAATTATTGCAGATGATGAATTGAGAGACTGTACAAAAAGGATTGTGAGTATTCCTTACTCACTCAGGGTGATACACGTAGAGCTTTCTTTAATATGTGATTTCCTGCTTTATTTAATAAGTATGCATCTTGTTTGGAGCATATTGTTTGTAATAAGTCATGTTTTAGTACTAAGGCATAGAGACAGATAGGAAGCCGTGAGAGAGGGATAGACAACCCAGTAGGTGGGTTTGAAGCTCTGTGATGGGTTGAGGCTCTGGAAGAGATAGACATCCATGGATTTTGTGGGATTGAGGCCCTGTGAGAGACAGACAACCCTAGTAGGTGGGTTTGGTACTCTGAGAGGGATAGATAACCCAGGGACTGAGGCCTTGAGAAAAGGACCCTCAGTGAAAGGCCGTAGAAAGGATAGGGATTTCAGAGTTTGAGTCCTTAGCTTTAAGTGTTTATAATTGTCATCATATTGTTGCACTACATTTTGTTGCATCGCATATATTTAATTAAATCAGTAATCTTATTATTATTGAAAGCAGTTGACTGACCCATATATTTATATATGGGCGGTTTAGCCTATTATGCAGGTACGAAAGATTAGGGCTCAAGAGGTGTTATAGCTAAGGATGAATAATTTATATTTTGTTTGTAGTCTTCTGTGTTTATAACGTTTTATGTTGACAAGATTGCTAATGATTTATATGTATTCTTTTGTGTCATCATGGACACCTATTTCCTTGTATTTGTTATAAGTAATTTCTAAGGAATATCTAGAGGTATTTAATTTAAAGGCTCTAATGTGTTATTTAATCCAAGCCTGTTGGATAAATTATATTTTCCGCTGCCAATTTATACTCTGATGATGTAGTAATGTCACGTGGAAATCGAAATTTTCACTTACGCCTTTTTGTAAAAGGCGGGGCGTTACACAGGTGCATGATATGCCATTAACATGCATGAACAAGGAGGTGGGGATCCGTATTGGGGATTCTCTAGGGAAGGTTGCGGAAGTGGATGTCACGGGTGATGGCATAGGATGGGGGAGATGTCTTCGAATTCAAAGTTTTCTAGATCTTACTAAACCTCTTGAACGAGGCAAGGCCGTGCTTATTAATGGGAAATCGGTGTGGATTTCTTTTAAGTACGAAAAGCTCCCTCAGTTTTGCTATTCATGTGGTCGAATTTTCCATGGGGAGAACAAATGTAGGGGAAATGGAGGCTTCCGATTGAATGGAGAGGCAGTGGTCAAACAGTGGGGTGCATGGATGCGAGCCGATGATCTTCGATTTCAGAAGGGGAGATTTTTGAAGGGGGCTTCGAGCGAAGCACCAACGGTGCCAGAGGATTCCGGCAACTCGGGGGCGGATGGTGAAGGCAATTCAGTTGATAAGAGTAGTTCACGAACTGGCCGTATAATCAAGGATCACCAAACTACTCCAACAATCCCGTCAGTTGAGGCTACGATTGCGGCAACTGTTCACAATCCTCAACGTGTGCATCGTGCTGAAGTGGTTGTGAAGGAGTCTCTCTCTCAACTTCCTATTGAGGGAGGGATTCTAAGGAAAAAAGAAAACGTGGAAAATGAGGGCTGTTCGGTGGGGCCCTTAACGCTATCCACGGAGGATCTCATGGAATGTTATATGCATAAGGATCATGGGGGTCTTGTTCATCAACAAAACAGTTTGGTTGTGCCAGCTGTCTTTGTAGCTGCTTCTCTAATGCTTGACGATCATGCATGCAAAGGGGACATGTCATTAGTGAAAGATATACATGGGGTCCTTTTCTCCCATGAAAAATTCCATCATGCAGCACAACACCCAATCCCCAGGGGTGTCCAAGGAACATGCCAGTGTGCGTCCCTCTCTCACCTAGAAACGGAAGACACGCGGCTCTGTTTTGGGGATGATGGTGTCGGCTACTACAGGTAAGCGTAAAGTAGTGGATAATTCTTCTATTATTTTGAAGGTGGAGGCTGTGGGAAAAAAGAAAGGAAGGATGTGTCGATTGTTGATCAATTGGCGATGGCGGAGGCTGTTGAACAGCCCCGCCCGCCACAATGATTCTGCTAAGCTGGAACTGCCGATGGCTTGGCAACCCTCGAACAGTTTGAGACCACCACCAATTGGTGAAGGAAAAGAGGCCAAACATGGATCGCATAAGGAGTCGTTTAGGTTTTGACAGTATGTTTGTTGTTAATTTTGTGGGTCGGAGTAGGGGTTTAGCTCTTTTGTGGTTGAATAAAAATGCTCTTGATATTTACAATTACTCTAGGTTTTACATAAATGCCGTGGTGAAAGATTTGGATGGGAACGAACAATGGCTATTCGCCGGTTTCTATGGACAACCAGACAATGCTAAAAGAATGGAGTCATGGGCTTTGCTCAAACATTTAAGCCGGTTTCAGCCTCTGCCTTGGTTATGTGCAAGGGACTTTAATGAAATTTTGGAGCAACAAGAGAAGGAGGGGGCTACACTTCGACGTGAATCTCAAATGGATAATTTTAGACAATGTTTGGAGGTGTGTGGTTTGGGAGACTTGGGTTTCATTGGTCCATGTTTTACTTGGAACAATGGACGAAAGGATGAAGATTTTATCCAAGAGCGTTTGGATCAAGCTATGGCAAACTGGGAATGGAGCCTCATTTTCCCCTTTGTAACCGTGACTGTCTTGGCTGCATCATGTTCAGATCACAATCCTATTTTGATCCAATATTTTGAGTTTTAAGAGGAGAGGCAGCAATATTGGAGGGAGTTTAAATTTGAAGAAGCTTGGACTAAGGATGTGGAGTATAGTAGTATAGTCCAATCGGCTTGGGTAGGAAATAGTGCTGGAGAATCACCTATTCGGGCAGTTCAGACAAAATTATCTTCGTGTCAACATAAGCTCTCACGTTAGAGTAAAAAGAAATTTGGCCAATCAGAGGAGAGTTTAAAGAGAAAGAAAAAACAGCTCCTTGATCTTCAATCTTCTTCGAGACCAAGTACTGTTATGGACATTAAATGGATAGAGGCAGAAATTGATGAGATATTATTAAAGGAGGACTTGCACTGGAAATAACGCTCAAAACATAATTGGTACCAAAATGGGGACCGGAACACTCAATTTTTTCATTCTTGGGCAAATCACCGTCGGAAAACAAACACTATTCGAAGTATCACAGATGGGGCAGGCCGGGTTTGGAGAAAGAAGGAAGATTTAAGTAAGTTGTTCCTAGCTTATTATAGTGATTTGTTTGCCACTGCTAATCCTACTGGCATTTCAAATTGTTTACAATTTGTGAATGGCCGGGTTACTCCAACTATGAACCAAAGGCTTCTTCAACCTTTTACTAAGGTGGAGGTTCGTGTGGCCCTTTTCCAAATACATTCTCTGAAGTCCTCGGGTCCGGATGGGTAATCTGCAGGTTTCTATCAAAAATCTTGGGCTGTTGTGGGCAAGGAAGTGACGTGGGCATCTTTATCAATTTTAAATGGAGGGTCTATAGAGGCTGGGTTGAATGCCACTAACATATGCTTAATTCCTAAGGTGACAAATCATACAAGTGTGACTGAGTTTCGGCCAATTAGTCTCTGCAATGTGCTTTATAAAATAATTTCAAAAGCTATTGCCAATCGATTGAAACATGTGGTGCCCCATATCATCTCACAGGAACAAAGTGCATTCATTCTGGGAAGGCTCATAATGGACAATGTTTTGGTGGCTTTCGAAACATTACATACTATGGATACACGGTTAAAAGGAATGGAGGGTTTCATGGCCATGAAATTAGATATGAGCAAGGCCTATGATAGGCTTGAATGAGACTTTTTGGAAGAGATGATGAGGAAGCTTGGATTTGACAATCGGTAGGTCAACCTTTTGATGTCTTGTGCCCTTACGGTATCCTATATATATATATATATTACGTAGTAGTTTGTTTATAACCTAAACTTATCTAACCTCCATGCTAAGTGTCTAATTAATCTAGCTAGTAGCCTTCTAATGGGCTAGGTGAATTGAATGATGATCCATTGGTTAAGATTTGGTGGTTAGACATAAATTAAGGAAAAATATAAAAATTAGGGAAATATTGATAGGATCTCCTCTGCTTTTTGTATTTTTAACATTAAGACCCCAATTTTCAATAATACAAATTCGAAACCTGAATTAATGATCATTTTAAATCCGAGACCTCTCTCTGTCTTTCCATCACCTCACCTATCTGACAATTTCCTGTTCTGTTTTTTTTTTTTTTTTTTTTTGGTGTTAATTTTATTATTTTTTAGGATATAACTGAAATTTCACACTAGTAGTGGGTATAACGTAAAATTTTGAAAAAAAATAAAAATACACATATCCATCTTAAACTAATACCTCAATGTCAATATCTCTATAAACTACTAATTTAGTCAATGCCCCCACCCACAAGCCAATAGAAAGACAAAAATATCCTTATAAATTTGAAAAAAAAAAAAAAAAGAAAAGTTGAAAGACTAAAACTTTTTTTTTTTTTTTTTTTTTTAAAAAAAAAAAAAAGAAAGAAAACAAAAAACATATATAAAAAGAAAAACCACCCCTTGGTTTTTTTTTTTTTTTTTTTTTTTAATATATATATAATTTCAAGAATTTCTTAATTTTAAATGACATTTTTGTCATTGGAAGACATTAGCTCAATCGGTAATTTAGATGAGACATTGACAATAAAATGATAATTTGAGGATAATATGCATGTGTACTTTTTTCTAAAATTTTAATACATGTCATTGGTGATCAGGTAGAGGTGGTTTACATAACAATCATTTTTTTTAGCAATTTAGACGGATGATGTAATGAAAAAGTGATTGGTAAAGTTCTCGATCAAAACTGAGATAGCTAGCGTTCAATTTTTTGTTTTTTTTTCGTTAGAAATGGATGTATCGATTTTTAAGCGCACATATTAAAAGGTAGAGAGTAGATTTAATGTTCCATAAATCAACAAATTCCGTGTGTTAACAAAACCTCTAGATGGTCAAACCCTTAGGTTAGCTTAAGTAGTTGAGAAGGGTTTGGATATATTGGTCTGTAGCTTGCATGTTCATGGAAGTGGAAACTGGAAAGGTATCAAAAGCCTAGTAGTTAATTGTAATAAATTTCAAGCTTGTTGACACAGATAATGCTCATAAAAATATCGACGTGGCTCTAGGAGTGGTAGGTTTCCTCACAAAGAATGTATTAGCAATGGCCTGCATTAATGCTGCAATAGGCAAGAGAACTTCTTATAAAAGCCAACCCAGAGCTCAAATGTTCATCATCTCGTTCGCAGCCATAAGTGTTTTTCAGGGAATATTGACAAGGTTTATATTGTCTTGGTCTGTAATAATATTCTTTTTGAGTCTCACACTTGGTGGTCTTTCGGAGGGTCTCCATGAGAAGGAGCTTCCATCTGCTGTTGTTGTTGGCGCCGTCTACTGTGATACATGCATGTTTCCAAAGGGCTTTCAAAGAGACCAGCCACTTCATTTCAGGTCTTACTTTTTATTAGAAACTTCAATTAATCTATAAATTTTAAAAACTCTTAATTTAGTATATTCATCTTTCAATTTTTTTTATTTTTTTTTCACATATCCATTAAGATTTTTCATTAATGCTTCGTTTGTTTCGGTGTAAAATGGTTTTCGTCGTAAAATATTTTTAAATAAATTATTTTTCAGAAAAATAATTTTCGTTGAGATCATTTTACTTCGTGAAATCTGGCACAGTATCGTAGGAATCTGGCGACGTTAACTGGACGTCGCCAGATTCCGGCATAATTTTTCAGAGTCGGTGCCGGAATCTAGCTTGTCGGAATCTGGTGATAGTCAACTGCTTAAACGTAAAGGCCGACTGCATCATTTAAAAGAGGGTCGACTTCGTCTGCCATTTACGGAAAATATTTTTAGTCAAACGAAAATCATTTTCCAGTTGACCATTATTTTCGCCCCTACCAAACACCGAAAAATGCCAAAATCATTTTTCAAAAACTATTTTACGCCGAAACAAACAGAGCATAAATTCTGTTAAAATTTACAAAATACCCCTGTTTTATATATATAATTTTAAAGATTAAAGTGTGTGGGTATTTTTACAAATTCTGTTAATCCTTTACCAATATTTAAATCTTTACAATTTTTTTCCCTGAAAATAAGGAGTGGTATTTTGGAAATTTTGACACATATCCGTTAGGATTTAATGGAAAATGATAACAAATAGGTAAAATTAAAAAAAAATTAAAAGATAAATATACTAAATTGATAATTTTTTAAGTTTATGAGTTCAATTACGAAAGCGGTTACGATTCAAGAGAATTAAGTTGAATTTCTTCTTTATTTATTTATTTTTGCGTATTACTTACGAATATTCTGAGTTCTGTTTCATGCATGCTATTGGCAAAACATTCCCGGAAATCGTATGCAGGTGCATCTGTTGTTGTAGAATGCAAGGGTGCGACGCTTTCAAAACCGAGCTTCCGAAAAGAAGTGAAAACTGATGACCATGGAGAATTCAAAGTCCTTCTGCCTTTCTCAGTAAGCGAAGATGTCAAAACAATTGAGGGGTGTTCCGTGAAATTGATCGGCAGCAGCAAGCCAAATTGTGCTGTGGCCTCAACAGCAACTTCATTGTTAGGAAATAAATCCGATTCTACCAAAATAGGTCAGAACCGTGGCCCATTAAGACTTACCAAGACTGTCATATCCAATAGACTCGAAAATCTGCCGCAACTACATAAAGATCAAGGAGGGTTAAAAGTCGACCTCAAGTCGGTTAAAGACCGACTTGGCAACTTATGACCACCGTGAAGGAAGTCCCACGACTCCACGACCTCAAGTCGGTTAAAGGCCGACTTGGCAACTTATGACCACTGTGAAGGAAGTCCCACGACTCCACGATCTCAAGTCGGTTGGAAGTCCCACGACTCCACGATCTCAAGTCGGTTAAAGGCCGACATAAGTTCACGACTCCACGATCTCAAGTCAGTTAAAGGCCGACTTGGCAACTTATGACCACCGTGAAGGAAATCCCACGACGCCACGACCTCAAGTCGGTTAAAGGCCGACTTGGCAACTTATGACCACCGTGAAGGAAGTCCCATGACGCCACGACCTCAAGTCGGTTAAAGGCCGACTTGGCAACTTATGACCACCGTGAAGGAAGTCCCACGACTTCACGATCTCAAGTCAGTTAAAGGCTGACTTGGCAATTTATAACGACCATGAAGGAAGTCCCACGAAGTCGGTAAAAGACTAACTTTGCAATGATCGTGGAGAATATGTCTCAGTCCCATGATCCGCATAAAATGGAGGTGCCCCCATCATCTAAAGCCGGTTGAGGATTGACTCCGCAATCTTTGCGGAGTTCGAACCACGATGCCACGATCTCAAGTCGGTTAAAGACCGACTCGGCGACAATCGTGGGGAGTACGCCTCAATCCCACGATCCGAATAGTCGACAAGCACTCCGGATCTGACACATGGTCCAATGGAAAAGCCGGACCGCTCTCGACACTCCCTTTATAAATACTCACAACTAAACAGGTATTCTTCATATTGCTCAACTGCGATTAAGAGTAATATACACTTAAGATTATACTGATAAAAGCATCGGAGTTGGATTGTCGGACTCCCCTCGACGTAGCATTCTCTCTTGCAGGACAATGGAGATAAGCTCATCCGGTTCATCAACTACCATATCAGAATCTGTTTTAACATTTATCTTCGCCCCATCTCAAGTCAAGAAAGCAAGGAACTCACATATTCTCAGCTGGGCTTTTCACCTTCAAGCCTTAAAAGCGGCCAAACCTGTTTAACCAAAAACCAAGCATTCAGAATTCCAAGGAACTGGGTACCGGCTGAAAAAGGTCACTTCCATCACCACCGCCACCATCTCTGCCATTTTTCCCTTCACCTTCAATATTTCCATTTCCCCGTCCCTCTCCACCACCACCACCATCTCAGCCATTATTCAATTTCCTTCCAATATTTCCATTTCCCCGTCCCTCACCACTGCCACCATCTCTGCCATTTTTCCCTTTCCCTCCAATATTCCCATTTCCCCATCCCTCCCCACTACCACCATCGCAGCCATTATTCAATTTCCCTCCAATATTTCCACCACTCCATTTCCCTTCCATTCCTGGCATTCCACCTGTTTCTTCTCCAAAGAAAACTTCTCCTTGACTAATCAGAACCTACCCATGTCCAACTTTCAAATAGGTGACTTGTTTATTTAAATAATAAGATGTCGGTGGAACCGTGGAACTGCCACAATGTTGGAGTTGGATGCTTGTGGTTGTGGAGGGTGTAATTTGCCCCCTTTCGTTTTTTTTCCCTGGTTCTGAGCGCGTGTATTGTGCCTATTGTACGTGATAATTGTACTATATATTTGGAATAAAGCTAAAGTTTCGGCCAGGCATTTGACAGGCTTCACTTTGTAAAAGCTTATTTATTTTTATTTTTTCAAAATAAAAATATTAACAAACAATTTTAAAACACAAAATGCATAAAATGTTTTAAATATTTAAAATTACATATTAATTTATTTATTTTAAATAAAAAACAAAAAAAAAAAAATCACAATATGCCAGTCACTATATATATAATATATCCTAACTTGAAATGAAGATGAATTACTTAAGGTATAAATTTTGTCTTGTAGCATCTAATGACTTACATGATATTACATCATTTAAATTTTTTTAAATAATGTGGCAACATATACACCATATTTATAAAATCTAATATGAACAATAATAAGTTATTATTTAATTAAATCATTAAATTAAATACTTCTCTTGAAATCCTTTCAGTGTTTTGTTTATTTTTTAGACGTCTTTTATAAGGGAGCTAAATCCAATATGTGGCATGGGAATATGAGTAATGCTAGTGACAATTTTTTTGTCCTCTTTTTATCATTTCAAAGTTGATGTATCTTTCAAAATTACCATTATATTTGAAATGAATTAGTACTATTGAATTCTAATCTTACAGTGATTTTAAAAGCTACATAGACTTTGGAAGGATAAAAGAAAGATACAAAAATGAGGCCTATATTACTCCTTAATATCATATAGAAACTATTGGCATAGAAACTCATTCAAAAAAAAAAAAAAAAAAATCCTATAGAAACTATTGGTATGCAAGCATGCTTAACAATCAAGCAAAATCAAGAGAAAAGGGGATTATTCGAGAATCCTATCACTTTTATACATAATGAATTGTTGAAGTTACGCATGCAGGGGGCTCTGTATTCACTTTCATGTTCTTGTCATTGAAAATTTACAAAATGGGTTGTTGGGAGTTGGTCTTTGCCATAGGCTTCAGTCTCCAGATTTGCAAAGCGTTAGCTTAGCTTGGAGAGTATCCAAATACTTGGGGCGCCTCTCATTGATTCAATATTGAAGGAAATTGGCATATCTTTTATGGCTAGTTGTTTTGGGAGAAGAGAACCAGATGAATGCTATAACTGAAAATGTGTGATGATTTGTCTCATGCTGAGTGGAGGTTAATTTGCTTCTCTCAGTTGCTTACTCAAATTGAAATTTTAATGAGATTGCAAAACTCGGATATTACGCATACCGGACACTAAGAACACTAGCAACAGCTTGGTAGCTCTTCTGACATTTTTAGCAATAATAGTGAAGAAATTTTTCTGTTTAGAGGACTTGGATGTGACTTTCTTTTATTGAAGATGATCAGTTTATCTGCTTCTCTATTAATTAACACTGGAAATTACAGGAAAAGGTTGTGAACCTTTTGTTTGAGAAGCTAGCAACCACCAAAGAGATATTTGACAAGATTTGTTAAATGGCCACATGTTGTTCGTATTCAGAGGAAAAGGAGGATTCTGAAGCAACGCTTGAAAGTCCATCCTGCATGCTATAAACCAGTTCACAAAAGCGCTAGCTTGACAAGAACCTTGGTATTGGTTTTAGAGCACGCATTTTCTTATTTTGGCTTGATACATTGTGAAAAATGGTGTAATTTTGGTACAAATAACAATGGCTTGCGATTGCGAGTGTTATATGAGTAACTAAGTGCAATAAAATGGCATGCGGCTGTGCAAGTGTTGTATGAGTAACGTTTATAGACTGTGAGTAGGTCGGAACTACCCCTGAGCTGTCTCCCCAAACTTTTAAAATTTTAAAAAATTCTCTTCAATTTATATATATATTATGAGTTCGACCTCTAAAAATTAATTTTTTACCCTTAAAGATCTTCATTTTTTAGTTTCATCCCCTTCATCTCAAATCCTGATTCCGCCTGCGACTGCTGGTGTCATGGTTTATGAGTTTACGTAGTATTATGTTGTATTAAAGCAAGTATTTCCGGAATGCGGATATTCAACTTCTTTGGCATTCTATATATATGTTTCACAGCTACAAACCTTTTTAAGCTGTTGCTCAAATATAAACCTGAGGACAAAGCTGCTAAGAAGGAAAGACTTCTAAAAAGACCACAAGCTGAAGCCGAGGGCAAGAGTGTGGAGGTAAAGAAACCCATTGTTGTTTAGTGTGCCCTTAATCATGTTACATACCTCATTGAGCAGGTATATATTTTTAAGTAATAGGTTGTTGTGTTCCTTCTCAGTCGTTCCCTCCAATCGAGCTTGTTATTTGGTTGCTTGCCTTGTGCCGGAAAATGGGGTTCCTAATGTTGGCATGTACAATCAGTTATGGTTAGTGGTTATTAGTTATAACTGCTAACTGCAACCGCTTAAGGTGGTTATTGAATTTTAACAACCGCAACCACTTTGCTTGGGCGGCCAACGATTATTAAAACCTATAACTGGCGGTTTAAAAACCACTTTTTATATGTGAGCTTTTGGACTTTTTGGGCCATATAAGGGCAATTTGTGTTAATTTAAAACAGAGGAGATGGAAACTCTTGGAGCAAATGTCGCTGAGTATTACCAATTCATTAGTATGCCATGTCATGTCATTCACAAATTTTGGAACTCGTCACAGTTAGCTTTAGAGTTTTACAATTGGGTTGGAGAGAAGAAGAGATTTTCACGCTCACTGGAATCTTGTTGCACTGTAATTCAGTTGTTGGTCGACTCAAAGAGATTTGATGATGCCTTGGAGGTTTTGAGCAGGTATTTTGATAGTGGTTATTAACCGCCTACCATTATCTTTAAAACTGTTAACCGCCATCTTTAGGCGGTTAGTGATTTTTTATAACCGCATTCAAAAGTGGTTATACAGTTAGCGGTTATGGTGTTGTTATAACCACCCTATTTGTACAAGCTTACCCTTAAGCAATTGTGAAGGGCAAGTCACTGCAGCTTGGAGTGGTGATTTTTCTTCTCTTATTCTTCAACGCAATTATCATTTTTCATATAAAGGAAATTGTTTCAGTTATGCAGGTTTGAAACAGACTCTATGGCTGGCTTATAATATATCTTCTTAAAACAGATTGTACATAAAGAAAACAGCTGCAGCTTTGTGCCTTACATGATCAGTGAAGAATGAAGATAAACTGGAATTTAGTAACATTTTGGAGGCAGTAAAGGTAATAGTCTATGATGAATGGGGGGATGACACATTCTATTTTCTCCTTCTCTTTTCATCGATCTAGGCTTTGGGAAACTAGACCCTCTGAAACAATTTTAGAGAAAGTCTCGCAACTTTGGAGCACAATTTATGTTATGGTTGTTTCGACGTAAAATATTTTTGGTATATTTTGGTGTTTGATGTGACCGAAAATAATAGTTAAATCGAAAATATTTTTAGTTTATGCTCCGTTTGTTTCGAAGTAAAATGATTTCTAAAAAATGATTTCAGCATTTTATGGTGTTTAGTAGGGGCGAAAATAATGGTTAACGAAAATTATTTTTAGTTTGCCCGTAAAAATTTATTTAATTTTTATAATTTATGGTTTTAAAAACTGTAAATCGTTTTCCGAAATTAAACACTTTGTCCTTATACGCACGTTTGATATCCGATCGTCGGAATCCAATCAGCGTCGGAGTCTAGCTACATCCGGCCTCTGGAATCTTGCCGGCACCAGCAAGATTTTGGCGATGGTCAGAAGTCTGCTGGATCCTGCCAAAATGGCCAGTATTCGGCTGGATTTGGCCAAAATGGCCGGGATTCGGTTAGATTTGACCGAATCTGTAGGAGTCCGGCCAAACCAACTCGCCAGAATCTGGCAGGGCGACAGGATGTTGCCGGATTCTGGTGGCAGTTGCATTTTTGCTTTCGTATTTTTTTTTCATGCGAGCCAAACGCCGGAAAATATTTTTGAGAAAATCATTTTTTTGAAATGATTTCGTCGAAAATATTTTACGACGGAAATCATTTTACGTCGAAAACAAATTGAGCATTAACCAAAAAAACTTCTTTAGTTTCGGAAAATAGTTTACATTTTTAGAGTAATGCTAGAATCATTGTTTTATTCTCTCAATGTTAATATGGCTTTTAAAATTATCATTTGATTAAATTCAATAATGATTCATTCCAAATTTAATAGTAATTTTAAAAGTTACATTAACATTGGGTGAATAAAAAAATTGTCTTTAACATTACTCATTTTTTTAACATTTGTTTGTAACCTTGAAATAGTATAGAAAACATTTTCTAGCGTTAAGCTCGCACGAAAAATTACCAATTTTTTTTATATGTTCATATAATCATATTGACCAATAAATAACAACTTTCATTTGCAATATATATATATATATATATATATATATATATATATATTACTAACAAAAGTTATCACGGTAAATGCAAAAGAATAACCAAAGCGCTGCAATTAGTACATGCTAAAACTACTCCGCAACGGCTACGTTCACTAACAATAACAACGATACCGTGCCAATAAACTAAGAATAATGCTCTATATCATATTTTTATCTTTCAACA
Source organism: Alnus glutinosa (assembly GCF_958979055.1). Taxonomy (NCBI): domain Eukaryota; kingdom Viridiplantae; phylum Streptophyta; class Magnoliopsida; order Fagales; family Betulaceae; genus Alnus; species Alnus glutinosa. The sequence continues at coordinate 32,448,766 of NC_084887.1, read as the reverse complement.
ATATTGAGTATTGAACTTTGGAAACAATTTGGGGACAAATTTATCGAGGGCCCAAACGGCCCTTAGACCAGGATGGGCTTGTCCGAGGAAAGGGCCTAAAACCATTGGCCCATCCGGTCCCACACCTAAGCCCAATGACTTTTGGCAGGAATACTTTAGAGGAAGAGCACGATAGGAAATCCCTACCCCAGCCATGTCACTGTAGTAGCTCACTAAATGACAAGGCTACCCTAAAAAAAAAAAGAATATTTGTTGTTTATCTACTACTTACACCCATGCAAATTGTGGGAATTTCGTACCGGCAAAATGTCCTCCAACACTGAGGGGGCACTACATGGGCAGACTGTTAAGGCAAAGAATCTTCCAACACTATAAAGAGAGCGGCAACCACTATAGCAAGTATTCCTTAATTATTTTTCATCACTTTTACGTTCGACTTTCTCTTCCCTATTCATAACTATTTACTGACTTAGGTTAAACATCAGATGTGTCCCCTATCGGCACACCCAACAAGCCATCTCGCTTACCCTTTCTTCATTTTGCGAGCACCCTCAATTGATCTTTTGGCATGCGTTCAACTATACTGACAGGATCTACATACATTTAAAAGAGGTGCTCAAAAAATACTATGTAATGTATGTGGGATTTCTTTAAAATTGATTGGGAAAGCATTATAGTTTTGGGAGTGAAAACTCTAAAAGGGAAAAGGGTTGAGAGTTGTAACATGCAAGGTTGCTTGAAGCTGTTGTGTATCATATTCGGATGCAAAGAAATCATATAATTCTTGGAGGGCAAGTTCGTTCAAAAGAGAATATATTGAAGATCATGATATCATATCATGGGATATGAAGGTTAGAGTTGTTTCCAAAAAAATGTGTTTAAAGATTATGGTTTGAATAGGGTTAAGTATTGGGATAAGATCATAGCTTAATGGATAGTTTATTCATTAAAAAAAAAAAAAAAAGGAAAAAAAGAAAAGAAGAACGAAAACCTCCAACCATGACTCACTGGGGTCTTTTGGTTCTCACTTCCTACATTTACTTTACAGAGGAAAAAAAGGTTCAAAAAGAAAAGAAAAACAAAATCCACCTCAAGAATCACTTTTACTTGCAAGAAAAGCAAAACCCACTTTTTTGTTTTGGAGTATAGGCCCCAAAAGAAAGAAATTCCCTTCCACCGCCTCGACTCATTTTCCATTTTCCTATAACACCCCCCCCCCCCCCCTCCATTCTCCACACTTCCAAACCCACACACAGACATATATTACACACACTCGCTATTTCTCTCGTAATCAAAGCTCGCATGCACTAATCCGTTTCAAAATTCTCACTCTCGATCGTCTCGCTCCTCATGGCGGAGAACGAGAGCCTCTTCTTCGCCAACCTCGCCGATGCTCTCTTCGTCGGCTCCAAGCCCCTCTCGCCCGCCGATCTTCTCCAGAAGCTACGCTCCGAGGACTCCATCAGACCGGCGCTCGAGAAGTTCTACTTGATCCTTAAACGCGGCATCGAGGCCGCCCAGTCGGGGCTCCAATCGTGGAACGAGTCTCAGATTCAAGCTGCTTGTGCGATTGCGTCTGCGATCGCCTCCGCTTCTCGATCTTTGTCATGTAAGTTTCTCTTTTGTCATTTCTCGATAATTGGTTTTGCTTTAGTTGTTGTAGCTGTTTTTGATTTGGTTAGCCTCTCTAGAATGTACTTTTCTTTTCGAGAACGACCGGTATAACGGTTTATAATTCAGGAAGTGAGAAAAGTACTTTAGATGCTACACAGAATCAGTTTCTCTTTTGTAATTTTCATCATATTCCGTTTTTTTGGGCTCTTGCTTTGATTTTCTGAGACAAGGTTATGCTAGTAAAGTGGAAGAACTTTTCATTTGAAGCTTTTTTTTTTTGGTTGCTGTGTTTTTTTCCGGTTTGATTGAATGAATAGTGGAGCAAGCTGAACCATTAATAGTTGCGGTCGTTCAACAATCACTGGAGTTCGCTATATCTTTTTTGGAAAAATCAGAATTCAATGGCGATGATTCAAGTATACAGGTTTGTGTGGCTTATTAGGCAATTCACATGAGAATGAGCTTATAAGTTTTTTATGCTTCTTCTTGTAATATGTCTGTTCTCTTTTAAGATTTTCAATGTTGGCTTTATGTAAAAGTTGTGTAATTAGGCTTTATGTAATAGTTGGCTTTACTTCTGGAAATGGACTATTTAATAAATTGTACATACCTTGAAGTTCGTTTAAAAAATGCTTCTTATATTTGATTTGATGCGAATCATTTTAGTGTATATTTTAGAGGGTTAAGTGACACTTTTATGAACTCTGATATGTATTTATCAATCTGCTATTAATTAATTGACTTTCTAATTCCGTTGTGCCATAAGGTATGTGTTGTGCGGTTTGTCAAGTACTTTGAGGGCTGTGCTCTACTGCCAGTGGTTTTCTGGATTATCGTGCATATTGTCTACTTACATGCATTCATTGCCTCTGATGCTGCATATGGTGAAAAAAACCAAAACAACCTTGTCATTTTTCATGGATTTATTTGGAAACATTTGCACATTAGGCTCATATTTCTTATATAGTAATGAACAGATTGGATAATTTGTGGTTTTCTTTTTCACATCCATAGGCATACATGTTTCCCTTATTATGTAGGATATTATTTCTCATGAAGGTTCATCACAACAATTGGAAAATACAATAATCTCTATATTTGGTGTGGATTTATTCATTAGAATCTCATTCAATATGTTCTCATGGCTTAATTACTTGAAGACCACCATGGGAAACTCATGGTAGAGAGACTTTTGAGATGTCGGTAGCCAACTTGTTCTGAATAGAGATGTTTTGCAATTTGTCAATTATTCACATGATAGTAAGGGCTTTAGTCTTGGTGGCTTTTCCATCAGGTCTAAGGTTCAAATCTTCTTGGGTGTAAACAATTCATTGGGGCTAGCCCGCCAACGAAGCTAAAGTATTACTTGATTCTTGTGGAGGGGGCGCTTTGCCTTGGAGGGGTTCCTCGTCATAAAAATAAAAATAAAAAAAAATTATTGAGCTTGTTTAGCCTTGTACTTTGCTTATTGGCCTAACAATAATAAGTGTTAGAAAGTTGAAAATTGAATCTTATTACCTGTTTTAGTTTCAGAGAAGTGACATTGGTTTCTCATTAGTGTATGAAAATTGTAGTTTTAGTAAGCCGTTTAGGTAAGCTAGTAGTATTTTTTTTTTGGATTCTATGAAGTACTTACATCAGGAATAAAGATTTGCAATATTAGATATTTGTCATGAACCACATCAATAGAGATGCACGTAAATTTTAACATATTCAAATTAAAAAAAAAAAAAAAAGAGGGAAAAAAGAACCACTAGTTATGTCATTGTATCAGCAAAGCTTTTCTCTGTTACACCTTTCTGGGTATTGCAGATTGTAATTCTAATCTTTATTCATATCCTACATTAAGGGGCTCTTAGAATAGTTCCCTGTTATGTTTGTGCTATCCCTACTGAACTACTGAAAGTGGCCTCATGAAGTAAATGTTTTTTAGTTACAATTACAATAGTGTTGGGCATTCACGATTGAGTTTACTTGGTTGTGTGGCTTGCTTGCATGATAGACTTTGGACGGTTTTGTTGTTTCTTAAGTAATTAAGCTATTGTTGTGTGGAGTTAGGCTATGGGTTAGAGGCCAACATTGGGCTCAACTAGGCCTGAATAAAAATACCTTGGGAAATTTGGAGCCCATGGCTCAGCACAACCTGATTATGTTGTTACAGAATTTCCACCTGTTCGAGACAACAGATGTCTAAAATCTCCAAATCAAGTTGCTTTTACAATAACTTAATATTGAGTTTGACTGTAGCCTATTGTGTCGTTCTATAAATTAAGTGACCATGTTTAATCAGAACTATGTATGGAAAGATGATAGCTAGACTTTCAGGACCCTTTACAAACACAGACACTCGCCCTTTTTTTTTTTTTTTGATAAATAATGTCTTATCCTTAAAAAAGCGCAGGGGGGCGCAACCCTAGTACGCATGAAGTATATAAACCCCTAAAAGTAGGAAACAAAAGAGCATGAAATTAAAACTCCGCAAAAGTAACACTACTCAAGCTATGATGAGCAGAGACCCATAAAAATAAAGTATTAAGCATAGTTCGACGCAACTCTAACATCGGGGTTTCTACATCTTCAAAGTGTCGAGCATTTCTCTCATGCCAGACCCCACATCACACATAAAGGAACCTGCTTTCAAATCTGCTTAACTTGACCATGACCCAACGAATTGCCTGAACTACTCAACAAATCTAGTACCCGTCGCGGCATAACCCACTGCACCCCAAACAAAATACGAAAATAGCTCCATATATCCCGTGCGACATTACAGTGAAGTCATAGGTGGTCAATGGATCCCCCACTCTTCTTACACATACAACACCACTACTATATTTTGCTTACGTAGATCGTCATGTGTCGAGATCTTTCCTAAGGCTGTTGTCCACCCAAAAAACGACACCTGCGACGGAGCCTTAACACGCCAAATACTCTTCCAAGGAAATGAAGAACCCTCTTGACTATCTAAAGCTTTATAAAATGACTTCACTTCAAAATACCCTCTCTTAGAGAGGTTCCAAACTTTTTTTTTGATAAGTAATTTAAAATTCAATAAAAAAGCGCAGAGGGGCGCAACCCTAATACACGGGAAGTATACAAGAGAGCCCCTAAACAGGAGGAACAACTAATAAATTAAGAAAGTCTACAAAAGTAGAAACACCTAAGTGGCAAAGATGGGGAGCTATCCATAGAAAGGTTCCAAACTACCCTATAATACTAAACAAAACTAGATGACAAAGCTTTCGCTGAGTATCTCCACACCAACAATCATACCAAAACAGTATATTAAACCCATCCCCCACCTCAAATCACACAAACTTATAAAAAGCATCCCACCCTTTCTGATATGTTTCAACACACTCACACCATAAGTCCCCACAACCTCTGATGAACACCAACCACCCCTCAATCACTGATCTCCATAAAGCCTACCGCTCCAAAGCATACCCCCGCATCCACTTCCCCAATAAAGCTTGATTAAATTGAATCAAATTTTGAACTCCCAAACCACCTACCTCCAGTGGAGTACAAATTGTGTGTCAATTTACTAAATGAAATTTTACCTCATCCCCAATGCCACTCCATAAAAAGTCCCGTTGAAGTCTCTCAAGTCTAAGAGCCACACTCACAGGAACGGGGAACAACGAAAAATAATACGTAGGAATATTGGAGAGAGTAATTTTAATCAGAGTCAACTGACCCTCCTTAGACAAATATAATTTCTTCCAACAAGCTAACCGACGTTTCACTTTGTCAATACTCCATTCCAAATAGAAGTAGCTTTAAAAGACGCTCCCAACGGCAAACCCAAATAAGTTATCGGCAGAGACAACTCGACACCCAAGGATGTGTGCCAAATTATCAACATCTTCCACCTCGCCTATGGGAACAAGTTCTGATTTTCCTAAATTGATCCTCAACCCTTAGGCGGCCTCAAAGCATAAGAAAATACACTGCAAATTTCATACATGTTCTGCCTCTGCACCACAAAAAATTAAAGTGTCATCAACAAACACCTGCAACGTCTATTCCCTTCGTTCTTGCTGAAATTCACAGCAATCTCATAGTCTCTCCAAAGCTTCCATTCATCTTCTATAAATCTTATCCGCTTTATTCTCACCACCTTCCTAGCAAGACAGATCCCTAGTTTGGAAAGATCTCCTGTATGAAATTATGGGTTGGAACCTATTGTATGATGGCTGTAAATAAGAACAATTGGGTGAACTGACTTATAAAAAAAAAAAAAAAAAATTATTGTGTGAACTTGATAATTCCACACTGTAATGTCAATCACATTTTTGGACAGTGGAAAAGCATTTAGGAGTATTTTGAGAAGAGGGATGCTATTGGATAGTTCGACCTGGGGACTACCAACATTGCATACACAAGCACATACTTTGCAAGCAATGCCTGCATCAAACTCAAAATGTATTCGACCCCAGAAACATTTGATTCTTAAGGATATTGAATAGTTTCAGGTAAATGATTTGCATGGGATAAGGTAGCAGCTGTAACAGAAACTGAATAGGCAACAGTCATCCAAGTAGTTTTGTGGGTTCACATTTTATTTTCACTTGATCATTACGTAACTTCAGCCTGGAAGCCTGACTACCGCCATTTTCCCTGAATTTGAGATGTTATTTGTTGACAACACCTTCTAACTTATGCTCAAAGGTCTACCGAATGAGAATTATGTCCACCATATGGGTTATCGGTGGCCATGTATGCCGTGGGCTGCATGGTGCAGCATGTTTTTGGCTGGTTTGCATGGGATCGATATCCACCTTCCAACCGAAACTGGTGCATCAGCCACAACACGCACTAGAAGTGTTTGGAGGTTGGGCACACAAGCACACTGCACGAGACGAGAGAGAGAGAGAGAGAGAGAGAGAGAGAGAGAGAGAGAGAGAGAGAGAGAGAGAGAGAGAGAGAGAGAGAGAGTATCCCTTGGATATATTCTGTTGTTATGTATTTATTTATTTATTTTCATTGCCTGGTGTGTATAAGCTTATATAGAGGATGATATTTAATTTTTGTGTGTGTGTGTGTGTGTGTGTGTGTGTGAGAGAGAGAGAGAGAGAGAGAGAGAGAGAGAGAGAGAGAGAGAGAGAGAGATTATCCCTCGGATATATTCTGTTATGTATTTTTTTTTTCATTGCCTGATGAGAGAGAGAGAGAGAGAGAGAGAGAGAGTATCCCTTGGATATATTCTGTTGTTATGTATTTATTTATTTATTTTCATTGCCTGGTGTGTATAAGCTTATATAGAGGATGATATTTAATTTTTGTGTGTGTGTGTGTGTGTGAGAGAGAGAGAGAGAGAGAGAGAGAGAGAGATTATCCCTCGGATATATTCTGTTATGTATTTTTTTTTTTCATTGCCTGATGTCTATAAGCTTATATAGAGGATGATATTTAATTTCTCTCTCACAGATGATCATTTTCATTGTACTGTTTAAATATATTGTGCAGTTACCTGAGCATGTGTGTATTCGGCGCATAGTCCGGGTCGTATGTCATTTGCTGATTTTTTACTTTCATGTTCGTTTATCTCCTCTAATTAGGGGCTCTTTTGTATACTTCATGTGTACTAGAGTTGCGCCCCTTTGCACTTTTTAATGAAATTATTACTTATCAAAAAAAAAATGTGTGTATCCTTTCTTTTCTTCATTCCTTTTAAATTGCTTAAATGGTGATAATTACTGTTATCTGTGGTCTAATTTTTGTTTATTTTTTCAGAATAAATTGGTACAACTTTTGGAGATAGCATTGGCTGATGGAATGGATAAAGTATCCGACTTATTGCAGCCTTCTTCTGTAAATTGCCTGATAGACTTGTTGCCGATGGTTGCCGATTACTGTGTTGACATTGATTTGCATAATCACAGTAAATGCAGTCTTCAAGGTATCTATTGTTGTCAACTCACGATCTCTTGCGGTCATGTTATCTTGTGATTTACTTTCTATTATTGACATGCTTTTCATACTTTTGTATTAAAAGGGATCAGTTGCTCTGTGGGAGGGAAACCATTGGATCAGCTTCATATGACATTGGCTTCTGAGTGCATACAACCTGATAGGCCAACCTCCGGCTCCAATGCACATGCTTTCCACCAAGATTTGAATAAGTTGATTTTTCTATCCCAGCATTGGGCTATTGCTCATGTGGGATGCATTCCACGTCTGATTTTGCTCTGCAAAGAACTGATTGCAATACCAGATATGTTTGATGAGAAGATGGTAGGTGCAGATTTCAGTAAGAGACTCTCATTCAGTTTGAGGATCTTAAAGTTACTTGGAAGTCTTACTAAGGACATTCCTTATGTTGAATATGATGCTCAACATATGCAAGCGGTTGCTTCCTTTGTGGATGTATTGCCTAGTTTGTTTAGACCTGGATTTGAATTTGTAAATAGCCATGCTGCTGTTGAGGGTAGTTTTGAGAGCTTGATTCTGTTGCTATTGGAAGAGTTTCTTCAGCTTGTCCAGGTTATTTTTTGCAACAGGAGCGTTTATCAGAATATTCAAGCATGTATAGTAGCTTCTATGTTGGACAATTTGGATTCTTCTGTATGGAGATACAACAAGTCTGCTGCTAACGTGAAGCCACCCCTAGCTTTCTTCCCTTGCAGCACTCTTTACATTTTAAAACTCATTCATGATCTCAAGAGACAAACACATAAGGCTCTCAATTGGGAGGAGTTTGAGAAAGGAATTAGTGGCAGTTCTGATTTGCTGATTGATTCCCCTTATTGTCATGTTCATTTCGAGAAGGTTCCGTTACTTAAGAGGTGCACAGTTGAAGAGCTATTTAAAATGATACTCCCCTCATCAAATCAGTGGGTGGACAATCTAATGCATCTCATTTTTTTCCTTCATTCTGAAGGGGTAAAATTAAAGCCTAAAGTGGAGAGATCATCTTCCAGTTGTGCGAAAACTAGTTCCACATCTGAACTTGAAAATTCAGTTTGCAATGAGGATGAAGCCCTTTTCGGCAACCTTTTTTCTGAGAGTGGTCGCTCTGTGGGATCTACAGATGGATATGATCAACCACCTGTTGTTATCAGTTCTAGTTCTGGTCATAGCAACATGCCAATTCAAGCTGCTACAGAAATGTTGAGCTTTCTTGAAGCAAACATATTCTCTCCTGAATGGCTTCCATCTGTTTATGAGGATGGCTGCAAACAGATCAGGAGGGACCATATTGATGTCTTGCTTTCCTTACTTAATTGTCAGGGCTGTTGCTCTGAGGACAGGATTTCTGATAGCAGTGGCAGTTTACATGAAGAGAAGAAAAATGGGAGTATCCATGAACTTTGTTTTGAACTGTTACACAACCTTCTCACACGCCATGCTTTGTCTGATTCCCTTGAAGAGTACCTTGTTGAGAAAATTCTGAATGTTGGAAATGATATATTTGTTTACAATGATCAGACTCTGACCTTACTAGCTCACACTCTTTTCTGTAGGGTGGGTTTGGCTGGTAGCCTGTTCAGAAACCAGATATACAAAGGATTTGTGGGTTTTGTTGTTGAGAAGGCAAAAGCTATTTGTTTTAAATGTCCCAGCCTCAAGGAGCTTCTTGGGACCCTTCCCTCTGTTTTTCATATTGAGATTCTTCTGATGGCATTCCACTTATCTTCTGAAGGAGAGAAGACAACACTGGTAAACTTAATATTTACCTCCCTTAGAACAATTGATGTTCCAACTTCAGGTTTTAACAGCACACAGTTGTCATGCTGGGCTTTAATAGTTTCAAGGTTGATTTTAGTGCTTCGGCATATGATATTTAATCCACATACTTGTCCTTCATCATTACTTCTGGATTTGCGATCCAAGCTGAGGGAAGCCCCCCTTTCTGTATCTCGTCTGCCTAGTATCATGAATGATCATATATCGTCTTGGGCGTCAGTTGTAGTAAATAATTTGGCTGGTGCATATGTTGAAGAGCCTCTGGTCAGTAGCTTGATCAATCAACTGATTGATATTTCAGCCCCTACTACTTCACTATACCGCAATGATCAGGCTATTGATGGCTTATGCTTGAAATGGAATGATATTTTTTCTACCCTCTCAAGGATTCTAGGCTTCTGGAAAGGTAAAAAGGCTGCAGCAATTGAAGATCTTATTGTTGAAAGATATGTCTTTGCGCTTTGTTGGGATTACCCTACCATGGCCACTGCATCAGACAAGCTGCTTCCATTGTGGACTGGCCCCCAGGATCTGGACTTATCTGATATGGTGCAGTTTTTCTTCTTCACCCACTCATTTTTAGGGCAGTGTGGCGCCGTTGGTCGGGGCACTAACTTCCCTGGAGTAGTAGTTGGCCTGCTGCAGCAATTGTCTGCTGTACCCATACCAGAAGAAATCGAGGAACTAGGTTGGGTTTTCTTCAGAAATGGATCATGGCTGTCCCTGTTGCTTTCCATACTTAATGTTGGTATCTGGAGATATTGCATGAAAAATACAATTCCTGGTGCAAGTCCAATAGGGACAGAAAACCTATCTAGGGACAATGAGTATATCACTGTTGCTGAAGGCCTGATTTGCTCCATTGTCGAAGCTGGTCAAGTTGAAATGCTGATCAGGCTGCTGACTTCCATGTTGCACAGATTTTTGCAGACCCATCAGAAAGCTTTCCTAGCTACGCTTGATAGCGGCCTGAACAGTGCTAATATGTTCTCACCTCTATTGCTTCTCAAGCATTCTGGATTTGACAAATGTGTTCAAGATGATCTCCTTGAAAAGGGTTGGACCAATTCTTTGCAGCTGGTGCCTGTTCTTGATCTCTTATTGAAGTTGGATGCTACTGTTGATAAAAGAGCTGTAGGAATTTTATCCAGGGCTTATTGGGAATCTATGTTGCATGGTTTTCCCTTTAATCTACAAAGTCCCAGTGGAATCCTTCTTTCTTGTGTTCTTAGCATAAGAGGGATCATTTACATACTAGATGGGCTGATCAGAATAAAAGATGCAAGAGGAAATATCCTCCTGGAGACTGAGCTACTTGGCCAGATTCTTGATACAGTAATGACTGTCAAGTTTGATAGGATCTTTGAAAGCATTCATGGGAAATGTGAGGCTATTTATCGCAGCTTAAATGTGGGCTTGGAAGGGTCAGATATTTCTATCTTATTTCTAATGAAGCACATGGAAGGTTTTCTAAGGGACATCAATGCCAGAGGAGTAGGTGATAGCACTATTCATGAATTGATAATTACCAAGGCTATTGATACCATAGATAGCCTCAGGAAAGACCCCTCAAAGTCTGTCATTTTCCAATTTTATCTTGGTGCAGATGTGTCGGAACAGTTGAAGGATTTTTGTGGGTTGCAAAGCGGTGATTTGTTGGTTTTGGTTGACTCGCTGGATGACTGTTGCTCTGAATCAGTTAATGTAAAGGTTCTTTCTTTCTTTGTTGATCTCTTATCAGGAGAGTTGTGTCCTGGTCTTAAACAAAAGATACAAAATAAGTTCCTTGGCATGGATTTACTTCTCTTGTCTAAATGGTTGGAGAAAAGGCTTCTAGGTTGCATTGTTGAGGCTTCAGGTGGGGCCAACTGTGCGAAAGGAAGTTCTGTTTCTCTCAGAGAATCAACCATGAATTTTATCCTGTGTCTTGTATCCTCGCCTTCTTTGTTGCAATCGAAAGAACTGCAAAGTCATATTTTTGAAGCTTTGCTAGTTTCACTTGATACTGCATTTTTGCTATTTGATATTCATGTAGCGAAGTCCTACTTTCATCTTGTTGTGCAACTTTCAAGAGGAGAGGCGTCAATGAAATCACTTTTAGAAAGGGCAGTAATGCTGATGGAGAAGCTGGCTGGTGATGAATGTTTGCTTCCAGGGCTGAAGTTTCTGTTTGGTTTTCTTGGAACTGTCTTGATGGATTGTGGATCTGGTAAGAATACCCCAGAAAGATCTACTGGAAAGTCATTGTCTAGCAATACTCTTGGGATGGGATCTGTGGCTTCTAGGCTGGTAGGATCAAGGAGGAATTCTGAGACACTTGTTCTTTCTGCTGATCAAGAAGGGGGATCCACATCTCTTGAATGTGATGCAACCTCTGTGGATGAAGATGAGGATGATGGAACCTCTGATGGTGAGGTGGCTAGCATAGACAAGGATGAGGAAGAGGATAGTAACAGTGAAAGGGCCCTTGCTTCTAAAGTATGCACATTTACATCCAGTGGCAGCAATTTCATGGAGCAGCATTGGTACTTTTGTTATACATGTGATCTGACTGTATCAAAAGGTTGCTGCTCTGTCTGTGCAAAAGTTTGCCATCGTGGTCATCGTGTTGTTTATTCTCGCTCAAGTAGGTTCTTTTGTGATTGTGGAGCTGGGGGTGTTAGGGGTAGTAGTTGTCAGTGCTTGAAGCCTCGCAAATTCACTGGAAGTAGTACTACTCCTGCTCGTGGTTCTAGTAATTTTCAATCTTTCATACCCTTTACCGAGGATGGAGATCAGCTGCCTGACAGTGATTCAGATTTTGATGAAGATATTAATACAGATGGTGATAACTCCCTCGGGCCATCTATTCCAAGAGAGCTTCAAGATAGGATTCCACAGCTACTGGAGGAACTTGACATAGAGGGTCGGGTACTTGACCTCTGCTCCTCATCGTTGCCTTCTATAATTAGCAGAAGAGACTCAAACCTCTCAAAAGATAAGAAAATCAATTTGGGTGAGGATAAAGTGCTTTCTTATGGTGTTGATATCTTGCAATTGAAGAAGGCATACAAAAGCGGGTCATTGGACTTAAAAATAAAGGCAGATTATTCAAATTCCAAGGAACTTAAATCACATTTAGCAAGTGGTTCTCTTGTCAAATCCTTGCTCAGTGTCAGTATTCGAGGTCGACTTGCTGTTGGAGAAGGTGACAAAGTTGCTATCTTTGATGTTGGGCAGTTAATTGGACAAGCCACCATTGCACCTGTGACAGCAGACAAGACGAATGTTAAGCCCCTCTCTAGGAATGCTGTTCGCTTTGAAATTGTCCATCTTGCTTTCAATTCAGTCATAGAGAACTATCTTTCCGTAGCTGGTTATGAAGATTGCCAGGTCCTCACTTTGAACCCTCGTGGCGAAGTGACTGACCGTCTTGCCATTGAACTAGCACTGCAAGGCGCGTATATCAGGCGGGTCGATTGGGTTCCAGGTTCTCAGGTGCAGTTGATGGTGGTTACCAACAGGTTTGTCAAAATATATGACCTATCAAAGGACAACATCAGTCCCATGCACTACTGCACATTGCAAGATGACATTATTGTAGATGCTACCCTATATTTGGCTTCCCAGGGGAGGATGTTTCTTATTGTTCTTTCAGAATGTGGCAGCTTATTTTGGCTAGAGTTGTCAGTGGAAGGTAATGTTGGAGCCACGCCTCTGAAGGAAATTATTCGTGTTCAGGATAAAGAAATTCATGCTAAAGGCTCCTCTTTGTTCTTTTCATCAATGTATAAATTACTTTTCATATCCTATCAAGATGGCACAACCTTGATAGGTCGGCTGAGTACCAATGCAACATCTCTAACTGAGATATCTTCAGTATTTGAGGAGCAAGATGGTGAGCTGCGGCCTGCTGGACTTCATCGGTGGAAGGAGTTTCTGGCTGGCAGCGGATTATTTGTTTGCTTCTCTAGTTTGAAATCAAACTCTGCACTGGCTGTATCCATGGGAGCTCATGAATTAATTGCACAAAACCTTCGGCATGCGGTGAGCTCAACCTCACCCATAGTTGGGGTAAATGCTTACAAGCCTTTATCCAAAGACAAAATCCATTGTCTTGTTCTACATGACGATGGCAGCCTTCAAATATACTCACATGTCCCTGTTGGAGTTGATGCTGGTGCAAATGTGGCATCAGAGAAAGTTAAAAAATTGGGTTCTGGTATCCTCAACAATAAAGCTTATTCTGGTGTAAATCCTGAATTCCCACTTGATTTTTTTGAGAAAGCAGTGTGCATTACAGCAGATGTGAAATTAGGCGGTGATGCCATCAGAAATGGTGATTCTGAAGCAGCAAAGCAGACCTTGGCATCTGAGGACGGCTTTCTAGAAAGCCCCAGCCCTGCAGGATTTAAGGTATTGTTTCTTTACAGTCTATTTATTGTGTTGTCTGTCTGCCCTCTTTCCATCTATGGTTTTGGCATTAGCTTCTTTCTCTCTCTCTCCGTCTGTCTCTCTCTCTTGGTCTGAGGATTTAGTTTTTTTATTGGGTTAATTGCACTTTTCCTCCCTACTATAGGATCATTTACAATGTTTTCCCTGAACTTTAAAACTTGACAATCAACCCCCTAATTTTAGACTATTTTGCAATTAATGTCCTACTGCTCTAATTGGTTTTAACCTTAACGATTAAGGCAGCATATCTCTCTCTCATGAGTAAATCATCCACAGCCCTTGCCAAATGAGAGATATTCCCCTCCCACACAAGACTCAAATATTTGCCTCCTAAATGACTCTCTCTCTCTCTCCACAAAAGACCATGCCCGCTCATACCCTTTGCCAAGGCCCAAGGCCTCTACCATTGATTTGATTAAATTCTCGAGTACCCAATTCCAAAAACATATGTGGTTGGTTATAAATTCCTAATAAGCATCTTGAAATATCTCTCAATTTTCTTATTGACATAATAATGTTGTTTACTTACCAAATAAAAAAAAGTTGGAGGAAGGGATAGAAGCCTCTGTTGAGTTGGCGTCCTAGAACCTCTCTAGTTCCTTTGGAGAACGGGTTGGGGGAAGGGAGATTAGATGGTCAGATTTCAAAGGTTGCTATTAGTTCTTACTTATCAAAAAGAATTGACATATCTACCTAGTACCTGTGTTCTGTACTCTTATTAGTCCTTCATAAGCATGGGCAGTGGCTTAATCATAATTGTATGATGAGGATACAATTATTGGTTTATGTCTGGATCTTGTCCCTTGTCTGCACTGTAACATTTTGGTGGATTTTTAGTGGCATTCTTGTTTGATTTATTTGTATGTCCTCAGTTCTATCTTAAATGTCTCTAATTGTAATGCTCCTGTTGTCACAGATATCTGTCCTCAATTCAAACCCTGATATAGTCATGGTTGGTTTTCGTGTGCATGTGGGTAATACTTCAGCAAACCACATTCCTTCTGAGATTACTATCTTCCAGAGGGTTGTTAAATTAGATGAGGGCATGCGTTCTTGGTATGATATACCATTTACTGTGGCTGAATCACTCCTTGCTGATGAAGAGTTTACAATCACTGTTGGACCAACCTTTAATGGCTCTGCACTGCCAAGAATAGACTCATTCGAAGTATATGGTCGAGCTAAAGATGAGTTTGGTTGGAAAGAGAAAATGGATGCAGTTCTGGATATGGAAGCTCGTGTGCTTGGTTCCAATTCCTCACTTGCAGTATCCGGGAAAAAGCGCCGGTCAATGCAGTCTGCTTCTATTCAGGAGCAGGTCATAGCAGATGGTCTTAAGCTTTTATCTAGATTTTATTCATTGTGTAGGTCGCAAGGATGCTCAAAAGTTGAGGAAGTAAAACTGGAGCTGAGCAAACTCAAGTGCAAGCAGTTACTAGAAACAATATTTGAAAGTGACAGGGAACCCTTGGTGCAGGCTGCTGCTTGCTGTGTCTTGCAGGCTGTATTCCATAAAAAAGAGATATACTATCAAGTATGTACTCAATTCCATTGTATTATGTGTTTATTAGCTTTCCCCCTCCCCCCTCTTTTTGTGAGGCTTGGTGTTAATGTTCTCATATTTATTTGCACATGAGCACCGTTCAATCTAACTGAAGCTTTTCACTTAGGTCAAGGACACCATGCATCTCCTTGGGGTGGTGAAATCAGCCGCTGCACTTTCTTCAAGGCTTGCAGTTGGTAGTACTGCAGGAAGGTGGATTATTGAAGAATTTACAGCCCAGATGCGTGCAGTCTCTAAGATTGCATTGCAGCGTCGGTCTAATTTGGCTACTTTTCTGGAGATGAATGGTATTGTTACATTCCCTAATTCACCATGTGTTAACATGTCTTAGTGTTCCTTTTCTATTTGTTTATGTTCCTGACACTTGAACTAGATATTTGCTAAAAAAAATTCATCACGGTTATGGTATATATTACCTAAATTTAGCATGGGTGCTGAATCCAGTGGTGAGCAGTCATTGGGTTGCTGATCTTAAAAAGGGAAAATTGTGGGACAAGGATTGAAATGGAGAGGAGTCATTTCACGGTTAAGATTTTATTTTGTTTCATCCAATGGTATATACGATGTCATATCATTAAAATTTTTTAAATGATGTGATGATATATTCATCACGTGGCATCCTGTACACCGTTAGATGAAAGAAAATAAATTATGGTGGTGTACTAGTTGTGAAATGGTTTTTGCCTAGTGAAATTGTTTTAGAATGGAGTCAATGAACTCATGTATATTTCTACTAGCTCTTTGCCTTCCCTTTTCAATTTTTCTTGATAGAGAAAGCACTACCACATTGAGCTCAAGGTGCATGACTGCCTTCTAATTAGCATCTTTGCTGTAGATTTTATCTGTCATTTTGAATTGGAATTTCTCGGTGCCTAGTGTTTCAGTTGAATAATATTGGTTGGCTTGCGTGAACGTGTGTTAAGGAGCCTAGTAAAATTATCTTCTTCTTTTTTTTTTTTTTTTAAAAAAAAAAATCCAAAATCTTGCAATGAACTGGCTTTTACTTGTGTGTTCTCTTATGCTTTTTTTGTTCTTTTTTTTCTTTTCTGAAACTAAAAGGACAATTTATTTCATTGTGGGGAATCAGGTTAGGACCCTCTTGTGCATTTTACCATTTTCACTTTAAGACCCCAGTTTTCAATTTGATAGATTCGAGACCCAAGTTTAGGTTCATTCTAAATTCGAAACCTCTAAAAAAATTTCTGTCAAACAGGCAACAAAAATAGATGTAAAAATATAATTATGCTCCTCTAATAAAAAATTTAGAAAAAAACACCTAATGGAGGGGCAGTTGACGATCACCTTCTAACTTAGAGAGGGGGGAGGGGGGTCTCACGGCCACCCTCCTACTAAGGGGGTGGCTTGCGGACGCCTCATGAGTCAGGGGTGGTTGCCCTTAGTTAAGGGGTCTCAGTCAGCCACCCCTCCTGTAAGGAGCTGGTTCTCTTTCTCTTTTTTTTTTTTGGGTTTTTATTAGAGAGGTATTGTATTTTTCACTTCCATTTTTTTTATACCTATTGGACTGGAAAGCTGATGGGTCTCGAATTTAGGATGGGCCTAAACTTTTTTTTTTTGGATAAGTAAAGTATAATCAAAAAGCGCAAAGGGGCGCAACCCTTTTACGAAAGCAAAGGATGGGCCTAAACTGCCTAAACTTAGGTCTCAAATATATCAAATTGAAAAATGGAGTCTTGAAATCAAAATGACAAAAAGCACATGGGGTCCTGACTTGATTTCCCTTTCTCTTAAAATTTCAATCACCTTGTTCATTGCTTTTTTGAACTTTTTGGTGCAAAGATGTTAAACTGGGCAATGATGATGATGTCAATTTGTTGAATTCTATGGCTGCTGCTGATACATGCATCAATTTTGATGGTGGACCATTAGTCCCAAAAACTTCAGTTGTTTAGAAAGTAGATCAACAATATAGATCAAGCATACCACACTAGGGGTCCGCTTGGTACAGATTTTTGAGGGCAAAAACACATTTTAAAATGAAATCATGGGAAATCTGGTGTTTGGCAGCCAAGTTCAAAAGGTCATTTTTGCAAAATTTTTGTCTCTAAAGTGTGTTTTGTTTAGGTGGGGAGGGAGATGGTTTTCCGAAATTAGTTTCTTGTCCAAAGTTTTTAAAAAATTGCTTCTTCACTAGACTATGATGTTTATTCAGTTAAATATGTTGTTTGGAGTTTTGAGGTGGTTATCACTTCCATCTTGTATAATTGATCAATTGGTGCACTATGTTCTAAAGGGTAGAGAAAGCTTTGTTTGTTGATTGGTTTTGGATTGAGTTGATATAAGCTGCTGTTCCTATCATTGATACAGGTTCTGAAGTCGTGGATGGGCTTATGCAAGTCTTATGGGGAATCTTGGAATTAGAGCAGCCTGACACACAAACTATGAACAATATTGTCATATCTTCTGTGGAACTCATTTATTGTTATGCTGAATGCCTAGCTTTACATGGAAAGGATACAGGACGATCTGTGGCACCTGCTGTTGTATTACTCAAGAAACTTATGTTTTTGCCCAATGAGGCAGTTCAGACCTCCAGCAGGTACTTATTCATTTTTGCTGCGTCGTCTGGTGTCTGAATTGTGTTTTGTTTTTCAGCTACTTAGATATCCTTGACTGTCTTTTTCAGCTTAGCCATATCTTCAAGGTTGCTTCAGGTTCCGTTTCCCAAGCAAACCATGTTAGCTACAGATGATGCAGTGGAAAATACAGTATCTGCTCCTATACCTTCTGACACAACTGGTGTAAATACTCAAGTCATGATTGAGGAAGATTCCATCACTTCTTCTGTTCAGTACTGTTGTGATGGTTGCACCACTGTTCCTATACTTAGGCGAAGGTGGCATTGTACTATTTGTCCTGATTTTGATTTATGTGAGGCATGTTATGAAGTATTAGATGCAGATCGGCTTCCTCCACCACACTCTCGAGATCATCCTATGACAGAAATTCCAATTGAAATTGATTCAATAGGAGGAGATGGCCATGAGTTTCACTTCACAGCAGATGATGCAAGTGATACAAGCTTGTTGCCAGTTACTGCAGAAGCCAGTGGTCAGAATTCTGCTCCATCAATCCATGTCTTGGAGCCCAATGAATCTGGAGAGTTTTCTGCTTCAGTGACTGATCCAGTTTCAATTTCTGCTTCGAAACGGGCTGTAAATTCTTTCCTTCTTTCTGAACTTCTTGATCAGCTGAAAGGATGGATGGAGACTACCTCTGGGGTTCGGGCAATCCCTGTTATGCAATTCTTCTACAGACTATCATCTGCTGTGGGTGGACCTTTTATTGACAGTTCAAAGCCCAAAAGCCTGGATCTAGAGAAATTGATTAAATGGTTCTTGGATGAGATTAATCTCAACAAACCTTTTAATGCCAAATCCCGCTCTACTTTTGGGGAAGTTGCAATCCTTGTCTTCATGTTCTTCACATTGATGCTCCGAAACTGGCACCAGCCTGGCAGTGATGGTTCTATTCCAAAATCAGCTGGAACTGTAGAAAAACACGACAAGAGTGTTATTCAGATTCCACCCTCCACTTCAGCTGCTGCTCAATCTTCCCTGGATGATCAGGACAAAGATGATTTCATGTCACAGCTTCTTCGAGCCTGTGATTCTCTTAGGCAACAAAGTTTTATCAACTATCTAATGGACATACTACAGCAGCTTGTGCATGTTTTTAAGTCCCCTTCAGTTAATTATGAAAGTGCACACGGTTTGGGCCCTGGTTCTGGATGTGGGTCTCTACTAACAGTACGTAGGGATTTACCAGCAGGTAATTTCTCTCCTTTCTTTTCAGATTCATATGCTAAAGCCCATCGGACGGACATCTTTATGGACTACCATAGACTACTGTTAGAGAATGCTTTCCGACTGGTATACACCTTGGTGCGACCAGAAAAACAAGACAAGACTGGTGAGAAAGAGAAGGTTTGCAAGGCTTCATATGGTAAGGATTTGAAGCTGGATGGATATCAGGATGTTCTCTGCAGTTACATTAACAATCCTCATACATCTTTTGTAAGAAGATATGCAAGGAGGCTTTTCCTGCATCTTTGTGGAAGCAAAACTCACTACTACAGTGTTAGAGACTCTTGGCAGTTCTCCAGTGAAGTGAAGAAACTCTTTAAACACAGAAACAAATCTGGTGGTTTTCAAAACCCTGTCTCATATGAGAGAAGTGTTAAGATTGTGAAGTGCCTTTCTACTATGGCTGAGGTAGCTGCTGCACGGCCTCGGAACTGGCAGAAATACTGTTTGAGGCATGGAGATGTTTTACCCTTCCTGATGAATGGAATATTTTATTTTGGAGAGGAGTCAGTTGTTCAGACATTAAAACTCTTAAATTTGGCCTTCTATACAGGAAAGGATATTGGCAATTGTTTACAGAAAACTGAAGCAGGGGAGACAGGAATAAGTTCAAACAAATCAGGTACTCAATCCCTGGATTCAAAGAAGAAAAAGAAAGGTGAAGATGGAACTGAATCTGGATCAGAGAAGTCCTGTTTAGATATGGAGCCAGTGTTAGATATCTTCACCGACAAGGGTGGTGATGTCTTGAGGCAGTTCGTAGATAGTTTTCTACTGGAATGGAATTCAAGCTCCGTGCGTGCAGAGGCCAAGTGTGTTCTTTATGGTGTCTGGCATCATGGGAAGCAGTCATTCAAGGAAACCTTGTTAACCGCTCTCCTGCAGAAATTCAAACTCTTGCCAATGTATGGTCAGAATATTGTTGAATACACAGAACTTGTCACATGGTTGCTGGGGAAAGTCCCTGATATTGGCTCCAAGCCACAGAATGCCGAACTTGTGGATCGATGCTTAACCCCTGACATTATTAGATGCATCTTTGAGACACTTCATTCACAAAACGAGCTATTGGCTAATCATCCAAATTCCCGCATATACATCACTTTAAGTGCTTTAGTGGAATTTGATGGGTACTATCTTGAGAGTGAACCTTGTGTGGCCTGCAGCTCACCTGAAGTACCTTACAGCAGGATGAAGCTAGAAAGTCTGAAATCCGAGACGAAGTTTACTGACAATCGAATCATTGTGAAATGCACAGGGAGTTACACCATCCAGACCGTGACCATGAATGTTCATGATGCTCGGAAGTCTAAATCAGTGAAAGTTTTGAACCTGTACTACAATAATCGGCCTGTTGCTGACTTATCAGAATTGAAAAATAATTGGTCACTGTGGAAGCGTGCAAAGAGTTGTCATCTTGCTTTCAATCAGAATGAGCTAAAAGTAGAGTTCCCCATTCCAATCACTGCTTGCAACTTCATGATCGAGCTTGATTCTTTCTATGAAAACCTACAGGCCTTATCCCTTGAACCCTTGCAATGCCCACGTTGCAGTCGACCTGTCACTGATAAGCATGGGATATGTGGCAATTGCCATGAGAATGCGTATCAATGTAGGCAATGCCGCAATATCAATTATGAGAATCTGGATTCTTTTCTATGCAATGAGTGTGGGTACAGCAAATATGGCCGTTTTGAGTTCAATTTCATGGCAAAGCCAAGTTTCACATTTGATAACATGGAGAATGATGAAGATATGAAGAGGGGTTTATCAGCTATAGAATCTGAATCAGAAAATGCTCATAGGCGATATCAGCAACTCTTGGGCTTCAAGAAGCCCTTGCTTAAGATTGTGTCAAGCATTGGTGAGAATGAGATGGACTCGCAACAGAAAGACTCTGTGCAGCAAATGATGGTCTCTCTGCCCGGACCTTCATGCAAGATAAACCGTAAAATTGCTCTTCTCGGTGTCCTGTATGGTGAGAAGTGTAAAGCAGCTTTTGATTCTGTTAGTAAAAGTGTTCAGACACTGCAAGGGTTACGTCGGGTTTTGATGAGTTATTTGCACCAGAAAAATTCTGATAATGGAGTTGCTGCTTCAAGATTTGTGGTGTCCAGGTCTCCGAATAATTGTTATGGCTGTGCAACTACATTTGTGACACAGTGCCTTGAAGTATTACAGGTGCTATCGAAGAATGCGAGTTCCAAGAAACAACTTGTTGCATCTGGCATCTTATCTGAGTTGTTTGAAAATAACATTCATCAAGGTCCTAAAACTGCCCGTGTCCAAGCCAGGGCAGTACTTTGTGCTTTCTCTGAGGGTGATGTAAATGCGGTGACTGAGTTGAACGGTCTCATACAGAAGAAAGTCATGTATTGCCTTGAACATCATCGCTCGATGGACATTGCTCTGGCTACGCGTGAGGAGTTGTTATTGCTTTCAGAAGTGTGTTCTCTGGCTGATGAGTTCTGGGAATCAAGATTACGTGTTGTTTTTCAACTGTTATTTTCTTCTATTAAATTGGGTGCCAAACATCCTGCGATATCTGAGCATGTAATTCTTCCTTGTCTGAGGATTATATCTCAGGCATGTACTCCTCCAAAACCTGATACAGCAGACAAAGAGCAAGGTAGTGGAAAATCTGCTCCTGCTTTGCAGACAAAGGATGAAAGTAACCCTAATGTATCTGGGTCTGTGAGTGGTGTTTTCAGTGGGAGCAAGTCTCAGCCAGAGTCACTGGAAAGGAACTGGGATGCTTCCCATAAGACTCAGGATATCCAATTACTGAGCTATTCTGAGTGGGAGAAGGGAGCAACTTATCTTGATTTTGTTAGAAGGCAATACAAGGTGTCTCAGGCAGTCAAAGGTGCGGGCCAAAGGTCTCGGCCCCAAAAACATGATTATCTGGCTCTTAAATATGCACTAAGGTGGAAACGACGTGCTTGTAAGATGGCTAAGGGTGACTTATCAGCATTTGAACTCGGGTCATGGGTTACAGAACTTGTTTTGAGTGCTTGCTCACAATCAATAAGGTCAGAAATGTGCATGCTGATGAGCTTGCTATGTGCCCAGAGTGCATCGAGAAGATATCGATTGTTGAACTTACTAGTGTCTCTGTTGCCGGCAACACTGTCTGCTGGGGAAAGTGCTGCTGAGTATTTTGAGTTGCTCTTCAAGATGATAGAGTCAGAAGATGCCCGTCTGTTTTTGACCGTGCGTGGATGCGTACGTACAATATGTAAATTAGTTACCCAAGAAGTGGGTAATATAGAGTCTCTGGAAAGGAGCCTGCATATTGACATTTCACAAGGATTTATTCTTCACAAGCTTATAGAGCTCCTTGCAAAATTTTTAGAGGTTCCCAATATTAGATCCAGGTATATCATCTTCCATACAGTTTTTGTTTTTGCTAAACTCGTTTCCTTCTTTAATATCTAATAAAAATTGATCTTGGTGCCAGATTCATGCAAGACAATCTGCTCTCTGAAATCCTTGAAGCGCTTATTGTCATTCGTGGCTTGATAGTGCAGAAAACAAAGTTGATTAGTGATTGCAACCGGCTTTTAAAAGATCTTTTAGACAGCCTTCTGCTTGAAAGTAATGAAAACAAACGACAGTTCATCCGGGCCTGTATATGTGGTTTGCAAAACCACAGAGAGGAGCGAAAAGGACGAACTTGTTTGGTATGGATGACATACTTATTCTATACTCCGTTTATTTTGTTCCTTTTAGCTACTGCTGTATTATTACAAGCTCATAACCGGCGCTGTGCGCGAAATTCTTCATTATAATTTAATTTCAAAATTTAAAAACATATTCGTCGTACTTTTCATTATAGGTTAAAAAAGGCATGTAAAAAAAACTATCACACATCTTTCAATAAAAAGACATTAAAGGTTAAGACCCTTAATTTTATTTTAATCCATTAAAAAAAACTTGTTAAAACTTTGTTCCCATATGTGTAGTTTATAATGAAATGAAGTATAAAGAAAAAAAATAGCAAGAATAAAATCTAAATTCTGATTATTAAAGCATTAATAGAAATTTAAACTTGTTAAAACTTTGTTCCCATATGTGTAGTTTATAATGAAAATAAGTATAAAGAAAAAAAAAATAGCAAGAATAAAATCTAAATTTTGATTATTAAAGCATTAATTTGTGATGATGTTTGTGTGATACCTATTAAATTTCAATACAAATAAAACTAATAAAATTCTGAACATTAAAAAAGTAATACAAAGCAAAATAAACAGAACTTTTTTTTTTTTTTTTTAATGAATACAAAATCTTTCACTGAACATTTAATGCAATCAAATAAATCCTCTCACATCACATTCAATGCTTAATCAAATAAATTTTTGCCTTATTTTGCTTTCAAAAGCAAAGAAAACACTTCCAAAAAAAAAATATAAGTGAATCATACAAACGAAAAAAAAAATACCATTAAACATTCAAATGAATTAAAAAAACAAGTCCCTTTATCTTATTTTTAGTTTAAAATGAAAAGGACTATAAAGGAAAAAAAGCAAGAAGAAAACTTGTAGATTATGATTATCAAAACATTAATAAAAAATTAGCAGGAGTCTCTAATATTTTTGGTGTGATACTATTACATTTTGATACAAATAAAACCCATATAATTATGGACATTTTAAAAAAATACATAGCAAACTAAACAAAATATTTTTTTATGAATATAAAATAAAACAAAATCTTTTGTTAAACATTTAACGCAATCAAATAAACCTTACAATAGGTTCAATGCTTAATATCTCTTGAATGTTCGAAAGTATTTATGATCATTTTACGCACAACAATCAAATAAATTTCTGCCTTGTTTTGTTTTCAGAAGCAAAAAAAAAAAAACTTTCAACAAATGCTTGAAAATCGAGTAAATCATACAAACAAAAACAAAAATAATGTTTTTACTTATGGAGACTTTTTAAAATTATTCTATGTTCGTCCCTTTTAGGGATTTTCTTGTATACTTCTCGTGTATAAGGGTTGCACCCCTCTGCGCTTATTTTTATAAATTGCAATTACTTATTAATATATATATATATATATATATATATATATATATATATATATATATAGTTTAATTCATATTATTTTTTTATATTTTTTTGATAAGTAAGAAAGATTTTATTAAAAAAGCGTAAGGCGCCCCTAAGTACACAGGGAGTATACACATGAACAACCAAACCAGCCCACAAAAAAAAACCTAAACAAACCCACAACGACCTAAGCTCTTAAACCTGAAATGCACAAGGAGCACTCAAAGCTATAGCACGTGAGCCTTTCCTTTCCTCCGCCTAGAGGGCACGCTTGCATCACGTAGGAACAACCTAGCTTGCCCGCAAAAAGAAACCCAAACAAACCCACAAGGACCTCAGCCCTTAAACTCGAAATCCACAATGAGCACTCAATTCTACAGCACCTGAGGCTTTCCTTCACCTAGAGGGCACATTTGTATTGTCGTAGTTAATGGAGCTTTTCAGATTCAACATCTCTCTCCTCCCTTTGATCTTAAGACGCACACTCTTTTTAACTCGATGGAAATCCTCTTCAATGGCATCCAAAATTGAGAAGGACGGATCTTCATCCTCAACACCATCCGACACCCAATCCAAGGGCATGTCGAGAGGACAGACACTCAAGGAGTAAGGGGAGTTTCCATCCTACCCAACCCAAACCTCATCGCCTTGATCCCACACCATAATCTCCCCAGACAGGCCAAAACCTACCAGCCAATTCTGAGATTGGATCAAGCCGTCCGACCTGAAATTCACACCCTTTTCAACGATTGGAGAGGCGCAACCACCCAAAGGGGAGGGACCACTCGAGAGAAAGAAGCCTCGCCGAAGAAAGCTAGACGAAGGAGACTTACCGACCACTCCCCCACCTGTCTTCGGCGAGGACTGGACCACGATCCCTCCCAAAGCCTAAGAAGAAGCACCCAAAGACGGCGTCGTCGGAGCATTGAGAGCTATCACAACCTCGTCAAACAAAGAAGAATCCATCTGAGCACCTTTGCCTACCTTCGATCTCCGGTGATATCTCGGCACCGATTTGGACTCGAACGAGTAGATGGGGGTCCCACACTCTGACATTACCCAAAGAGAAAAGCTGAGTCTTTCTCCCAACGCAGCCGCCCTGAAAGCAGAGGCATTGAAGGAATTTGACCCAACTTCAGATAAGTCAAGTGCCGGAGAAAACCCCTTAGAATCCAAATCCGAGCACCCAAAGGGGACACTCACTTTTTCTAGAGGTGGAGCATAGGCAGACGAGGCTATCGCAGAAGGGGACCCAGAAAACGCCGAAACAGGACCAGAGATCGTCGGCAACGACATACCTAGAAACACAGAGGCTTGCACGGGAGAGGAGGTGTACATAGAGGAATCCGGAGCAAAAGAATATGATCGAGACCCTGCCGGCAACAGAAGAGAATGCGCAACTTCTATCGCCCATTTTGCAAATCCCTCGGAAACAATCGAAGAGAGATCAGCAGGCAACGGTGTGTTCAAAGCAAGAGTCGGTGCCTTTAGGAGGAAAGCACAGTGGCCTCGCAGGAGCATCTTCAGCACCTTTAGGCATCTTAGAACTTATCGGAACAAACAACCTGCCACCCATGTCAACCGCCGTCATCACCTCCGGCTGTTGAAGACTTGATGCAGACCCAGAACCCAATGAGAGCTCAAAACTTGCTTCAGGATCCAGAGGGAGCCCTTGACCCGTAACCTCAGTCCACTTCTTAGATTTGGGCTTCGTCATAACCCGGCCCAGACAGAAACCTTTAAAATTGAAAGTGGGTTTTAGACCCAGCCCTAAAGCAAACGAACAACCCATATAAATTAGAACATGTTAGAATCTTTGTTCCCATATAAGTAATTTATAATAAAAAAAGAATAGCAAAAAGAAAACATGGTTTAATCTAATTATCAAAGCATTAATAAAAAATTAGCAAGAATTAATGATATTGTTGGTGTGATATCTAGTAGATTTAAGTACAAATAAAACCCTTATAATATAGAACAAACTAAACAAAATATTTTTTTATGAATACAAAATAAAACAAAATCTTTCATTAAACATTTAACGCAATCAAATAAATCTCCACATCATGTTTAATGCTTAATATCTCTTTGGTGTTTTGAAAGTATTTATATTCTTTTTATGCACAACAATCAAATAAATTTTTGCCTTGCTATGCTTTCAAAAGTAGAAAAACACTTTAAAAAAATGGCTGAAAATTTAGTAAATTGCATAAACGAAAAAAATAAATAAATAAATTATTCCGGTAAAACATAAGAGCCTTTATCTTAGTTTAATCCATATACATCAAAACATGCTTAAATCTTTGTTCCTATAGGTATACATGGTTTGAAATGAAAAGTATAAAGAAAGAAACTAGCAAGAAAGATACATGATTTAATCTAATTATCTAAGCATTAATACAAAATTAGTTGGAATCTCTTAGTGTGATACCTATTATATTTCAATGCAAATAAAACGCAAATAATTCTGAACATTAGAAAAAAAAAAATACAGAGAAAAATAAAACAATTTTTTTAATGAAAATTTATTCTCATAGGTATACATGGTTGAAAACGGAAAGTATAAAGAAAAAAAAATTGCAAGAAGATTATTTGGATTCTAATTATAATAGTGAATAGAACACAAAGATACAAAAAAAGCAACAAAGTTTTTGATTAAATAGAAACCCCAGACTGAATCAACGCCAAATTCAACCTCCACAAATCAAAACAAAACAAAAAAAAAAATTGAAAAAGAAAAAAGAAAGCAAAGTCCTTAAAAATAAAATAAAATTATGTACTTCGACACTCTGTTCTTCTCTTGAATGTCACTGCTGAATGCTCTTGATTTCAGAATTCAAAATCTTTCAAACCCTAAAGAGAGAGAGAGAGGTAGAAATAACAAATATAAGAGAGTAATGACTTTTCAGCTTACTTGTACGGTTTCTTTCTTTACTGTTTTGTTATACGTTGAGGAATTACTAATGTCTTATTTTTTAAAAATTAATGCATGCAATACCTATATGGTCAATTATAGATAGTTAATGTAGTATGTTTTAAATTTTAAATTTTGTCTTTGTATAGTTTTGGAGAGTAGTAGATTCTGAAACCATAATATGGTAAATTAAAATTTTGAACTTGATAAAATACCATATAAATTTTGGAGAAAAAAAAAAAATCTTGCCACCTAGAATTGATGTATGCAATACCTATTTGGTCGAATATGGGTAGTTAATGTAGTATGTTTTTAATTTTAATTTTAAAAAAAAAAAAAAAAAAAAACTCATTGCTCATGCTATAATGACACTTAATGCTATACTGCGAAAAAGTCATTTTTTGGGTCTCTTGAAGATTCACATCCATGACATTTTCATTAAAACACAATAAATTTATTAAAATCATTACAAAACCGGTTCAACTTTTAAAATTCACCGGTTTTTTTACTTAAAAGACCGGTTCAATATTTAAAAATTATGGGTTCACGCCATGTGTCATAATTCTATGCTAACTCTAAGTTAGAACTCTGCTTATATATATATATATATATGATTTTTTAACATCTTCCGTAAGATATAGAAAATTTTGAAATCATTGAAGTACTAATATGTCTGTTTCCGATCTATTTGAACTTAATTTTGAGACTCGTTTTGCGCCCTACCTCAATTCAGATAAATAACTTCTTGGATGAATGATGGATAATCGAATAGATCATACAACTTTAGTGTTTGGTACTTTTTTATTATTTGTTTTATTTATGAGTATGTAGCTTAAGTGTTTGTATCATGTTGATGTGATTTCCCATTTCTGAATTATTTTCACCTGCATGTGCAGTTTATCTTAGAGCAGCTCTGCAATCTGATCTGCCCATCCAAACCAGAGCCTATGTATCTGTTGGTTCTTAACAAGGCACACACGCAGGAAGAGTTCATCAGGGGATCAATGACTAAGAATCCTTATTCCAGTGCTGAGATTGGTCCATTGATGCGTGATGTTAAGAATAAAATTTGCCATCAGTTGGATCTGTTGGGTCTTCTTGAAGATGATTATGGCATGGAGTTGCTAGTTGCTGGGAATATCATCTCTCTTGATTTGAGCATTGCTCAAGTTTATGAGCTAGTATGGAGAAAGTCAAGTCAATCTTCAAGCTCTTTGGCTAACACTACCTTGTTATCTCCTAGTGCTGCTACTTCAGCCAAAGATTGTCCACCTATGACTGTGACTTACCGTCTTCAGGTTTGTTGATACTATCTTTTAATTTATGATTCTCAGCACATAGCTTGGTTTATCAACAAGTGTGGTCCCAAAGAACAAAAGAACTCCCTTTTTACCTTTTATCTGTGTATTGGTTTGCTGTGTACGGTTTCTGCCCATGGAATCTGTGTCTTGAGATCCATCCAATGCATTTTTTGTTCACATCTACCATTCGTGCTTTGTAAAATGATCACGATATTTTGATGTTCAGAAGCTTTTACTAAATTTATTGCTGAAGGATTGTGTGTGAGGATAGTGGATGCTAAATGTTCGTGTCTGTTATTGTTCTAGTAACATTTATGTTAGTGATATTATTGGCAGGGATTAGATGGTGAAGCAACTGAACCTATGATTAAAGAATTGGAGGAAGATAGAGAAGAGTCACAAGATCCGGAGGTTGAGTTTGCCATAGCAGCTGCAGTTCGTGATTATGATGGCCTTGAAATTATTTTGGGCATGATCCAGGTGCGTAGGCAGCTTCTTTACTGTCTTAAGTTTACTCTAAAATTATATTATCTTGAAATGATGAAAATTTTATTATGTTGAAATTCAACAATATATTAACAAGGTCATTTTTGTTTGGGCACACTATGGAATTTTTGGCTGAAGATTATGAGATAAATTATTGCATTATTACTGCCCATAGCAATGTTGGTTGGTTAAATTTTTTTTTTTTAATTTTATTTTAAAAAAGGCTGGATAATGCGGAACTAAAGAGAAGGCTCCAAGGTGCATGGACATTGTATAAGCATTTAACCTCTAATAGATAATTATTTATCTATGAAATGAAATGTTTGTCAAAATGGTATCACAAAGTAAATCCACCATAGTCTTCGTTTTGTAAATTTATATATTTATAAATAGAAATTGTACGTGGAAAATAGTTTGTATTATCTTAAAAGAAGCAAAGGTTCTTTTCTTAATAATAAGAATTTCCAAGACGAACTATTATAGGGGATTTATTGAAACCATTGAATTTGGAATATGGTAAAGTAGCTCCTGGTTGGGGAACTACTCCTTTGATGGTTATCACAATGGCTCTATTTGCGATATTCCTATCTATTATTTTGAAGATTGATAATTCTTCCATTTTAGTGGACGGAATTTCAATGAATTAGATTCACAAGAACTACTAAATAGCTTTTCAATACAAAACAAAGTTAAGTATTTAGGTCGTTTTCAGCCCATTCTATTTTTTGGTAGTATTTCACCGTATGGAAGGTGCAATTTGCATGACTTTCTGATAGGAATATAGACTCAATACTTACCAAAAAGAACATAAATAAATTCCAGTCAACAAATTTCCTAGGTTGCTGTTTTTTTTTTTCTTTGAATTGTATTCTTTCAAGTTGTGGTAATGCCATGTTATAAACACATATTTACATATATTAATATAGCAGGTCTGCACTCGGTTAGATGAATGTTTATTGTGTGCTTCTAGTCATTCTCTTATCAGATTCCAATAGCCACTTGCCATTTGACCTGACCATATTGTAGCTTGTAAAAGTGGATTAAATATCTTTCTTCGCAATTTTGTTCCACTTCAGTTGCCTTTAAATGCTTTTCTTTGTTATGTAAGAGAAGACCATTCCTGACTGCTATCAAGGCATCTGACTTTTATATAAATGTTCAGCGTTTGCGAGATGATTTTAAGTCCAATCAAGAGCAGTTGGTTGCAGTTCTTAATCTCCTCATGCTTTGTTGCAAAATAAGAGAGAACAGGCGTGCTGCGTTGAGACTAGGAGCTTTAGGTCTACTTCTTGAAACAGCAAGGCGTGCCTTCTCTGTGGAGGCCATGGAGCCAGCTGAAGGAATACTTTTGATAGTGGAAAGTCTGACGTTGGAAGCAAACGAAAGCGACAACATTAGCATTACTCAGAGTGCTCTTACTGTCACTAGCGAAGAAACTGGCACAGGTGAACAGGCTAAGAAAATAGTTCTCATGTTCCTGGAAAGGCTGTCACATCCTTTAGGCCTTAAGAAATCAAACAAACAGCAGAGGAACACTGAGATGGTTGCACGAATCCTGCCCTACTTGACATATGGTGAACCTGCCGCAATGGATGCACTTGTCCAGCATTTTAGTCCTTACTTGCAAGACTGGGGTGAATTTGACCGGTTGCAGCAACAACACCAAGACAATCCTAAAGATGAGAGCACTGCTCAGCAAGCTGCCAAGCAGAGGTTTACCCTCGAAAATTTTGTTAGAGTTTCAGAGTCGCTTAAGACAAGCTCCTGTGGAGAGAGACTAAAGGACATTATCCTAGAAAAGGGTATTACTGGTGTTGCAATCAGACATCTGACCAATAGTTTCGCAGTTGCAGGGCAGGCTGGCTTTAAATCCAGCCCAGAATGGGCAATGGGTTTAAAACTGCCTTCTGTACCACTTATATTGTCTATGCTGAAGGGCTTGTCAATGGGGCATTTGGCCACCCAAAGGTGTATTGATGAGGGTGGAATCTTACCGCTGCTTCATGCTCTGGAAGGAGTCCCTGGAGAAAATGAAGTTGGGGCAAGGGCTGAAAACTTGTTAGACACACTATCTAATAAGGAGGGAAAAGGAGATGGGTTTTTGGAGGAGAAGGTGCATAGGTTGCGGAATGCAACAAGGGATGAAATGAGGCGTCGAGCTTTGAGGAAGAGAGAGGAGTTGCTTCAGGTACTTTCCCATTGAACCCACTGCATAACTTCTGCTTTTATATGTATATTCGCTGAATTCAATAGCTTTTGTTTATTAATATTCAGTGGCCTGGGTGCTTATAGGAATGTATCCTGGGTGCTTTAATTTTGTTGTAAACCATTTTTGGAATTTTACTTTCTTTGTCTCAGATTGATTGGTTTGTGTGTCTTCTTATATTATTTGTATGGCCTTTTAAGTTTTGCCGTTTTGGGAAATAATTGTTCTCTGATGCATGCTTATACATTTAAACGATAAAATAGATGATGAGTATCTAGTTTGGAGAGATGAGGTCTGATTAGGTTTGGTTACTGAAGCTCTAATTGAAGTTTATATACATTTCTTACTACGGATTGTTGAAAATCTCTCTCAAACCCCCCCTCCTTTTTCTCTTCTCTTTCCCCCCAATCCCCCATGCATGATTAGTCTTTTCCTTTTTTATGTTTCCCTCCACAGTTTCCCTAGTATTGAGCCATTTGAAGCCAAAAAGACATTAAATTGCATCATGATGCAGCGTTGTCGTTTCCAATAAAATGAAGTAATAGTGTTGAAAACTAATAATCTTTTTGATAATTGGAACAGGGGCTTGGAATGCGACGGGAACTAGCTTCAGATGGCGGTGAGCGAATTGTTGTTGCTCGGCCAGTCCTTGAAGGTCTGGAAGACATGGAGGAGGAGGAAGATGGGTTGGCATGCATGGTTTGCCGAGAAGGCTACAGTTTGAGGCCTACTGACTTGCTGGGTGTTTACTCATACAGCAAGCGGGTGAACCTAGGTGTTAGCCCTTCAGGAAGTTCACGTGGGGAGTACGTTTACACAACTGTCAGCTACTTCAATATCATTCATTTCCAATGTCATCAGGAAGCCAAACGAGCAGATGCTGCTCTGAAGAATCCTAAGAAAGAGTGGGACGGTGCAACCCTTAGGAATAATGAATCCCTTTGCAATTCCTTATTCCCTGTGAGAGGTCCTTCTGTTCCTCTACCACAGTATATTCGCTTTGTTGACCAGTTCTGGGACAACCTCAATGCTCTTGGACGTGCTGATGGAAGCAGGCTCCGGCTGTTGACATATGACATTGTTCTGGTACATCACTATCCTTTGCTTGTCTCTTACCCCTTTTCTCTACTTTATTATGTTTATGTTGTGTTTGGATTGCAATTAAAAGCCTGCACCCACAATTGCTAACTGAGATAGAGTTCTGCGTTTGAGTACTCTTTTAAAGTACATACAAGTACCCACAAGTTTAAATATGGATCATATCTAAGATTCTCTTGATACAAAGTAAGCTGAAATAAATTTTTATTTTTAGTATTACTATATTTTTATGGATGTAAATAATGAATTAAGAAGGTACTATATTTTTATGGATGTAAATATGGTGTGGTTCTGTAACTTGAATTTTCTACATGTATTTACTAGATTTTCATTGATTTTCTGTCATGTAGATGCTAGCTCGATTTGCAACAGGGGCGTCATTCAGTGCAGAAAGCAGAGGTGGAGGAAGCGAGAGCAACTCCAGATTTCTTCCTTTCATGTTCCAAATGGCTCATCACCTTCTTGATCAGGGAAGCCCCTCTCAGCGTCGGAGCATGGCCAAAACTGTCTCAGCATATTTAACCTCTTCCTCCATGGATTCCCGGCCCCCTACTCCATCTGGAACACAACCTTCTGTGGGGACTGAAGAAACTGTCCAATTCATGATGGTGAATTCACTCCTGTCGGAGTCTTATGAATCCTGGTTGCAGCATCGATGTGCCTTCTTGCAGCGTGGAGTTTATCATCAATACATGCAGCACACTCATGGCCGGTCAGCATCTCGAGGCTCATCCAGTTCAACAGCCATGGTCAGAACGGACCCCGGAAGCCCTAGCAGAAGCCCTAGTACTGAGTCGGAGAGTCCTGATGATGTATTATCTATCATTAAACCAATGCTTGTCTATACTGGTTTGATCGAGCAGCTGCAGCGTTTCTTCAAAGTAAAAAAATCAGCAAATGGAGCGTCTGTTAGAGCAGAAGGAACTTCTGTAGCCTCTGAAGGGGAAGGCGAGAGTGGAAGCTTGGAAGGCTGGGAGGTGGTGATGAAAGAGAAACTACTGAATGTAAAGGAGATGGTAGGTTTTTCCAAGGAGTTGCTGGCATGGCTCGATGATATGAATTCTGCAAGTGATGTGCAGGAGGCCTTTGACATCATCGGTGTTTTAGCTGATGTGTTATCATCTGGTGAGTTTAAGCAGTGCGAGGACTTTGTCCATTCTGCAATTAATGCGGCGGGGAAAAGCTAAAGGTCATACTAAATCAGGGGCATTTTATGTGTTTTACCAACTTCCCCCATTTTGATACGTCATAATTACACTAATGCCTGTTCTATCCTCTTGAGTGAAGGGGTGAGACTTTAAAAAATCATGTCTAGTTTCAGTCTGTATAACATGTATTGCTCCTTATTAATGAAAATGAAATTGTTTTCCCCCCAAAAAAACTGTCCTCAATTGAATGAATTTTCACTTTAGGTTGATTTGGTATATGTAATTATGGCCAAAATAAATATTTGTCCTAAAATGATCACCAAATACATTTGAAAATATGATTTTTTTTAACATATAAACAACATCTTCAGCAAGCAATATACATGATGATCAGTAATCATAAAAAAAAAAAAAAAAGGAAGAAAAATTTCCACCAAATATTGCCTCATTAGCCACATGTGAAGACAATAATTGACAAACCATTCTCTGGAGGATTTCTGAGAACGAGAGAAGTTTTAAGAGCACTCAAGTCAAAATGGTTTATGTAAATTTTTATGCAAAATAGCTAATCAAAACCTACTTTTACGAACTTAGCTAACCACCTTTCAAGACCTTATTTTAACAGCTTATCTAAACTCCTCTATTTTGTTAAAATAATAAATTTTAAAATATTTTATTCATTTTAATTAAAAACTTATCTCTACCAAAAAAACAAAAAATAAAACTCTTATCACTAGCAGTATAATCACCGCCTTATTCTCCATTATCACCAACACAGTATCACCGAAAAAGCGTCACAAGAAACCAAATAACAATCATGAATCACAGGATTTAAGAAGAATGGGTCAATTTTTTAGTATTGAAGAAGTTATGAGCCAAATATCACTTCAAACTAAAAAACTGTGAAAAAAAAAGTTGTATTCTGCTTTGATGAAATAAACTACCAGTGCATTGACTTTATATATAAGAAATAAACCCCTCCATTTTCCCTTACAGCATTGTATTTTTTTTTACTATCATTTTGACATTTTTCCTACGATCATATTTTACAATTATTATTTCGTTAAAACGATCATTTTTCTAACACAATAATTTTTTAACGGTCATTTTTCTAACTGTCATTAAAGTTCACTACTATTCTGCACCATGCTATAGAAAGAATTGCAATCTTTGAACTGTTTATACTATAGTGACCAAGTTCAACTAAAACTAATATCATCAATGAAATTGAAAAAAGTTGTTAATGCAATATGAGTTTTTTCTTTTTTTCTTTCTTAGCTTTTTTTTTTTTTTTTTTTTTAAGTAAAAAATAACAACTAAACAATTATAATCGCAAGCAACCGTGAGAAAGAAAAAAGAAAAAAGAAATAAAATAAAATAAAGGGAAAGAGAGAGGAGAGAGGCCCATAAGAATATTAAAAAAAAAAATGCATTTGTAAATATTGTAACTTCACATGTGATTATTAGCAATTCGTATGTTCAATTCACATGTGAAGTTACACTATTCACAAATCCAAAGACAATTCTATTTTGATTTTTAGTAGATAATGGGACGGATAACTTCTGTGATTTTGCTTAGCTATTCTAGCTACAAGTGAGAAATACATAATCCATTGGGAATGCTCTAATCCCCATCTTTGCTACATTATATATGAATCAATATAAAACCATTCACTTCATCCACCCAAAAGGAGAAGGGAAAAAAACGAAACAGAGAATACGCTCAGGTCATCGCATCATAGTCGTCCAACTGATCATTGTATTGCAGCACCTTTCTCTTGATCTTGGATGAATCTACCCACGTAACGAAGTCTTCCATATTCCTCGTTACAAGGAATGCTGGGTCGGTAACTGTCTCTGGACCCACTCGTATATGTCCCTGCTCTATGTATGTGACAGCTTCTTTCAAGTGTTCACAAAACTTCAACCGCACCAAAACAGTTGAGAGCCTGCGTCTGCAAGGAGGACAAATGCACAGAATAAATGTCCCTTATCTATACCAATGAAGGAAGAGGCTTTGCACCGACATGAAAAGCAATATTTTTTATTTTTTATTTTTTTTTAAAAGATTTGCTATATATTCATTGTGGTGCATAAAATATGCAACGTTTTGCTTCTTTGAGAGAGTTGTCCTGTTAGAGCACTGTAAGAAAGAGAGATTTATTTGTGAAGGTTTTGCTTTACCTACAGAAGGATGACACGGTTATGCGTTCACAAACTTTTAAAGCATCAATATTTTGCTTCGATGGTATTACACCCATGTTGTACCTGTCATTGACAAAAACACACAGTAAATATACATAACTCTTCAATAATGAATGACAGTTGAAATGACAACAGTATTACCGTCCAAATAAGGATTTAGTTTTCACTGCTCTCTTACATACCATACCCTTGGAACAAGCATAAAAATAGTCTACAAGACCCGAAATATTCATATGGGAGTTCAATAACTTTTTCGTTTTTTTAAGATTGCTAAGTTATACACCAACACAGTGGGTTTTGAACCCACAACCACACCCTCCATTCTCTTCTTACGGGGGAAGAGTCTTCATTTTGGCTAGAGCTCATTCGCAAATTAGAGTTCAAAATGAAAGCCTCAATCTAGCCACATGGCAATGGAATCACATCCTGATCTGTCATCTATAGACAATGGCTGTCAGTCCCTAAGAGTTTCTAGGCTAAATATGCCATATATCAACACATATCAGTTTTAAAGACCCCAGTTCCATTGCCTCAAAATCTGTGATGAAGTAAAGAAGGTATTTTAAAAATTGGAGGAAAGATCTTGCTTAGACGGCTCAAGACACCTGCATTAGAAACGGGAAGATCAAGATTCCTATAAACATTGCGGGTAGGTGACCATTCTGCCTTATGACCTGAAGCTGCATGGTGCAGAAAATGTATGAAAAATCCCCAGAAGATGACAGAATAGAAGTTGATCGCCCAGCTAAAGAGATGCCTTCATAGATGTTGAGTAAGTAGCCTTTCAACAGAGAATTTTTAAATAAGAAGTTCTAGACACATTCCCTTCAACTAAACACAAAAAAATTCCAAGTACATTTGCACTTACTGATCACAAGAATAGGATTTGCAAACTTTTACTCTGCAAATTGGGGATCCACAGACCCCCAACCTAGTGGACAAAGCCTTTGACCATTAAAAAATTTCCCGGGGGATAATTATAAGTATTTATGTAAACACGGGATGTTGAAGCACATATAACTATTTAAAATCAACAACTTCACAACTGTTCTAATTCTTCTTCTTTCTTTTTTTTTTGGTGAACAAATTACGTCAATAAATTCGCAGTGATTAGGCTAATCAACTGCTCAAACTTATAAGTGGGAAACGTATAAAACTTCTTTCTGGGCAACTTAACCAACGATGTGGGCTACAAGATGCAAACTTATATATCAAAATATTCCAAAAATATGGGTTAATTTTGATATGGGGCCAAATCAGGAATTTGGATCCTCTCCATTTGATTCTCTCCATTTAGCACCTTCCAATGGCTAATATACTTAAACAAAACTTAAAATCTTAAAAATTATCAACATTGCTATTATCATTTTCTTTTCTTGGTTCTTTTTCCCTTACTTACTGGTAGAGCTTAAAAAAAAAAAAAAAACGAACAAACTCACAGCTTTTCGAGCAGCATATCAGTCATTTGAATCCGAAAAGGTTCTTTCGAGTCCATCCTCATCAAAATGCTCACTAGCTTCTGCACCATTCGGCACAAACCCGCATACCTATTCCCAAAAACAAAAATTAAAGAACTAGCTGAAAACCATGAAATAAGCAAAGAACAATTTGTGGGTTTTGAATAGAAAAGTGAGAACTTCAAAAAAGAAAGGAGGGTACTTCTTGTAATCGTCACGGCCAGTGACATGGTAGCGTTGCATAACAAAGGCCTCTCTGTGACCATGTTCATTCTTCCACTCCAAAAAATCAACCTTCTTCAGTAGCTTCTTCTCATGAAATTTTAGCTTCCTCATGCTGTCCAACACAATTTTTTCTAAAACCCTAGGAGGAGGTAAATGCTTTTAGATGTCAAAACAATACCTTTTGTTTCGCTGAGATTCTGACAATAATGGGTTTCGTTTTTTTTTTTTTTTACTATTTGAAGTGGGGTTGAGATAGAGGCCCATGGGCCATGGCAGCCCGGTGCAAGAATGTAAGGTATGTCTTCAATTTCCTACTGGGATTGGGCCTGGCCGGTTTTACTGATTGGGCTCGGATAAGCATGCGAATTACAATATCAATTCGTATTCGCATATCAAATTTGAATCATGTCAATGCATGATTATAACATTATATACGTCAAATCTAACCCATCAATTTTATATTGAGTTCATGTAGAGTTTACAAGTTGTGCTAAAAATTGTCAAACTTAAATATCATGTCTGGTTTAGGCCGTATCGAGACATTAGTATAAAACTATATAAATCAATTCTAACCCGATTCACTTAATTAAACGGGTCAGATCTTCAACCTTAATCCATTAATCTTGTATTAAATTCGTATCAAATTTATAATTCGTGTAAAAAAATTACGAGCTAGATAATAATGTGAATACAGTTTCTGTATGCCATGGGATGCGTATTTGGTTATAAGTTGTATGAATGGCGAGGCGACATTACCCTATCCATCACCTAATTGAATATGATGCTACGAAAGCCAGGGTGGTACGTCTCCGCTCTCGCTGCGATATCATATCATATCAGATGTGCAATACATGAGTGGATGAATATTTACGATGACAGCTGTGACCTGTGACAGAACATGGGATTTCCCCGTCAACAGAGGAATACCCTCACCGCCAGGGCAGACTGCCCATGTGACAGTTAAGAGGCCCTGCAAAATTTTCGCTAGACTTTACTATTTTTGTGTCCTTTGTCTCAGGCTTTTGATTGGTCGATCCCGTGATACTACCACAAAAATGCCTTCTTGGCTTTGGCTGTGCTATTTTTATGGATTCGCTTGTCATTTATCACATTACTTATAAATAATTAAATTTATTTTTCAAATTTTACTGTTTAATAAATTATCATTCTTATAAGTTCGGGTGTGGAGTTCAAAGGCGAAATTTATTCAAAATAAATAAGTGAAGCTTTTTCCCCCAGTATTACCTGCCACTTTTTTCCAACGCCTCTGCCCCAGTGCCCGCCATCAAAAGTTGCTTGATAAATGCTCTAAAGCTGCCTAAAAGAAAGGCAGAATGAGGGCTTTAGAATTTAGATAATCTTAAAAGCCATACCCAAAGCTGTGTCTCACATGCATGCCATGGCCCCCAAAAGTCTTGAAAATAGAATTTAAACCCCTTTTAGCTTGTACACACTCCACAATCAAGCCTTCCCAACAAAAAAAAAATTAAAATTAAAATAGCATTTGACCCCCCATTATTCTGTGAAAATAGATAATGGATCTCCAATCCAAACGAAACTTTTCTATTAATCACTTAATTCTCCAAATACACAATTGAGTGGATATATTGTTCTTAATTAGTAATTAACATACTCAACTTAAAGCTTGCATATTGAACCTGTTCTTAAAAGTAATTTCCTGATCTAATTATTTCAATGGAAATGAATAGATAAAAACATTTAACTAGTAATTAGTACACCTGATAAAAAAAAAAAAAATTAAGAGAAACTTTTCTTTATATTAATTAGACATATCTCTTATCAAATTCCTATCAACCACACCAAAAGAACTTGCACCTTTTTTTTTTCTTTTTTTTTTTTTGATTTAGCATTTGGTCCCCCCTTTTTTTTTTTAAGTAGACTACTATACGACTGTTATACAACTAAAATGACGTGACAGTGAAAATCCACCTTTAAAACCGCAAAGACTTTGTAAAAAGAAAATTAATAGTTAACTTTCGATACCACGTCATTCTAGTTGTATAACAATCGTATAGAAGTCTACTAATTAAATAACATTACTTTTACCTCTATCATATTTGGATAAGTTTGATTTCAACTATGCTCATATATATGGGCTTTAAGAACTATACTTGTCAGAAAGAATCTTGATTGGCTGAAATTTTCTTTGCCCAATAAAAGTTAAGATATTGTAAACTTGACCTCGTGACTCGTATCTTTGATAAACATGTCAATAAAATCAAGGCTAATGATTCTCCGTGAGCTCATATTGCCTTTATTGGCTTTTTTAAGTGGCATTAGTCTTCCGTAATTGTAGAACACCCCTTTCCTTTCACATTCTATTTCAAGATGCAAATTGTACGTTCCAAAACCACTTCCATCTAATAGCTACTTCCAGGACTACAGAAAATAAGTAAGATTGGTGTGTTAAACGATGCTTGAAATTAGGGCCGGCAATTCGTCTTCGTGTTTGTGTGTCGGGTTTAAGTCGTCGTGTCGAGGCATCGTTAATTTCGCATTGAATTTGTAAACAGTGTCAAAAAATTGTCGGTCCTATTTAAACCATAGCCTACCCACCAGAATTAACGGCTAAAAATCACAACGCCAAAAGCATACCCAACTTCTTAAAATCACTAATTAAGACCCATGAATTAGGCTAATTTTCTAAGCAAATAATGATATGTAGAGCTAGCTACTTTGACAAACAAACACAAGTTGTGTGCAATATTAATTAAACCTCTTAACTTTAATTCATGCCTCTATAAAGTTTTTGCAGTGTTGCCGGCCGTTGGCTGGATAGAAATCCGTACTTCTGCTCATTATTCTACCTCTTAATAGTTAGAGTCTAATTTTTTATGCACAATTAATGTATTTCAATTATTGATGGGATCATAAAGATGGAGAATGAGAGGTAAAAAGTGAAGTACAATCAGATACATTTAATAGGAATATATCACAATCGAAATCCACCCAACAGACACATATAGAGAGTCGATAGACAAGAGAGATCGAGCTGTAAAAATGGTGATGCTTTTCTGATATCTTTCATGGTTGTTGTGGATGTGAACTTGAAACAGTATTGCTTATCTTTTCACGACATAAATAGCTTATCTCTGTATCGCTCTCAAATGGAAATATCATCTTCCTCAATGGAATATGCTTTCCTTCAATTTTTTTCTCTCATTTTTTTTGTCTTTAACCCTAGTGATCATATCATGAAACAGGTTCAAGTTAATTATGGCATATTATTTATTACGTAATAGGACAAATCAGTGGAAGGTGCACGAGTTTAATTACAGTAAACCTCCAATAATTCATATTCCATAACTTAATAAATGAAATTTAAACAAACGAGTTGGTTCCAAGGCTTTTAATTAATTCATATTCTCTTGTATTAATTTCTTACTTCATACTATTTTGAAATACTCTCTTCTATTTTTATAGACTAGAATATATTACATGCTTAACAAAAATAATTTTAAATCTATATTTTGTTTAATGAAGTTTTATATAAATGAGAAATTAGCTTATAATCTACAGCATACAAATTTATAGAAATAAAACGAGTAGAGTTAGAACCCAAAAGGTCTCTTCCCTTCAAAAATTGGCCTCAATTTTTTTTTTTTTTTGACATGTCCACACAAGAAGGGTTGGAGGGATTCGAACTAGTGATCTCCGCTTCATGAGGCGTGATTCCCAATCGATTAAGCTACCTATCAGGAAAAATTGGCCTCAAATTTAATTTTTCCTTTTGGGTTTAACCAGATACTTTAGAGTTACATATATTAACTTTTTTAAAAAAAGAAGAAGGTAGATGGGCTATTTCGATAAACATATGTTTGTGAATGAATACTATTATATACTATATTTTTATCTTATAATAATAATGTGGCAATACTTTGTCATTATTATTATTATTATTATTATTATAATGAAGGCCATGAGAGGGGTTCTTTGTCGGTTGATGCTAAGTGCCACCGTTTATGAAATTTGGAAGGCTCGTAATGCTATTCGGCATGGAGGACAGATCAAAACTGAAGAACAGATATTGAAATTTATGATCTGGGAAGTCCAGTATAGAGTTTCGGGGAAGAGAAATTTTAAGAAGAATCTGGAAAATATTAGTTTGTGTTTGAACTGGAACATTGATGTTAATGTTTTGGTTTAATCAGGTTGTTAGTTGGTAGATGAGTTTACAGAGGTTTCCTCTGTTTTGTTTGTGGTTTAATTGGTTTTGTCGGTGTTTGTACAGTACTATTCTTTTTGTTAATATCAATTTCTACTTATTCATAAAAAAAAAAATAATAATAATAATAATAATGTGGCAATTTTAACTTCTAACTAATCTTTGGATTTTTTTATTTTTTTTTTTTCATTCTCCTACACATCTCTTGTTCATCTCCATACAAGAGATGTGCAAATCCATCATCGAATTTGTGAAACTCAAACTAATTCTACATGTACATTAAGTGTCCATAAAAAAATGATGTGATTTTTAAAATTACCATTTGATCAATCACACACCTAAATGCCTAATGGTGATTTAAAAAGCCATCTCATTTTTTATGGACACTAAATAGACACTTAATATACCTATAGAATTACTCATGAAACTCACATGTAGATCTCATAGATTCAATGGTTGATTTAAAAAAGAGATGGACAAGAGATATACGTGTTGAAGAATGAAACCAAACCTTTTTTTTTTTTTTTTTTTTTAAATAACTGATTCAAGGGTTGTTGAGACTATCACGTTAGCATTGTAAGATAATCGTAAGATAAAAATGAAGTATGTTTCTACATGAGATATG
Organism: Alnus glutinosa; assembly: GCF_958979055.1. Lineage (NCBI taxonomy): Eukaryota > Viridiplantae > Streptophyta > Magnoliopsida > Fagales > Betulaceae > Alnus > Alnus glutinosa. The sequence goes on along the minus strand of NC_084887.1, from coordinate 32,406,730 downwards.
ATACTTTTAAAAAATTTATACAATTCTTGTACAACTCCAACAACTTTTTTTAAAATCAATCATTGCATATATAAAAAAAGAGATCTAATAGTTAGTTTGAAAGAAAAAAAAAAAAAATGTTAGAGTTGTATAGAAATCGTAAACGTACTATAACTCAATGTTGCATACTACATCTCAATTCCATCGAGATATGATACGTTTACAACTTTTTTTTAAACTAATCATTGAATCTGTTTTTCTACGTGTGAGCTATACATATTCAATAGTTAATTTCTTAAGAAAGTTGTTAAGGTTGTATAAGAGCTGTAAACGTATTATATTTCCATTCCAGCACCATCATATTGAGTTGATATATATGACGGTGTTTATCGATTTTTTTTAAAATAATGACTGATATAAAGATTTATGAATATTATCTTATCAACTCAGTAAGATAAAAATGGGAGAAATATAGTACGTAGCACAACTCTACTAGTTTAGGAATACCTTTTCCCATTCCGTCCCAGTGTACTCCCTGTGTAACTCCTATTTAATCATGCATTTATAGTTCTACACATTTATGCAGCAATTACACTGTGCCCACTTCGAAAGGCCCTCATTTTTAGTCACTCCTACTTTTGTTTATGGGCTGTTGGATTAAGACAATTGGAGCCATCAAAAGCCATTGATTGCAGCATGAAATTGTTATAAATGGGTGAAGACTCATTGGGCACTAGAGATCGATGTAAGAATCTAAGATATGGACAAAGCAACCAAAACAAAAATAAAAATAAAAATAAAAAAATTTGACATTATTGTATCAGTCCAGTAGAGTTGTTAATAGGACAATTGCATTGAATGAACTTTCTTCAATTAATCTATTAAATTTACATATATTTAGTGGAAAGTTTGTCTTATTAATATAATATATATATACTTATAATTAATATTATTTATTTTTCCCAAGCTGTCAAACATATGAATCATTGAAGGGTTAACTGTAGTAATTACTATTTATTAAAGAAATATGATTTTGTACTAAAATTGTTTTTTTCTCAAATGCTGGTAAAAGATAAGTAATAAATAAAATTACTTGGTAATAGATGTATGATCTACATCTACCTAATTCTCACCTTCTCACATTAATTAGAAGACAAAAGGTTTCAGTAATTGGATAAAAAAAGATTAGAATATTATCAACATTTGGATCAGTTTATATTTGAGAAAACAATGTAGACCTTATCTAACAAAGTCCTTATATTTTGATTGGGGAAAAAAAAAAAAAAAAAAAAATTCTGCCTAGGATTGCCAAAATTTATTTATTATTGTATATGATAAATGCAATTATTACCCATTTCTATAAAAGGAATTAATCACCAAGCCTAAAGAAAAAAGAAGAAAAAAAAAGGTGAAAAAAGAAAAGTGGAAAAAAGAAATTACTTTGCCAAATATGGTACGGTTATAACCTTTACGTCTATTCTTCTCATAGATACACACGCTTAGCGCCTTAATTACAGGCTTTTGGGTTTCAGTTCTGGAGGTTTGAAACCTTTAGGACTTTATCTCTCTTCCCTCAACAACCTACGACCCAGTTCTCCGGTGAATATCCCCGGGATCTGGGCGACAAATCATCGCCGGGAAGTGTTTGGGATTATATAAGGTTAAGCGCCGGAAATTAGTTTCTTAGTGAAGTTTTAGTCGACACAAAAAACGTGTTCCTTTTATGTTTAAAAATCTTTTCTGGGTTTGGTTCAGATATTAAAAATCAGTGTGGTGGAACAGTGCTATAGGATGGTGACAGAATTAGGTGCTTTTAAGGTTAAGTTTATGGTTATATAAGAGTTGGGTTTGGTTATTTTAGTGCCAGAAGTTTTAAAAAATCGAGGAAGGTCTAGACTTTCAAGAAGCATTGGTTATTTATGAGCACCTCGTGCGATGCGAAGATAACATTTACTGTGTGCTTAGAATAATCTTTATTTAAGACAGTTAATTAGACCAGAAATTTGAGTGCATGTTCTCACCACTGTGAAAGTTAATTTTCAATGAATTTAAGGTTGCTGTAGCATTGACTCGTATAACAAGTTTGTGGGAGTTATTGATTAAGTTTGAAGTGGAGGGAAGTAGCATTAGCGTTACAACAATGTGTAAAGTGGAGGGTTATGATGAGAAGTGCGGTTATAGGGAGGAGTGCGAAGTGGGATTCAAGTTTTTGAGTGAAGTTCAGGTTGGAAAATCGAAGAGTTTTATGGTTTTGAGGCCTCGAATGAAGCTGTTCGTCATTCGTGGGATAACAATTATGTTGCTTTGTGCTTGTTTTGTTCAGCTAATGGCTCTGGGAGAGACGTGGGGGCCAAGAGTGTTAAAGGGTTGGCCTTCTTGTTTCAGTCATTCTGAATTGCCTCTGCCCCTTGAATTTCCTTATGCTGCTCCAATCAAAGCTGCTTCTTCCCCACCAAAAAGTGAGTTTTTTCGGCTTCTTCAGTATAATCTCATCAGTTTCTTTCTTTACTTTTATCACTTCCAGAAAAATCCATTCATTTGCCATTGGACACAAGTTTTGATCTACTGCTGAATAAAAGTTGCAGTTTTAGTTCTCTCTCTAATGATTGTTGTGTGGAGTTTCCCCCTTTCGTCAATTAAATAACTTATTTCTGTGAGGCAATTTTCTAGTTGATTCCGCTTTATGTAAATCGTTTTTTTCCTTCGGATGAAAATGTTGGGATTTGTTAATCTCATCTATCAGTTCTGAATTTGATGAGTCTTAATTGTTTGCAGGGGTATATAAGAACAATGGTTATCTAATGGTTTCCTGCAATGGAGGACTAAACCAAATGCGAGCAGCAGTGAGTTGTCTGCTACTTTCATTGCTATCAGTATTAGTGTTAAATTGCTTTTCTCTGAGCTGCATCTCATAGGCCGGTAGGCATGCAGTTTCTTGTTTGTCCGCTGTTGTTTGTGTCTCACTTCTGGATCTTCTCTACAGATATGCGACATGGTTACAATTGCCAGATACTTGAATGTCACACTTATTGTTCCAGAGCTGGACAAAGCCTCTTTTTGGGCTGATCCAAGGTAGATTTCATTCGAGACATGCACAAATTTTGTCTTCATGAATGTCTAGAATATTTTTCATGACATATTTGATGTTGCAGTGACTTCCATGACATATTTGATGTTGATCATTTTATCGCGTCGTTGAAAGACGAAGTTCGCATATTGAAGGCATTACCACCAAGGCTCAAGAGAAGAGTTGAACAGAGAACATTATATTCATTGGCACCCATTAGTTGGTCTAACATGTCCTACTACCTTAATCAGGTTGGCTCCTGAATTCTTAATTCTGCCATCAACGTTTTGCTTGCACTAATTCAACTAATCTTCTAAAAAATCTCTGTTAACAGATTCTTCCTCTGGTGAAAAAGCACAAAGTTGTACATTTAAACAGAACTGATGCTCGGCTGGCTAATAATAGACTACCTCTTGAGATTCAGAAACTGCGCTGCCGAGTAAACTTCAATGGCTTGAGGTTTACTTCCCAGATAGAGGAATTGGGTAGAAGAGTTGTCAGGATTTTGAGGGAGAAGGGACCTTTCCTGGTCCTTCATCTCAGATATGAAATGGACATGTTGGCTTTCTCTGGCTGTACTCATGGCTGCAGCAGTGATGAGGTGGAAGAACTCACAAGAATGAGGTTACTCTCTTTTCTTTTCTTTTATCATTTTTTTCCTGTCAAATCTTTATTCAGTCCAAAATTTCACATTTATTAATTGTGGCAAACAACACATAATTAGATATGCCTACCCTTGGTGGAAGGAGAAAGTTATAAACTCCACCATGAAAAGGCTAGAAGGTTTGTGCCCTTTGACACCCGAGGAAACTGCATTAGTATTGAGTGCGCTTGGAATTGATCGTAACGTTCAAATTTATATTGCTGCCGGAGAAATATATGGTGGGGAAAAGAGGATGGCAAGTTTGGCAGCAGCTTTTCCTAATTTGGTCAGTATATGAAGCAGCTAGCAGAAGCAACCTTCAATATTTTTTTTACTTCGAGATGCCATAGCAATTTGTTTTGAACTTTACTCCACAGGTCAGAAAAGATACTCTACTGGATCCCTCGGACTTGAGCTTTATCAAGAACCACTCATCCCAAATGGCAGCACTGGATTATCTTGTTTCCCTGGAGAGTGATATTTTTGTTCCTACATATGATGGGAACATGGCTAAGGTCGTTGAAGGCCATCGCAGGTAATATTTTACTGCCAATTGTGTAGCTATTATATGTGTTTTATATTTTTGTCCCCAGCATATATTCTTAACGACCTGTTTTTAGTTCAGAGCTGAGCATTCTTTGCACACACAAATCAAGTTTCATGTCTATGAAATCGAATCACTTTTTGAGACCCCGGATTCTGTTTTATCATCAATCCAATCACCATTCACGTTTTTTCTTTTTCTTATCAATGAATAGATCTCTTTACTTGTATGACTTAGATGTCTCCTATTTCTCAAAAAAGTAATTGGATTGATGGGATTGAGTCTTTTTTTCCCATTATATCATATTATTTTTTTCTGAATTATTTATCATTTTCAGGTTTTTAGGATTCAAAAAGACTATTCAGTTGGACAAAAAGCATCTGGTTGGCTTAATAGATCAATACAATAATGGGTCATTCAGCTGGGATGACTTCTCTTCTGTTGTGAAGGAAGCTCATGCCACTCGGATGGGAAGCCCAAAGAAACGAATTATAATAGCAGATAGACCAAAGGAAGAAGATTATTTCTATGCCAACCCATATGAGTGTCTGCAATTGTTAGATGAACCATGGAGAAGCACATGATGTCTTTCTTCATGTTTGCACCCAGTTCTAGTTTTCTACTTAATAACAGATGGGTTATCTTAATTCTTTCACAGTGGTTTAAATACAAAGAATTTGGAGTGGACTTTGGAAATGCGTTTCCAGGGATATTATAATATTTCACAATTTTGAATAATAAGATTCTTGTACATATCGAAGACCCTTCCATTTTTGGGGCTGATATTAAATCAGCTAAAGCTAAATTGTAAAGAGAAGTGGAGATTTTTCTGCATGGGGGGTTTTTGGAATGGTTACAACCATCCCTCCCCAGATATGTTCTTGTACATTTGTTAGCTGTCAATTTTTAATAAAAGATTCAGCTTCTATACTCTCCTAGCATGTCCTTGAACACAACTCTTTCTCTTTGTCTTGTATGCTATCAGTATGGATGGATTAACTATCATATATATGAGGTGCATGATGCTAATCAGGAAAGAAAATGAACCATTTCATGACAAATTAAAGAGATTAATCGCCACCATTCAAACATGAGTGGTTGTAGACTTCTTGTAGAGTAAGAAGACCTAATCAGCAACTACAACGTCTGACTATTAAGGACTTTGTTCCATGATTTAAGCATATAACATGTACTAACACTCAAATTAGGCTAAGGTTGGGGAATAAGCAAACACATCATCTGGAAGACATCTGGATTTTGAAAGCTATATCTGCTTTTTCTCAAAAAGAAGAAAAAGGGGAAAAAAATAATAACAAGAAGGAAAACATAGCTACTGTTCCTGATCATCATTTCCAAGGCATTGTAATGGTACGGTTTGGGAAACTAATACGTTTGATAATGGTTTTGAAAAGTGTTTTTTAGCTTTGGTTTGAAAAAGTATTTTGATATGATATAAATGTGACAATTTTTTTTTTGGTGGAGTCCACATTTGAAAAGTGTTTTGCGTTTTGCATTGTTTGTTAATGGTTTTGGTTTTAAAAACTTAAAAGTGTTTTTAAAACCGCTACCAAACAAAACTTTAATCAATTGATGTTGTAGTAAGGAGTTTTGGGTATCTTTTTCAACATTTAGTTATCACTCGTCAGTGCATAAAAGTATGTTTATTCCGTTTGATTTATTAATTCCGTTCTTCCACGACTAAATGATGAATTGATTGTACACAACAATGATATTGCCCAATTGATACTCCAGATTTTTGAGAGCGTTCTAGTTTCTATCTTTTATTCATATCATCAAAAATAACCAAAAAGCATCTTTAGCTTACACTTTTTTATCAAGAGAGACAAAAAGAAAATGTCGTCTAGGGAGATGATGTGATGACTAATCCAAAAGAGCCAAAATATATGTTTGTGGGTGATGATCCACCGGAAAAACTCTTAGGTTTGGCCATACATTATTGAAAACATAATCGCCTGAGGAGGTATTGGGTGGCTGTTGAGCACTTCAAACACAAAACCAGTGTCAAAGAAGTAGGTGAGTAAAGTTTCAGTGAAGTCATTAGTGGGATTTCCATCTTGATTAAAGATAAGATAGTTGCTCTCAATTTTATTGTAATTCAACTTCTTAATGATGAAGAGTGTTTGATCACCAACATAGAATTAATGTTTAACTTGTATAAATTGTATTAAGAAAATGATCGTGAAGAGCATTTAGTCTGGTGGAAGCCAGATGTCGATCCTAGAAGACATCAAGCATACAAACAAAGGCTGTTAGAATTAAATTGCCAACTCCTTTGTAAACAAGTCTAACAACTTCACAATTATGACCAATTGCGACTTTGAAAAAGAAAGTGGGGTGGGAGTCACCGCACCCAAAATACTTGACCATATTTCACAAGTCACACAACCTAGAAATTTTCTATTCTTCACCCAAAGAAAAACTAGTTTGTCTCCAAGTTCTTCCGCTCCAAATCCACCATAGCCATATGTTTCTGTTTTCACTTCAGTTTATTATCTCCAAGTTTCTCTATCCATTGAAAACAAGTTTCTCTATCCATTGACACCGCAACCTAACCAGTACAAAACAAAGGAAAACCAAATAAAATTGGAAATGAACAGAAACCCAATCCAATAACTTCTTAGCACAAAGGCCAAGAGAAGGCCACAATAAATAGTGGTTTTATAGTTGTAGCCGAACAGATGGGCATCAGCGAGGCTACAAGTGACAAAATTCAAAACGTATTGGGGTGTTAGAGGAGCCCGGCTGCTCATAAATTCGGTTCGACTCGACGTGCTTAAGCTCGATTCGGTCTTTATTCGAAAAATAAATAAGTCATTCGTGAACACAATAATCTGTTCGTATATTAAATGAGACATATTCGTATAAACTCGGCTCGGCTTAGACAAAGCTCGTGAGCTCGGCTTGTATAAGTTCGACTCGACTCATTCGGCTCGAATCGTTAATTTGCTCATGTATATATATGAAAGTTTTATAAATATAGGATTCTATAATTATAGTGTATAAATATTAACATAGTAAACATAACACATGTAACACTACAAACGTTCAATTTAGAATGTGAAATATAGATCAAAGTTAAAATTGTACTGAATTTGAATTTTTTTCTTTTTTGAAATAAAAATTATTATAAAACTCCAATCGAGCAGTTCGATTGGAGGCTCGGCTTGTTAAGCTAGCCAAGTTCAAGCCAAATTCAAACTCAAATAGGCTCTTAACAAGCTGCATCCGAACAACCCTTCAAAACTCGGCTTAAGCCAAGGTAGAGCCCATATTCTATGTATTGGAGCCAAATCCGGCAGCCCCAAACTCGACTCATCACGATTCAAATACAACCCTAAAAACGATTATCTAAGGAGGTTTGATCGCAACAACAAAGATAAATGCTTGTACTAGTGGACCAAGATAGACAAGTATCCTATTTATTTCATTTGAAATTGATAATATCTATTTCATTGTCAAAAGTTTAAAGTTAGTGCATTTAACGATGTATATAATGCTCCATTATTTAATTTTTTTTTTTTTTTTAAAGACGAGCCAATATTGTGAGCACAAAAAATTTGCTCTCCTGTGGATCTTGATGCTCTCCAGCTGCTGAGGGAGTTGAGAAGACCAAGGGTGTTAGAAACAACAGAGGATACTTATAAAATAAAAAATAAAAACAACAGGGGAGATTCTCCAATCTGTCGTGAGATGATTGTTTTGGAGGCCAAATATTACAGCGAGGGAATTCCCTTCTAGGATAATACTATCATACTTGAATTCAATGGCAGTGTTAACAGCAAGAAGGGCTGCATTGGCTTCTCCTTCATTCGGTTCACAAAAGGGTACCAAAAGTGGCTTTTGCAAAGAGGATTGAACCATCTGAGCTAGTACCAACAGCAACAAAGGCAGAAAGAGAATCTCTAATGGCAACATCGAAGTTTTGATGACACAGAAAAGAGTAGTTTGTTTTCACACAAAACAGAGCAACACAACGCGAGAATCGCGTTCGAAAGATAAAATCAGCTTCTCATTATATATGAATGGAATCATCGATCTGAATTTGAGGTACAAAGAAAATAATATAATATTACACACTTCTCTAGGGGATAGTCCATGCAACCGGGCAAATCAAAGAACAGCAACATTTACAATTGATCTGGGCCTAGTTGTCTGCGGACTATGACATGGCAAAAATGAACACCAACCCCCACTCCTCAGGGCCCGCCCCAAAAATAACCCCTCCACCCCTCAGGAAAAAAAGAAAAAGAAAAAGAGGAACAAAATTAAAATTAGAGAGAGAAAAAAATGGAGACCAGAATAATACATTAGCTTTCTTCTGTTCTGAGCCTCTTATGAGCCAGATCAGACTCATGGCTGCAGCTACCAACTGAAGTATGTGCAATCACTTGGCAATTCAAAGACTGTTTCTCATGGTCCTGAAGGAACAAAAGTTATCATTGTTATCAATATACGAAAGAAGACAAGTTATCATTCTAGCACAAGAAAGAAAGGAGTCAGCATCTATGACCCAAGAAAATGGGGAAAAAAGAATATCGCCGACCAATGTCATAAGAAGTCCATTTGGAAAAACGGGGGCATCAATGCAACAGATATTCCCATTAGATTTATTTAAGAATTAAGAACCATTTTCATAGCAACAGTAGATAGCAGAGGTAGTAAGAAAGGGATCTCTAATTAAAAACAAACCTTTGAATCAGATGCTATACCGATCAGTCCACTATTTGCAGGTTTACCAACATTGATTTGCACTGAAATGCTGGCTTTTGACAAATCAACACCCGAAGATTGCAGTGCTCGGGTCAGAGAATTCAGTATCCTGTTCAACACCAAAAACCACTCAGCAACAGCATACATAATTCCATTTATACGCATACCAAATTATAGCAGTCCTTGCCAAAGAGTGTCTTGAGAATACAAAGTTGGAGATATACAGGGGGATAAAAAACAATACCCTTTCAAAAATAACATTGGTCTATCCTCTTGGGATAAAATCCTAACATCTAAATATTATTCTCTAATAGAAACCCTCCTTATTGGAGCTAGTACCCGTGTAACCACAGGTACTTTTCCAAATTTTCCACTGGATTTGGTTTCAGACCTTCGAGCTAGGACAAGCATGCTTCTACGTATAATCCAGCAAGCATAAGCTACAAGACACACTGTGCAGTTAACAAAGTCACTATAGAGATGCACAAGAAATTCATAAAAACATAGGGGTGTTTGGCAAAGTTTTAAAAACTCTTTTCAGTTTCAAACACCGAAAAACACTTCTTCAGACAATAATTACCACAGCTTTTTTTCTTTTTTCTTTTTTAAAAAAACAATTTTTTATAAGTAAAGCAAATTCATTAAAAGTGAAAGGAGCGCATCTTAAGTATACAGGATCTAAACAAGATAAAAACACCCATCAAGATCAAGAATGAGGAAGAAGAGCACATAAATCAACAAATTCAGATATTGAGAGGGGCGCGTTAACAGAGTTCCACTCAAAGAGTGATTCAAGAAACCACAGTTGCAGCTTCAAACTCGTCTTCTTGCAATCTTCGAAACTTCGAGCATTCATTTCTCTCCAGATGAATCACATAGAATGAGAAGGGATTACATTCCAAATAATGTTAAAATCATTCTGACATAACCTTCCTTTCCAGCACGCCAAGAGCTCCACCACCCATCTAGGCATAACTCACTCTACTCCAAACATATGAAAAACCAAATTCTACAACTCTCTCACAATATCACAATGAAGGAGGCAATCAAGTGTTTTTCCTCTCTTTTTACACATACAACACTAATCCATCACTATGATGTGACGCTTGCAGAGATTATCTATAGTGAGAATTTTTCCTAAGGATGTTATTCATTTTTAAAAAAAAAAAGATGATGTTGTCCAAGTAAAAAAAGTCAACCTCAAAGGAGCCTTAAACATCCAAATGCTATTCCAAGGAAAAGAGGAGTCAACATTGGGACGAAACCTTTCTCAGTTTTAAAAATATGTTTTTTTTCTTTCTTTTCCTTTATGTTTTGAGAACACTTCTCAGTTTTTTGCTTTTTAGAAACACTTTCAGTTTACCAAAGAAATTTTCTTCTATAAATCCCACAGGCAACACTTTTTCAAATGTGTCTCTCATAAATACACTTATCAATTTCCTTTCTCTTTTTTTTTTGATAAGTAAAAAAAGTTTTATTAAAAAGCGTAAGACACCCTTTAGTACACCGGTAGTATCAGAAGCAACTAAAAGATAGCCCAAAGAAGAGCCCAAACAAACCCAAAAAAAAAAACCCAAAGGAGCCCAAACAAACCCTACAAGAACTCTTTCAAAAACCAGAACCGAAAACTCTTTTCAAAAACTTTACCAAACATGCCCGTAAGTTCTTCACAAAAGACGTTCTATACACTCTTGAAAATGGCAGATATAAAGGAATTTATACCAAGCAAATGTCATTAAATAAATTAAGAGGAAAAAGAAAGGAAAAAAGAATAATGCTCACTCTTGAGAATAGGCACTTGAGGTGCTATCTGATCCACTATGAACAGCCAGCTCCTCCTGTTCATGCAGCGTATTAATTGGAACAGTATGCTCAGTTGCATACGGTCTAGCATACCACCATTGGGACTGGGTCTGGGCAGGCGTGTTTTCAGCATCAGAAACGGATTCCTGCAAAGAATTGGTGGGCATTCCACCCCTATCAACTGGATCGAACATGTTTGGCTTCATTTGCACGTTCAAAGGAACAGCTGGAACAGCTGACCCAGTGGGCTGATCCGACGCTTTAAAAACGGCAGTTGTGCCCAATTCAGATTCTGGAGAGCTCTGTGCTTTTGTGAGAACGGCTGGGGGGGAAACATTATTCTCAATGCCAAAACCATTCTTTATAACTTGTGAATGATCCGTAAAATTTTCTGCAGGGCCATGATGATTTCTCTGTTGCAAGCAAATGCAAGACATCATAAATAAATTTCCTTTTAACACACTGGCAATCAACAAGCCCCAAAAGTCTAATAGTATTTATCATATTTGCAATACATGACTTCATTATAGAGAAAGAACATCCATGCTTGTGTTGTTTTTGTTTCCCAGGGCATCATCTACAGATTATCCATTCACGCAAAGAGCATCAAGTACAAGACTACCTTTCTCCTCAAATAGTAGAGTACGCATATCAGTTCCCAAGGAACAAACACCACATGAAATCCATAAAGACACACACCACTATATTTGAATGAGCATGTATTTCCACACGAGCAACAGCCAACAAACATATCTCTGCGCTCATGCAAATTTGCAGGTAAAAAAATACATGAATCCCCAACCGGCCAAGTTCTAAATTCAGTTTGGCTTGTCACATAATTATGGAGAACAAATCTTCAACTTTCGGGAAGGAAAATCAATTACTGTAATATGTGGACATCTCCATTGATCCTTTGGGATACTATAAACCAAGAATCACACCAAGCCTTTTTTATTTTCTGGATGGGGTTGGGGGGTGGGGGGGGGACTAAAAATAGCATGTCTTTGGTGAATCTAAAAAGTTAAGAAACAAGGAGGGGGGGGAGGGGTCAACAACAAAGCTATAAACATTAATTTTCATAGGCGAATAACTCTAAAAATCAACATTTCATACAACAATAACATATAGCAACAATCACATATTAATGAAACAAATTAATTCGTAAACAGCATTTGCACTGGAAAATAGAAGGTGTGACTTGAATTTAGCATGCAGCTGCAAACACTTATTCTGGTTGAAATTTTGTCACATAAGAAATCAAAACATCCTCTTAGATACAAAACCTGAAGCCCATCTACGCATTAATGTGCAAAAACAGAGACACACATGTCCACCATCAGAGTTTTACCCATGGTATCAATTTTTTTGGCTCCTTACTCCACTCATGGTATTGTCCTTCGTACATATTCAACTTTTCCTGTAAAAATTGAATGTACTCTATAACCTGCATATAAATATGAGTCACTTATCAAAAAAAAAAGTCAATTTTGAGTCATAGGAATTAATTTCCAAAATAAAATGATAAAAACAGGACATTATCAATTGACATACCTCCAACAAGAATGAAGCCTTATCTCTTTTTTGATCATTTTGCGGTATGAGATCTCTCAAAATCTGAAATCTGCTTCAGCAACAAGCTTTTCAGGTAAGCAAAGAATTATTGCCAAGGCTATTGATTAGGAGGAGAGATTACCATGCCAAAAGAGAACACAAAAGGAAAACAGTAAAGAAATTCAATGTTCAAAGACTAGCAACAGTATCATGAGAATACAAACAAAAAAGGGAAAAAAATCAAAGAGGGATTGAGATTAAGCACAAGATGACACTAAAAGTAAAAGCTCAAGCACAACACTGACATCGAATAAACACGGAATTTAGGAGATATTATCATGGCAAAAGAGAACACAAAAAGAAAATAGTAAAGAAATTCAATGTTCACAGACTAACAGCAGTATCATGAGAATACAAAGAAGAAGAGGGAAAAATCAAAGAGGGATTGAGATTAAGCACAAGATGGTGATTCCGCCTATATCTTTTACAAATATAACACTAAAATTCAAAGCTCAAGCACAACACTGACATTGAATAAACACGGAATTAAATTTGGTGTCTTTGCCAACCACTTAAAAGTTCAAATTTGTGCTGCCACTATGAAACCAAATAGAGAGATTTGGCCACAGCTCCAAAATTTTGAAGTAGGAGTGTCTGAAATTCATTGAAGAAAAAAAATACAGAAAAACCACTTTAATCTTGGATTATTTTACTCAACCACCCCAAACTTCCTTTAGCTACAAGAAGCACCCAGAGTTTCAGCCGTGGAACTTTGTCCTCCCCCTCTTTTTAGTCAGTGACATAAAAATCATTGATAAACATACAAATCATAAGCATCATCAAGAAACATACATCTTATAGAACATGCACCTCATATAACTGTTTTATCTTTTTACTCGTTTTAATTATTGTGCCACTGTGATGAACACTACTACCTTCTCTATTCTCATACAAGTCTGGAAAAGAAAAAGGAAGAAACGGAAATTATTTCATTTGTCAATGCGAAAACGCAGCTGTTTTCCATTAAACTGCTTGATGAACCGTCTATACACGGGTCAAGTGCCACTTTAGACCTTTCGGGGGCTATTTGTATCAAACCCACATTAAATTTTTTTTTTTAAAAAAAAATACTACAAGTGACCTAAATTCAGGCTGCTTTCTACAATTATCCAAAGAGGAAAGCCAAAAAAAAAAAAACCTTTTCTGACCTTCTTCTGAAATCCCACTTATAATTCAAACGAAGAACTCACAAATTCAGTGAAAATTAGCTAGCAATCAGTTCAAAGCAGCTAACTGCATTCCAATCGGTTAAATCCAGCGGCAATTATGAACTTCTATTCATCTATATGTTCACAGTAATTTTTTTCCGAACCGCAGTTCAACAACAGTCCAGAATTTTCCACATAGCAAGCGAATTCAAAAGCACAAGGAAGCAAACCAACACAATCATTTCCAGCTACCACGCACAAATCACAGAAAACAAACTAAATTATGAAAATAAAACTAATCTTGCCTCTCGTTAATCTTGCTCCTCCTTCGCTGCTCCGTCTCCGAATGCTTGGACCGATGTGCCGTCGTCCTCTGCTCCCTGCTATTCCCATCCACTCTCACTGCCGAGCGCACCAAAACAATTCAAAACCCAAAACAACAAATACACCAAAAGCAACAAAAACAGAAACAGAAAGTGGTACCGTTGAGGGACGAGGAGGTGTGTCTGGCAACGACGTCATCGAACTCGTCGTCGTCAGAATCATGGCTCTTAGCTGACTTCACCATCTCTCTCTGTCTCTCTTTCGGAATGTACACCTGGACACAGAGGAGAACGAAGCCCTAGCTAGTTTCCAACCGATTTGACATTTACGTTCACTATTATTTTAGGGGCTTGTTATTTGCAAAGTGCACAACAGGACAGAACACTCTATCATGGGATTTGATTTCAAGACAACGCCTCCTCACATATGAGTGGGTCTCACACACTGAGTCTCACCTCATGTGAAGGGGTATTGTACAGTTGTTATGGTGGTGTTGTAAATTTATTATTTTTCCTCCTCATATAGGGGTGGGTCCTAATGTGTGAGGCTCACCCCCACGTGAGAGGGTGTCATACTCTTGTTGTGCATCTGAAGTGTAAATAGCATTTTCTATTATTTGATGAAAAAAATATATATATATATGCTTCAGACACGTGTCTTTTAATTAGATATCAAATATATATATATCCAATCATGAAGAGACACGTGTCTCATTTAATTTGAAAAAATAATACACATCAAATAAGGTAATAGTTGGGAGTGGCCCGCGTGGTCATTTCATCGGTAAGTGATTTCCTTACAACCTCTTTCACACAATCCAAACACATTAGATGGGACTCATGTATGTGGATTCCACGTGTAGGTCGTACTTAATATGTCTAGGGATTGTGTGGGAGTTATAAATGAATCATTATTTTATCTCATCTCAGTGTCAAGGCAATCGTGCTATGGTCCAAATGGCCACCCCACCTTTGATTTTTATTTTTTTTTAATTATATATATATATATATATACACACACACACATTTCCTATAAAAAAGTGTGTTTTTTAAAACATAAAATTGTGACATTTTAGAGTGGCATAGCTAAATATGCCAAGGATTTTCATAGGAAGACTCATATTATACTAAAGCTTTTATTGTTGAAAATTTAGAAGTAAACGTGGCCTTAATGATCACATGAAAGGTTGAATGAGCACGCATTATATTAATTGATAAATGAAGATGATATGTGCATTGAGTATATAAGTAGGCTCAATGGACTTCTTTGGTAGTTTAGAAATCTCCAAATTAAATGTATAGTTAACATAGTTACTTAAAAGTCTATCAGGGACGTCCTATATATCACTAATGTCTAAACAAAATAAATAAATAAAGTGAGGAAATAGAAGAGGAGGTGCTCTTCTAGAATTTCATGAAGTTTAAAGTGTGAAGGCAAATTTTGCTCTCTTAAAGGTTTATTTTACCTGCAAGAATCAAGATGGCTCAAAGGTATATATTTAATTTGAACTATTTGCTACAATTTATAGTATTTTTAAGCGAAAGATCTTTGATTGCTTGGCACTTAAACGTTATTAATTATTATTCTTCTCTACTTTTTTCAAAAATAAATAATATTTTATTCAACTTTTTTAAAATTTTATTTCACAAAGTTAAACTTTGAAATTAACACAATGAATTAGAATTAAATTCGAATTTCAGAAAATTCAATTCCCAAACAAACCATAATACATAGATATTTATGCCTACAACAAGTGAAACTATAAAATGTAAATGGAATTTAAAAATAAAAAATAATAAAAACTTAACGCCCTTTAACAAATTAGGTCTACATAATATTACATCTAATGGATCATATGGTTTGCAATAGCAATTTTGAGCTTCATCCTTCCATTCTTCTCTTCCTTTTGTCGGGCGAAAATGGACGGCAGCTGCTGCAGCGTGCGTCCATCTAAATGAAGCCCAAACGAGAGGTACCCACGGAATACCCATATATATTTCGTGGGTACCGATAATACCAGCACTAATGCACTGAATTCCATCATAACACCGCAATTGAGTGAGAATAGTACAAAGCCAGCCCAGATTGTTCTTGGAAACTAACCAAATCGTACTTTATGGGCAGAAGAGAAATGCTTAGCTGCAGCTAGCATTGCAGCCTCTGGTCCAGAGCATGAACACTTCGATTTACTAGCCCTTGAAGACGGATGGAAACCGAAACACGACCAAAATGGTCCTAAAAACAACATGCACCAGCTGCCCGTGTTCTTCTTTCCGTCTTTCATTTGTTCTAGCCTGTTTTTCCTTCCTTTTGCCAAGTACAAGAAGATGAAGAAAGCTTGCTTAGTACACGTACAAAAAGACACAATTGGACTAGGAAAACAGCAGTATGCACAGCATATATGTGTGAGGGGTGGTTTGCTTAATTGGTTTTATTGCTCCATCGGCTATCTTAGAGCAATATATAGATGAGGTCTCTTGGACTCCAAGCTTGAAGCTTGTAGTGGAGGGACCGTACGTATGGGCGGCTATCAGCGGAAAGAACTTTCTCGTTTTGATTATGCCATGACTTGTTGACCAAGTTTTCCTCCCATGGTTTCTCAGCAGTTTCTCTGCTTCAATTCTGAACTTGCTGTTTTCCCACCGCATTCGCATAATGGATGATAAGTTTGACCAACGTTGATAGGGTGGGTGTACAAGTGGGCTATTATTAATCATCTAATCGCTAACTTTATATTCGCTTTTATATACGGATAGAAAAAAAAATGCTAACTGCCTAAGACGGGACAATTAGCAATTTTAAGTGTAAACAAACGTGATTAATAATCACTAATCACTATCCTTATATATTATATATATATATATATATATATATATACATATAAAATGATAATATACTATACAAAATGACTTTGTTTCGTGCGTTTGAAATAGAGTTTTTGTATAACTAAAAAGACAACAACCCAAATTAATTACCCAATCATCTTATAAATAACAAAAACTAATGATATGGTATGTTGATTTTTTATATGTTAGGCGAAAGTCCTATATATATATATTCGCATACTTGCTTGACCTAAGAAAAGAGACTCGCTTTTCATTTTGGTTGTATTTAATTAAAAATAAATTTTAAAAAGACCATCTATGTGGCATATGTCGTATCAATCAAAATTGCTTCCTGGCCCTTTCTCAGCACTTTCCATAGCATTTGAATAAGATTTTTTTTTTTTTTTTTTGGTGGGTGCATTTGAATAAGTTAATTACGATCTTTAAAATCGTTTGAGAATGTGATTACAACTTTCTAATCTTGACGGACCCAATTGGAACTTAATTAATATATTAATGTGGTGCACTATGCTATTATTGTGATACATATCGAGGACTTTGCCATGGATCTTGTGAAGTTGCTTAGTTGCTTAATTTTATACTATTTACTAGCCTAATTGGGAGTGGAAAATAAAAAAACAAAGCTGAATACATTTGTTCTCACGTGGGCAAACTTCTGGTGTTCATACAAAATGAAGGTAGTAATAAGAGACTGTATTTGAATGAATTGACAGCATAGGCAAACCAAAGAACTCTTGTACGAATGGAAAGAAAAAATATATTATGTATATATATTTGATCATTTGGGTCAAACACAAACATCTATCTTGTTCTGCTCTTGATCATGATACATCAATTTGAGGCAGAGCCACAACTAGGAATACAAGAGAGTCCTACGACAGACCAATTGGATTTTGAGATTTCCAATGAAGACATACTAAGTTAATTCTAAAGTTGTTGTGTGGTTGTGCCTAATTGAAAAAAGTAAGACGTTATTCCTCAGAAGGGGATTGAGCTAAACTATATCCAATACTTCTTAAAAGGGCACATACGTCTGAACTGACATGAGCTGAATTAGAAGTGCCCAAAGGCACCGACTTCTTGTACCCCAGTTAGAGCTTGCTTGTCTTGTGGACCTGAAGCCAAGAATAAATTCCAACCTCTCTTGAAAAAGGCAAAGGAAATTGTCACTTGTGTACAAATGCAGATGAGGATAAAAGTCATGGGCATGCAAAGAGAAGACTATCATCTTTCTCCACCATCTAGCTCCTCTTGATCATCCAGCTGAGCTTCTTCTTTGTTGTTTGACTCCCCACCTCCATTTTCATGATTTTCACCACTAGGTCGAAAAAACAATCCAGATGATGTGGAATCATCTTCATCAAGATCCTCTTCATTATCCTTGTCTTTTGACCGCATTATCAAATCACCGTCCATCCAAGCAGGGCATTGATGCGAAACTCCAAGAGCAGCCTGAACTTGTGACTGAGTTGAAGGACTTGAAGCATGAACTGATGTTTCAGTAGAGTCATGCATCAGGCAAGAACATTCGGGGACTGGATGAGAGAGAAAAGATTTTGGTTTTGATTTCGTGGATGCTTCTATCAGTCCATCCAGCAATGTCTTTCTCATATGCTTGCGTACTGATGTTAGCCAAGTATGGTTGGCATGATATAGATGGTCACCGATTTCATCTAAAAGCTTGACAACTTCTTTTCTGCATCCACAGAACCACATCAAAATGATATGTTTAAAGAACAAGAAGAGAGTCATCATCATCATCAAGTTACTATTTTGATATAAGATGATTGGCATGACATTTTATCATTAACCTACTTTAGGCATGCGGCAAAACAAATATGTTGCTGGGACGTCAAGTGCAAGGCCCACAAGCTATGGAGACTTGACTTGGAAAAATAAAAACCTTTAAGAGTGATTGTATGGTCCCAAGTAGCCCATGCTGTCCAATCAGTTGCGTTACTCATAGCATAGAGACACAGCAATGTAACAACTTAAACAGAAATATAAAGGGGAGATCCTTTCTGCATTCGATCTCAATGCCTTGACATAGGCAAAATAACAGTAAAAAGATAATCTAAATCATGTACCCTGATTGTCTATTCAGAATTATGTATGAACATATTCAGGAGCCAAATACATGTAATAATTACCTGTCCGGCCTAAATGTTTTCATTGCCGCTGACTGGTAGAGTCTGTGCCCCATTACTAAGCTGGCAAAATTTGGATGTCCCTTGCCATCACGATCAAATCCAGTGATGAAAACATCAGCTTCAACACATATCACATAGTCGATTGCTTCCCATAGCAATTTATGGGCATTGGTACGCAACTCCATCACTGTACTCTCAGGCTCATTGTCACTCTCAGCCACCCAACCCCACCAACCCTCAATGTTATATGATTTTGGCCGTGCTGGAGGCGGTGGAAGCGGGCGAGGACGTGGCCCTGCAGTTTTCCAAGCTTCATGCTTCATCTCTTTCTCAATTGAAGGTGGAGTTCTAGGATAACTGCTAGCCTCACGACCGTAAAGACTACTGAGCTCCCAGGGGGTGCTAAGGGAAGTCCTATCAACAACGTTTTCAAACATAGCATGAAGAGGAATCAACGTCCTTTGGCCACCAAAGACTTCACCGCCAGACACATATATTATTGCATCCCCTGAGTATCCATACGCACGAAGAAGAATACCAACCTGTAGAAATTCATGAGATTTAGATCAAAAGGCTCACCTTGACTTTAAGACATTTCCCATTTGGTAGACAACTCTGCTTAGTTAAAAGGGTGGCCCAGTTAATCAGTCATTTCAAAGCGTATGGGCTCAAACGTCAAAGGTTTGCCTACTACCCAACAACCACTTTCCACAGGTGATTTAAAAGCCCCAAAGAAACTGAAAAATGGATATTTTAGAATAACCCCTTTCCCTCCTACAGTGAAGTGATAAAGCTCCCTCAAACCCTTCAAATTGTGAAGTGGCACACTTCAAGTTTTATACGTAGAACTAAGCTTCTAAAGTACAAAGTTTCAAGGGTATCATGAAGCAACCATCTTAAATATTTGTATGTATTGGACCAATCTTGACATTGAGAGTTAGTATCTATGTAATCTCCTACCTCTTCTGGCATTAATGGACAAGAACCAGTAAGGCGTTGCTTAGCCGAATTCACTGAAAGCGTCCCCTTGACAATCCCACGTTTTTTCATCCAAGACCTTTTGTGCTGGATGAGCTCCGTATGAACATCCTTGGAAAAAGTTTCAAAGGCACAGGATGCATATCAAATTCTGAGTAGAGTTCCAAGATGTCCCAATCATGCATTTATGGGTTAGAGGCAGATACCTGGAAGAGTTCAGCACAACCATGATATGCTAAAGCTTCTCTGGTCATCCCAGGGTCATAAGCTATAAATGGCCGTCCAGGAGTCCGTAACCTAAAATAATATTTGAAATAAATACAAACTCACAACAATAAACCAGAGGAAAAGAGGAAGTTTATGATGAGCAGTCATTGACCTGAATAAAATTTGGGTGGCAAGTTCCTGGATCTCCTGTCGGAACCGGAGAGCATGGAAAGCAACCCTACATCTCAGCCTTTGTAGCTCTTCAACTTGTTCAAGTACGGGAGGAAGGATCGCCTAAATTACATACAGAAAGATTATAACTCAAAACGCATATAGAGATTATTATTAGTAGCAACAATGACATCAAATCAAGAACATCTAACTTGAACCGCACAAGATTTAAATATTTAAGTTATGTAAGAATAGATACCAAGGAAAAATAAAAAAACAAATATTCTGCCACCACTTTCACCAAAGGCCATCTGGTAATCATTATGAACAGCTATAGGGAAGCTTTTCTTCATTACATACATAGCATTAATAACACATTTATTTTCGGTCTTATACAGTTTGTCACTTCAAGTTTTCAATGCGACCACAAATCAAAGACTATGTAAAAAAGTCCACTTCCTATATCTAACAGTACAAAACATAAATACAGATTAAGGGTGTCTATGGGTGTCCCATGGAAATCGAGCAAGTCCATTTCCTTGCTGGAATTAATATGCACATTAGCTTTGAACATCCCAATGCAAAGCCCAAAGAACCCAATTGTGGCCATCTCCTTCAACAAGTAATTAAAAGATTGGCCAAACATGTTGACAAATTACTAAATTAACAGTCAATTTAAGCATCTATCATGTCATAAGTGATTGAATCATAGTGCTATCATTTATTCAGCACACTATGCACTGGACAGCAATTACAACTAGGGTAAATGTTAAGTTCGATTCCAGGCTATGGGTCAAAGAAGGAAAACAAAAGGGACAACAAATCAGTCATTACCTGCAAGCATCCACCTTCAGACACAACTAGTTCAACCACTGAATGCTTCTTCAATACTAAGAGAACTTGGTTCAGATAATAATATGGAGAAGCTGAGTAACGCACTTTGAAACTTGGAATTTCTTTCTTTCTCCTTGCCCATTTGAGATTTTTTGGAAGGGTCTTCACAATATTGACATCTTTTGCTAATGCTGCCATGAACTGGTCCTCATTGTACAGGTATGCAAAACTCTTGAACTCAGAACTGCATACATTATAAAATATAATGAACTAACTTACAATATTAAATGGATACATCAATTTAGGCCATGATCAAACTTAATTAAAATTGTAACGATTATCTGGAGTTAGGCAACCTTATCCCCTTGCTGCTTGTAGTTGACTGGATCTCAGGAATTACTAAGGTAGCATTAAGAAGCCGAGAAACCACAACCACATCACAAATCTGAAACATAAAAATGATACACACTTATAATTTAATATGGTATTTGAATAAAATAGCACATAGGTGATGCAAACATGACATCCTCACCGAATTCCGGATCTCATGGAAACCACCTTGTATTCTAACAAATATAAACCCATTTGTTTTTGAACTGGGATCTGTTACAGATACGATTAATTAGAAACACATTTTTAATTAAAAAAAGAAATAGTAACAATTAAAAATTAAAACATAAAATGTATTGAACCCAAACTTGAGGTTTTGAAAAACGGGGGGTGAAAATATCTTGAGTTAAGCTAGGTCCTATTGTAAGTTAAGCTATGCCTTATTCACCATAGATCTAGAGACAAGAATATAAGCCATGCGTGCTAATAAATTGACAAACTATCATGCTTACTTAAGGCACACCAAAGCCTCTTTTTGAACAGCATAAATGTCAAAACTCCTGACGTAGAATTTATAGAGCTAGCAGAAAGTGTTGAAGAAATATAAATGAACTCCACATATGAAGCCAGTTTTGTATATAACAAATCAGGAAAAAGTAAACATGTATTTGGCCAATATTTCACTTTGTGATCTTCTTTTGGAGGTTAATCCATATTCCTTGTTCACATAAAGGACATATCCAGTTCCCAAAAAGTTTTCAACTTTCAGGTTAACTTAGATTTATGCAGGCTATCGAATACTCACTCTTTGTCCTTTGAAACT
The DNA here is from genome assembly GCF_958979055.1 of Alnus glutinosa. Lineage (NCBI taxonomy): Eukaryota > Viridiplantae > Streptophyta > Magnoliopsida > Fagales > Betulaceae > Alnus > Alnus glutinosa. Next base: position 32,384,541 of record NC_084887.1, on the reverse strand, counting down.
CACATTGCCAAAAGACATCCCCATACAATTTAGGCATACTAACAATGATACAAGGCAATAGGACAATATTAGATGTTATGTTAAGGTTGCAAGTTAATTTCAAACATTAGTTTGCAGTTCTTTGAAGCCCCACTCCCCTATGCCAGCCAAATGACAAGAAGATATGGTGCGTAAGGATCGTTGAAGAAGTTCCTAGTTTGACAAGGGAACTTATATGGGAAAAGGTTAATAAAGAGATAACATTGATGAGAACAGAAGTTTGATAGATTAGATAACACTGATCTTTACAATATTCACTTGTATTATATTCCACGCCTTACTATACTATCCGGTTTTCACTAATAGTTTCCTTGAGATTCCATTGTGGCACATTGGTGTTTGTCATAGACTAGAGCTTTGAAATCCCTGACTTTGATACATAGAACCCAGTTGCCTGCTACGGTTGCACTCTCCAAATTTTTAGAAAGAAAGAAAAAATAAAATAAAATTGTCTACTCAGGCAAAATTAAGCCTGAAAGGGAAAGTTTTACATTCAAGTAATTTCTATAACTTAGTTTTACCAACAATATTAGCCTCTATCAAGCATTGAACTACCATATAATCTACCGAGATGCATATGAGATCTAACCAGCATAGGATCCTCTGGAATTTGCATCAGGATGCAAAGATTCAAAACGCCTTACTGGACCCCACAGTCGTCTATACGTTGGACTCTGCAGGAGAAATTAGGAGTGGAAAAATAAGAAGCCATAAACAGACAACAACAGAAACAAAGTATATGAACCACAGACGGAGAATAAGGTCCCCACATAATACTAGGCCAATTTCAAGAGCAGGATGAAACCCAGATGGGTACCAGCTGTACTCCATAATTATTGCAAAGATTCAAAAACAGATCCATACTAAAGAACAAACATAAAGCAGAGAACAAAATCCATGAGCTCAAAACCCATGAGCTGAAAACGACACTAATGTCCTCATTTCTTAGAACGAGAACAAAATCATATTCCCACAAGCACCCAAGCAACAGAAATTCTGGAACCCCCAGCAACAAAAAACAAGATGAACAATAATCAAGCTGGTTAAACACCACATTCAAAAAGCATGAATACCATGGGAGCGTTCAAAGCAAAACGACAATGGAGTAAAAGAAGATAAAAGAAAGAAAGAAAGAATTGATCTTGGTAGGTAAGTATTTGCACATTACAGTTCTGGGAAAATTTGCATTTCCAAAGATAGGTCGCCAGGAGAAGACTATGATTGAAGACTGGTACTCTGTATAGCCGTCCTCAGTGAATCTAGCAAGCAAAAGGTGAATGAAGAGAGAAATAGCAGATAGCACAAGCCCAACCAGACCAACCCATTTCAGTCTAGAATTCAAGGCCATCTTCCCCTCCTCTTTCATGGAAATCTCTCTCTCTCTCTCTGTTTCTCTCTTACTAAGAAAGCTCGTGGGAGGAGTGGAGGACTAGAAAAATGTCTGAGAGACACATAGCGAGAAGTTGGTGTTTGAGTCGTACAGTGAAAGGGGTGTCTGAGTTGGACTGACAGATCGAAGGGACATCTCCTACATATCTAATATTATATATATTTGGGTTTCTTTGCCAGTCTCAGTTTCAGAGCGTGAGAGGCACAGGCCAATGATAAAAAAATATAAACGGTTTTGATTGGATAATGTTGCCAAGTTGGTAACCATATGGTCCATAATAAAAGGGTTTTGCTGCTGATATTTCCCATATGTGGCAGTGTACTGAAGTCTGAAAGGAGTCACGTGCTGTGGAAGACTTTTGGCTCTCTGTGCTTTTCTTTTACTGAAAGTAGGTAACCTGGGCTGAGACACCGTGGGGGGCCGGGGGTGGCAGTTGGTGGAAAAAGTGGATGGCTGAGGAAAGTGGGGGTTTGAGAGTTCTGTGGGTGAGAGCTCATTCAAGGAACTTTTTACTTTCAAATATGGAGAGGCAGCAAGTAGTGGGGACAGAAGTGAATGATGAGTAAATGAAATTAGGTCATATCCTGAGTACTAACTTATGGCTTGGTTTGAATGGGACCATACCATTACAAATTTACATACAGTGTGGAATGGCATCTTCTCTATTTTACTATTTTATTCACTCAATTTTTATTTTCTTGGGTTTAATGATGTTATATTATTTTAAAAAAAAAAATTAAATAGCATGACAATATATTACAGCATTAATGCTGTGTTTGGTATACTGAAATGGTAAATTTTTTTAGTTATATGAGTGAATAATATTAGGAATAAAAGAGCTTAGGAAGAAGTTATTATTCCTACCATTTCGTTTGGATGACCAAATTTTGTAATTTGAATTTATTCATATTTTGCCCAAGTCTTTTAAAACTTTCAAACTGTAAAAATTATTTATCTAAAACGTCATTTTTTTCATAGTCTCTACAGTGGCCGTCACTACATCTAAAAAGCTTCAGTGATGGTGCAACCACCCCCGAGTCATGGGGATGGTTGTGAACTTGCGGCCACCCCAATTCAATTGGGATCATTCCATTTATGTGGAATAGTGCAAAATGAGGAGGTTACTCCTAGTAACACTAAACAAACCAAACGACGTAATAGAAATAACTATTCAATTCTTAAGTCCATTATTGTCCACCAAACGTAACATAAATATGTGAAATATAATTTGGACAATGAAATGATTCCTTTATTTATTATTTTTTTTTTAAAAAAAAAAAAAGGAGAGTCTAAAATGTCCCCCACCCCTTACCTTCTCTCTCAATAGATTAATTTAAACACAAATTTTCAAGTAACAATTTTGTAGGAAATTTAAAAGCATAAATATAACGTTTGCAATGGTACAAGAGTAACAAGACGGCTCTTGAACCTAAGGATGTTTGCATTGTGATTTTGTTTTCTTTTAAGAACAAAACTAATAATACAAAATTTTGTTGATAAAGAAAGTGGTACAGGTACACTGTACACTGTACACTCACAAACAAAAGCAGGGGGTTAGTACAGAGGAAAATCATAAATGTGGTTCTTTTGTAACAAAACTCATGACCTCCTTTTCGTAAGCATACCCTTTATTATTATTACCATTCAGACTTCAATTTCCTATGACAATGTTACAAAGCTTTCTTAATCAAAAGTAAGGGAGCATGCAACTTCCTTTACCTTTTATATACACCTGCACTCTTATCAATCTAGATTCCTAGGGATGGAATTACGGGGTTGTTTTCACATATATATATATATATACTTAAATACCTTTATTAAATACCTTTATTCTTTTCAAATTACACATTATCCTCCGGAAACTACCACATGTCATATTCAATGGCCTTAAACTACCATTTGTTGACAAAAAAACTCATTCATTAGTCAAAATTGTTAAAAACAGTGAAATGAAAAAAACCACACAAAGCTTGGAAACTAAATTTACATAAATATCATTAAAATTTCAAAACTAAATCATATTGGGGTGGCTGAACCACCCCTAGGGCGTTGTCGAGTCACCCTTGCGGGGTGGCCAAGCAAACCCCAAACACCTAGGGTAGTTCAACAACCAGCCATTCTTTTTTTAAGTTAAAGTTTTTTTTTCTTTAATTTTTTTAGTAAGTTTTTAGTTTTTTTTTTATTATTATCTTTTAGAGTATTTTTGTGTTTTTACATCTAAACATTTGTATATTTCGTTTGATTTAATGAGATTAACTAATGTCAGAGGTTTTTTGCTAAAAAATTGTAGTACAAAGAGGTTAAGTAGAACAGGTGGTAATTCAGGAGAGCAACTTGTAAATTAGTGATAGTTTTAGGAGGGTAAAGTATTTAACCCATATATATACATTGAACTAAAAATTAGACTTGATGCCCGAATTAAAATCATTATTTTGTATGGTTAAATTACCAATTATCTCAAAAACTTAAGTTAATAGTCCAATTTGGTGAGGCATAAAATATTTTTTGTCGAAAAATATTTCAAACTAAAAATATTCTCTCTCTTTTTTTTTTGGCTATTTTTTCCATTTCTTTACAACTCTGAAAATGGTCTGAAAAACAATTTATGGCGTTTGACTTGTATGAAAAGTTGTCAAATATTTCTTAAATTTTCATATACTTTTAGGAGCTGTGAGGAAGGGAGAGAGAGAGAGAGAGAGAGAGACAATAAAGAGGAAGTGCAGAGAAAGAAGGTGTGTGAAAATATAAGAGCTTCGGGAGTAGGATTGAAGTCTAGTGTAATTGTGTACACATATTACTTGCAATTTGGGCGGACAATTGTTAGAGGGCCCTAGCTTGTAGAACCCACCCACCCAAGCAGATATGCCCCAAAAAGGGCACTCTTACAATTACTTGCTAATGAATGTAAGGAAGCGATGAAAAATTGTTTACGCGAATGAAAAGTAAATGGCGGAAACAAGATTTGAACTCATGATTTTTGTTATGATACGATGTTAAGTCACCACTTATCCTAAAAATTTAATAATAAAAAATAATTAATTTTAATTATTTAATTAATATTCTAACTCGTTTTCATATATATGGTATGAGACATTAATGTTCGAGTTCCACTTCCACGCATCAAAAAATACAAACAATCCATTTTCTCCCCTCCCCTTTTTCTTCATAACCACGTCCAGAGTAGGGCTGGCAAAACGGGTCACCCGACACGACCCGTTAAGACCCGCGATCCGTTTAGCTTAGACCCAGACACGACCCGTTTATGTTAACGGGTCGGGGCTCCAAGCACGACACGACACGATAATTTCATGGGTCACCCGACACGACCCGTGAGACACGTTTACCATAATGGGTCGAATCGGGTCAACACGACCCGACACGACCCGTTTAGCTTAATTTTTTTTTTTTAATATATATATATATATATATATATTATTATTATTATTTTTTTTTTTTTTGGGGGGGGGGGGGGTTTGTTAGTATTTAAATGAAATAATAATAATTTTAGCAATTCATCTCTAAACTCCTACTCCTAGTCTCCTAGTATGCTAGCACCAAATCACTTAATATGTTTAATTGTCTAATCAAATAACAAAAAAAAAAAAAAAAAACACTACATCATCATTACAAATTTACAAATACAAAAAACTGCATCATAATTGTCCACTCTTGAGTCTTGATTTCTTGAATGACCTACATATGCTCATTGTCCATCAGATTGGATCCAATGCAGGTTAGTTTGACATGCCCATCTTTGTCATTCAATTCCAATACCTAAAGGAAAAAAACAGAATAATTATATTGGGAGGTGAAAAAGTTTAAAATGTCAACTAACATCATTTACTTTTTACAATTCAATATCGATCTAACAGATTGTACCATTCTACCTCACATGCTAAAATACAAACAATAACATAAGAACAAAAGAAAGAATAGGGGATCTCATAGGAACTGCTACTATCCAATGTCAAAACATCCTCTTCTTCATTATCCACCTTCATTGAAGTTTGTTCTATATCAAAAGATAAAAGAAATTAATTTCATAAAAATAAGATGAAAAAATACAAGTAAATGAAGAAATTAAATATGCAAATAACTTATATTACCTTGCTCTCCATATAACCAATTTCTAGTGCAAACCAATGCCTCAACAATATCAGGCTTGAGTGAACTCCTATACTGATCAATCACACGTCCACCAATACTAAAAGTGGATTCTGAAGCAATAGTAGAAATAAGAATACTCAAAACATCACGAACCATGGCAGCTACTTCAGGATAACAAAATTCATTTCATTTCCAAAATGAAAGGATGTCAAATGTCGTGTTCTTCTCCAAATACTTGGGTTCATCCAAATAAAGTTTCAATTGAGTCTTTTGTGCATCAGGATTGACTCCATCAAATGCTAGAAAATTCTACATAAAAAGAGATAAAATAAACATAAAATTAGTAAGTGATTATGAATATATATATATATATATTAAGTTATATATATATTCTTGGATTCTTAAATTCTTAAATAATATCACAAGTTTCTTAAACTCTTAGCTTGTTAGTAAGTATATATATATTTGTTTGTGTTTTCACTGTTTTGATTCTTTTGAGTTTTGAATCTTTTGTTTTCAACTTTTCAAATCATTCCCCCAAATTTGACAATTTCCCATTAGGCCATTCTCCATTTTTTTTTTTTAAACCCAAAAAAGAAATAAGAAAAAAAAAAGAAAAGAGAAGAAGTTAATCGTGTCTGGCGGGTCACCCGCGGGTGACCCGCGACCCGACCCGCCAAACCAATATAAACAGGTCATAAACGGGTAGACCCGTTTATGACCCAAACCCGTTTAAGGTAGACCCAAACCCGCTAATTTCGTGTCGTGTTCGTGTCGGGTTGTCGTGTCGTGTCAAAATTGCCAGCCCTAGTCCAGAGGCATAATTGTACACTTTTTTTTTTTTTTTAGCACTCTTCAACAAAGGAACATGATTATCTTAATTTTAAGTGAAAAATGAAAAGAAGTTATTTAATAGTCAAGATTTTATTTCACCTATAGAACATTATACATAATGTCTTCTTTTTCTTCTTCTTTTTTTTTTTGACATTCTACATAATGTCATATAGTAAATATGTTGTCACACAATTTAATTTTTTAAATAATATGACATTATATGTACCGTTAAAAAGCAATAACATAAAATTTTGACTTTAAAATAGCTTCTCTTCAATTTTTATACTATGAAAAATGAATTTTTCTTTATTTGTTAGTTCAAATAAATCAAATAAAAGACAACAGGTAATACATAGATGTGACCTTGCACACTGCACTCACAATTACTACTTCTACAAGCTGAGGAAGATGAAGGTCAAATTCTTTTTCTTTTCCCGAGCGACCATGAATACGTATTACTTATTAAAATATATATATATATATATATATATATATATATATATATATATATATATATGAATACGGATTTTTTATTTTATTTTTTCTATGCGAGCATGAATATGAATTTTACTATATCAGGAAAATGGACAACGGTGGCCATCAAATGCAGGTCATGCCTCGATTCACGACGGGGGAGGGAATAATTAAGTCCATTGTACTTCCTATTGTGGAAAGTTAAAAGGTTATTCTAAGAATACATATCATCTACAATTTATCTTTGTTATATTATTACAATTTGCTATGCTTTTTTTATTCTTTTGGGTAACATCTTTCTTCTTCTCAACTTTGAATTTAGGTGTAAATCTACCTTGGAAATTCAGACAGCAATTATATTAAGTGAGATAGCAACACGGAAGCATATTTAAAGTTAATAAAACTGACAATGAACCGAATCATTTTTCCTATCTAAGTTGACCCATTACTTTTCTTAGGACTATACATTGCCCTATATAGGTGAAGAACATGGGTTTTTTGGGCCATTAGAACCACCCATAGCGGGTAATAAGATCTTCTCAATTTTAAATGAATTTAAAATGAAATAGAAAAAATGGCAATTTTACTCATTATTTTATAACTAACGGGCTCTTCTCCATGGAGAGGATCCGTTTCCCCTAAGCGGAGGGTGATTTTTTTTTTTGAAAATATGGATCTCATTAATCATCAAGAAGAAACTTACTCCGTCATTACAATATGATGAATAGCAGAGGGCAAGCTCCTCTCCAAACACAATTAATCAATTGAGACAAAGCCAAATTTGCAAGCATATGGGCAGGTTGATTAGCACCCCACTTCACATGTTGCACGGTAGAGAAATGGAAGCTCTTCAAAACCACCCGAGTATCCTTAATAATCTGTCCATAGTTCTTCAAGTAAGGAAACCCTTAGTTCAAAGACTCCACAACCAACAAAGAAACACCCTCAAACACAACCTTTGTATAGCCCAGCTCCCCACAGATTTGGACAGCCTTCCACAATCAGCGGAGGGTGATTTTGAGTAACCGTCCATCTGTTCAAGACGGGCAGATTCTGCCCGTAATTGCTCACGAATGGATAGATTTTTATTATTTTTTATTTTTAAAAAGTACATATATCTCATTCAAACTACCACTCAATTGTCAATGTTCCCTCCCTCTCAAACTACCAATTGTGTCAATATCCCCCTCAAACTACCAAAACATGTCAATGTCCCCCTAAGACCAACAAAAATGACCTTACATTTTAATAAAACAAAAATGTCCTCATAAATTCGAAAGAAAAAAAAAAAAAAAAAAACTAAAAAAATAACTTTTCAGAAAACAAATTAAAAAAAAAATTAAGAAAAAAAAGAATAAAAAATTAATAAAACAAAAAAGAACGAAAAATTGGGAGAAAAAAAACGTTTTATTTATTTATTTTTTGTATAAATTTTTATTATTTTATATATCTGTTTAAAACAATAGTTTTTTTTAAAAAAAAAAATTAATAATAATTTATGAAGGGTATTTTTGTCATTAAAGGGGACATTGACATGTTTTGATAATTTGATGGGAGATATTGACACAATTAATAATTTAGAGGAGCCATTGATAATAATGTGATAGTTTGAAGAGATTACGTGTACTTTTTCATTTTTTTCAAAAAAAAAAAAAAAAATCACCCAAACAAATCTGCTTCATGTTTTGGGTTTTTTCTTTCTTCCTTTTTTTTCTTTTTTTTTTTTTTCCTCTGAAACATAATTACGCTTCTCGCGCTCGGTGAGTTGCAAAGATATACTGCTCGGCTCGGCAAATCATCTTCTAAATAAATATCAAATCAAACAATAAAAAGCCACAGACAAGTAAGCACTTGAAAAAAATTCTGTAGACGTGCTTTGCAACAAAAAAAATGACAGATGCAAAGGAAAACGAACGGAGATTAGAAGCAAAATAACAATTGTTCTAACCAAAAACAAATAGTAAAAGCTCAAAGAAAAACACTTTCACAGAAAATGGGAGAAATTGTGGGTACCTGCTTCTTTAGGAACCAACTGGAAGATCAAAGACACAAACTTTAAAAGAAAAAACCAAGGGGAATACTATGTGCTTCGACCATAGCGGGAAACCGGACGAGAGATTGAACAAAATTAAAGAAAGAGTAGTCCAAATTTCAGGAAGAAGTATAAAATGAAAAGGGAGAAGATTTTCATTGAAACGAAGAAGAGACGCCGTTTGAGTGAAACAAAGAGAGACAGTGAGAGAGATTTGGCCTACAGGTTTTCTCTTCGGCGGCACAAAGGGAGAAAATGAAATGGTGAAGATCGTGCGAAAACCTTTCGCTTCTCAAAATGGGGTCGTTTTTATATTAAATGCCAAAACGATGTCATTATCTGTTCCGCCAGTCAGAAATACAGAGTTTTTGAGGAGAATATTCTCTCTTGATCTTTTTCTATTACTGGCTGGGCATAAATAGCCATTGTACAAAGCTTTTTTTGATCCTATAATTTAGGACTGATTGACTATCTATATGGAAACTACAACTGTCGAGATACAATCACATATTTACAGGGATTCTAGTAATTATAGTCTAGGATTCTAGTAATTATAGTCTAGGATTCTAGTAATTATAGTCTATCTGTACAGCTAGCAGTAGGGACAAATTAGTGCTAGACTACAGGAGAACCAACTTGGAGATAATTGCTCCTGATTGTCAACAATGACAACTTGATTGTCAACAGTGGGCCAACCTTGATGGACCGACCTTGCTCCTGATTGTCAACAATGACAACTTGATTGTCAACACTCCCCCTCAAGTTGGTGCATAGATGTCGCTCATGCCTAGTTTGTCGAGACAGTCATTAAATGCTTGGTTTGATACTGCCTTGGTCAGCACATCAGCAAGCTGGTCTTGAGATCGAACATGAGGAACTTCAATCAATTTTTCTTTCAGTTTCTCCTTGATAAAATGCCTATCAACCTCAACATGTTTAGTTCGATCATGTTGGACAGGATTATGGGCAATATCACACGCTGCCTTGTTATCACAATATAACTTCATAGGGCTGACTTGCTTAATATGTAAATCTTGCATCAAATTTCTGATCCATAATAACTCACATATTGCCTTAGCCATTCCTCTGTATTCGGCTTCAGCACTAGATCTCGCAACTACCTCCTGTTTTTTACTTCGCCAAGTAACCAAATTTCCTCCTACAAACGTGAAATAGCCAGATGTAGAACGTCTATCTTGAACTGACCCAGCCCAATCTGCATCTGTATAGCCGTTAATATCCAAACTGTCTCCTTTTGTGAATAAAATTCCCTTTCCTGGAGATGACTTCAAGTAGCGTAATATACGGATGACAGCATTCATATGTTCTTCGCTTGGGGAGTGCATGAATTGACTAACCACACTCAGCGCATAAGCTAAATCAGGCCGAGTATGTGCAAGATACATTAATCTTCCAACCAGTCTCTGATAGCGTTCTTTGTTAGCAGGAACTTGATTTGAATGCACACATAGTTTCAGATTTTCTTCCATAGGAGTGCTAGCTGGACTACATGCTGTCATACCAGTTTCATTTAGCAAGTCTAAGGCATATTTTCTTTGTGACAAAAAAATACCTTTCTTCGATCTTGACACTTCAATTCCGAGGAAATACTTCAATTCACC